>NW_028274933.1:0-300000 GCF_037043125.1 Eumetopias jubatus | reverse complement strand
TCTGCGGCCCAGTCGGGGCACGGCTCCTCCAGCAGGGACCCAACAAACAGCAGATCCGGGGAGACTCCCTTTCCTTCCCGGGGAGGAGCGGTGCGGGAACGCACTGCAGGGATCTGCTGGGTTTGGAGACTCCACACGGGGTCGGGTGCCAGAGATAGCAACGCTCGGTCACAGGCCGGGTGAGCACGGAGTGCGGCCGGACACCGGGGACACGGAAGTGACTGCTTTTCTCTGGGGGCACACTGAGGAGCGGGGCCCCGAGTTCTCAGCTCCTCCGGGTGGAGATTGGGAGGCCACCATTTCTGCCCTGCTCCTCCAAAGCTGTACCGAGAGCTTGTAGGGAACAAAAGCTACTGAGAGCAAACTGGAGCAGCTTCCTTAGCCCGGACCGACCAGGGCGGGGCAATTCCGCCTCCGGCAAAGACATTTGGAAACCACAACAACAGGCCCCTCCCCCAGAAGATCAGCACAAACAGCCAGCAAGCCAAGACCAAGTTGATCGATCAAGGAGAATGGGAGAACTCCAGCGCTAGGGGAATACTGCACATAGATTCATGGCTTTTTTTTTTTTTTTTTACCATGATTCATTATTTCATCAAAGTTAATTTTTGTTGACTGTTTTTTTTTTATTTTTCTTTTTCCCTTTTTCAACCAACATCTTATCAATCCCTTTTTTAAAAAAAAAACATTTTTTATTTTTCATTTTTAGAGTCATATTTTATCCCTTCATAGTAGTTACCCTTATTTTCGGCATATATATATAAGTTGTTCTCTCTTTAAAATTTTGAGATACAGTTTCTTCTAACAGATCAAAATATACCCTAAATCACGAGTGTATGGCTTTGTTCTAGTCTCCTGCCTGATCACATTCTCTCCCTTTTTCCTTTTTTTTTTCTTAAAACTTCTTTCTTTTTTCAAACAACTTATCTTATCGAGTCCTTTTATAAAATCTTTTATAATTTTCATCTTTACAGTCATCTTCCATCCCTTCATTGTATCAACCCTTATTTTGTACCTATCTGTCTTTCTTCCTTTAAAATTTTAGGAGGCACTTTTTTCTAACAGACCGAAATACGTCCAAAATCTAGTGTGTGGCACTGATTTATGCACTAGCCTGATCATATTTGATCATATTCTGCTTTTTATATATTGTTTTGTTTTTGTTTTTATCTTTTTTTTCTTTTTTTTTCTTTTTCTTTTTTCTTTCTTTCCCTTTCTTTTCCCCTGGTCTCAGGTCTTTTCTGATTTGTATACAGTATATTTGCTGGGGACATTGTAAACATGTTAGCATTTTGTTCTCTCATTCATCTATTCTCCTCTGGACAAAATGACAAGACGAAAGAAATCACCTCAGCAAAAAGAACAAGAGGTAGTACCGTCAGCCAGGGACCTACTCAATATGGACATTAGTACGATGTCGGACCTAGAGTTCAGAATCATGACTTGAAAGATACTCGCTGGGCTTGAAAAAAGCGTGGGAGTTATTAGAGAAACCCTTTCTGGAGAAATAAAAGAACTAAAATCTAACCAATTCGAAATCAAAAAGGCTATTGATGAGGTGCAATCAAAAATGGGGGCACTAAATGCTAGGATAAATGAGGCAGAAGAGAGAATCAGCGATATAGAAGACCAAATGATGGAAAATAAAGAGGCTGAGAAAAAGAGAGAGAAACAACTACAGGATCACGAGGGCAGAATTCGAGAGATAAGTGATACAATAAGACGAAACAACATTAGAATAATTGGGATCCCAGAAGAAGAAGAGAGAGAGAGAGGGGCAGAAGGTATATTGGAGCAAATTATAGCAGAGAACTTCCCTAATGTGAGGAAGGAAACAGGCATTAAAATCCAGGAGGCACAGAGAACCCCTCTCAAAATCAATAATAATAGGTCAAGACCCCGACATCTAATAGTAAAACTTACGAGTCTCAGAGACAAAGAGAAAATCCTGAAAGCAGCTCGGGGGAAGAGATATGTAACCTACAATGGTAGAAACATTAGATTGGCAACAGACCTATCCACAGAGACCTGGCAGGCCAGAAAGGACTGGCAAGATATCTTCAGAGCACTAAACGAGAAAAATATGCAGCCGAGAATACTATATCCAGCGAGGCTGTCATTGAAAATAGAAGGAGAGATAAAAAGCTTCCAGAACAAACAAAAACTAAAGGAATTTGCAAACACGAAACCAGCCCTCCAAGAAATATTGAGAGGGGTCCTCTAAGCAAAGAGAGAACCTAAAAGCAGCAAAGATCAGAAACGAACACAGACAACAGACAGTTAACAGTCACCTTACAGGTAATGCAATGGCACTAAATTCATACTTTCAATAGTTACCCTGAATGTAAATGGGCTCAATGCCCCAATCAAAAGACACAGGCTATCAGATTGGATTAAAAAACAAGACCCATCCATATGCTGTCTGCAAGAGACTCATTTTAGACCCAAAGACACCCCCAGATTGAAAGTGAGGGGGTGGAAAACCATTTACCATGCTAATGGAAACCAACAGAAAGCTGGGGTGGCAATCCTTATATCAGAAAAACTAGATTTTAAAACAAAGACTGTAGTAAGAGATGAGGAAGGACACTATATCCTACTTAAAGGGTCTATCCAACAAGAAGATCTAACAATTGTAAATATCTATGCCCCGAACATGGGAGCAGCCAATTATATAAGGCAATTAATAACAAAAGCAAAGAAACACATTGACAACAATACAATAATAGTGGGGGACTTTAACACCCGCCTGACTGAAATGGACAGATCATCTAAGCAAAAGATCAACAAGGAAATAAAGACTTTAAATGACACATTGGACCAAATGGACTTCACAGACATATTCAGAACATTCCATCCCAAAGCAACGGAATACACATTCTTCTCTAGTGCCCATGGAACATTCTCCAGAATTGATCACATCCTAGGTCACAAATCAGGTCTCAATCGGTACCAAAAGATTGGGATCATTCCCTGCACATTTTCAGACCGCAATGCTTTGAAACTAGAGCTCAACCACAAGAGGAAAGTCGGAAAGAACTCAAATACATGGAGGCTAAAGAGCATCCTACTAAAGAATGAATGGGTCAACCAGGAAATTAAAGAAGAATTAAAAAAAATTCATGGAAACCAATGAAAATGAAAACACAACTGTCCAAAATCTTTGGGATACAGCAAAGGCAGTCCTGAGAGGAAAGTATATAGCAATACAAGCCTTTCTCAAGAAAGAAGAAAGGTCTCAAATACACAACCTAACCCTACACCTAAAGGAGCTGGAGAAAGAACAGCAAATAAAGCCTAAACCCAGCAGGAGAAGAGAAATCATAAAGATCAGAGCAGAAATCAATGAACTAGAAACCAAAAGAACAGTAGAACAGATCAACGAAACTAGGAGCTGGTTCTTTGAAAGAATTAACAAGATTGATAAACCCCTGGCCAGACTGATCAAAAAGAAAAGAGAAATGACACAAATCAACAAAATTATGAATGAAAGAGGAGAGATCACAACCAACACCAAAGAAATACAAACAATTATAAGAACATATTATGAGCAACTCTATGCCAGCAAATTAGATAACCTGGGAGAAATGGGTGCATTCCTAGAGATGTATCAACTACCAAAACTGAACCAGGAAGAAATAGAAAACCTGAACAGACCTATAACCCCTAAGGAAATTGAAGCAGTCATCAAAAATCTCCCAAGAAACAAAAGCTCAGGGCCAGATGGCTTCCCAGGGGAATTCTATCAGACATTTCAAGAAGAATTAATTCCTATTCTCCTGAAACTGTTCCAAAAAATAGAAATGGAAGGGAAACGTCCAAATTCGTTTTATGAGGCCAGCATTACCTTGATGCCAAAACCAGACAAAGACCCCATCAAAAAAGAGAATTACAGACCAATAGCCTTGATGAACATGGATGCAAAAATTCTCACCAAAATACTAGCCAATAGGATCCAACAGTACATTAAAAGGATTATTCACCATGAGCAGGTGGGATTTATTCCTGGGCTGCAAGGCTGGTTCAACATCCGCAAATCAATCAACGTGATACAATACATTAACAAAAGAAAGAACAAGAATCATATGATCCTCTCAGTAGATGCAGAAAAAGCATTTGACAAAGTACAACATCCTTTCTTGATCAAAACTCTTCAGAGTATAGGGATAGAGGGTACATACCTCAATATCATAAAAGCCATCTATGAAAAACCTACAGCGAATATCATTCTCAATGGGGAAAGGCTGAGAGCTTTTCCCCTAAGGTCAGGAACGCGGCAGGGATGTCCACTCTCACCACTGCTAATCAACATAGTATTAGAAGTCCTAGCCACAGCAATCAGACTACAAAAAGAAATCCAAGGCATCCAAATCGGCAAAGAGGAAGTCAAACTCTCACTCTTTGCAGATGATATGATACTTTATGTGGAAAACCCAAAAGACTCCAGCCCAAAACTGCTAGAACTCATACAGGAATTCAGTCAAGTAGCAGGCTATAAAATCAATGCACAGAAATCAGTGGCATTCCTATACACCAACAACAAGACCGAAGAGAGACAAATCAAGGAGTCTATCCCATTTACAATTGCACCCAAAACCATTAGATACCTAGGAATAAATCTAACCAAAGAGGCAAAGGATCTGTACTCAGAAAACTATAAAATACTCATGAAAGAAATTGAAGAAGACACAAAGAAATGGAAAAACGTTCCATGCTCATGGATTGGGAGAATCCACATTGTGAAGATGTCAATGCTACCTAGAAGAATCTACACATTCAATGCAATCCCCATCAAAATACCATCCACTTTTTACAAAGAAATGGAACAAATAATCCCAAAATTTGTATGGAACCAGAAGAGATCCAGAATAGCCAGAGGAATACTGAAAAAGAAAAGCAAAGCTGGCGGCATCACAATTCCGGACTTCCAGCTCTATTACAAAGCTGTCATCATCAAGACAGTATGGTACTGGCACAAAAACAGACACATCGATCAATGGAACAGAATCGAGAGCCCAGAAATGGACCCTCAACTCTATGGTCAACTTATCTTTGACAAAGCAGGAAAGAATGTCCAATGGAAAAGAGACAGTCTCTTCAACAAATGGTGTTGGGAAAATTGGACAGCCACATGCAGAAGAATGAAACTGGACCATTTGCTTACACCACACACAAAAATAGACTCCAAATGGTTGAAAGTCCTAAACGTGAGACAGGAGTCCATCCAAATCCTAAAGGAGAACACAGGTTGCAACCTTTTCGACCTTAGCCGCAGCAACTTCTTCCTAGAAACATCGCCAAAGGCACGGGAAGCCAGGGCAAAAATGAACTATTGGGATTTCATCAAGATAAAAAGCTTTGGCACAGCAAAAGAAACAGTCCACAAAACCAAAAGACAACCGACAGAATGGGAGAAAATATTTGCAAATGACATATCAGATAAAGGGCTAGTATCCAAAATCTATAAAGAACTTATCAAACTCAACACCCAAAGAACAAATAATCCAATCAAGAAATGGGCAGAAGACATGAACAGACATTTCTCCAAAGAAGACATCCAAATGGCCAACAGGCCCATGAAAAAGTGCTCAACATCGCTCGGCATCAGGGAAATCCAAATCAAAACCTCCATGAGATACCACCTCACCCCCGTCAGAATGGCTAAAATTAACAAGTCAGGGAACGACAGATGTTGGCGGGGATGTGGAGAAAGGGGAACCCTCCTACACTCTTGGTGGGATTGCAAGCTGGTGCAACCCCTCTGGAAAACAGTATGGAGGTTCCTCAAACAGTTGAAATTAGAGCTACCGTTCGATCCAGCAATTACACTACTGGGTATTTACCCCAAGGATACAAATGTAGGGACCCGAAGGGGTACGTGCACCCCAATGTTTATAGCAGCAATGTCCACAATAGCCAAACTGTGGAAAGAGCCAAGATGCCCATCGACAGATGAATGGATAAAGAAGAAGTGGTATATATACATAATGGAATATTATGCAGCCATCAAAAGGAATGAGATCTTGCCATTTGCAACGACGTGGATGGAACTGGAGGGTGTTATGCTGAGTGAAATAAGTCAATCAGAGAAAGACATGTATCACATGACCTCACTGATATGAGGAATTCTTAATCTCAGGAAAGAAACTGAGTGTTACAGGAGTGGTTGGGGGTGGGAGGGATGGGGTGGCTGGGTGATAGACATTGGGGAGGGTATGTGCTACGGTGAGCGCTGTGAATTGTGCAAGACTGTTGAATCACAGATCTGTACTTCTGAAACAAATAATGCAACATATTTTAAGAAAAAAGAAAAAGAAGAAGATAACAGGAGAGGAAGAAAAGGGGAGTATGTCAGAGGGGGAGATGAACCATGAGAGATGATGGACTCTGAAAAACAAACGGAGGGTTCTAGAGGGGAGGGGGGCAGGGGGATGGGTTAGCCTGGTGATGGGTATTAAAGAGGGCACGTTCTGCATGGAGCACTGGGTGTTATGAAAAAACAATGAATCATGGAACACTGCATCAAAAACTAATGATGTCATATATGGTGATTAACATAACAATAAAAAAAAAACCAGAACAATACAAAAAAAGCAGAATGTGATCAAATATGATCAGGCTAGTGCATAGATCAGTGCCACACACTAGATTTTGGGCCTATTTTGGTCTGTTAGAAAAAAGTGCCTCGTAAAATTTTAAAGGAAGAAAGACATATATGTACAAAATAAGGTTTGATACAATGAAGGGATAGAAGATGACTGTAAAGATGAAAATTATAAAAGATTTTATAAAAGGACTTGATAAGATAAGAAGTTGTTTGAAAAAAGAAAGAAGATTTAAAAAAAAAAAAGAAAAAAGGGAGAGAATGTGATCAGGCAGGAGACTAGAACAGAACCGTACACTAGTGATTTAGGGTATATTTTTATCTGTTAGAAGAAACTTTATCTCAAAATTTTAAAGAGAGAACAACTTATATATATATGCCAAAAATAAGGGTAACTACTATGAAGGGATAAAATATGACTCTAAAAATGAAAAATGAAAAATGTTTTTTTTTTTTAAAAAGAGATTGATAAGATGTTGGTTGAAAAAGGGAAAAAGAAAAAGAAAAAAAAAACAGTTAACAAAAATTAACTTTGATGAACTAATGAATCATGGTAAAAAAAGCCATGAATTCTATGTGCAGTATTCCCCTAGCGCTGGAGTTCTCCCGTTCTCCTTGATCGGTAAACTTGGTCTTGGCTTGCTGGCTGTTCGTGCTGATCTTCTGGGGGAGGGGCCTGTTGCTGTGGTTTCCAAATGTCTTTGCCGGAGGCTGAATTGCCCCGCCCTTGTTGGTCCGGGCTAAGCAAGCTGCTCGGGTTTGATCTCAGGAGCTTTTGTTCCCTGCAAGCTCTCCGTACAGCCTTGGAGGACCAGGGCAAAAATGGTGGCCTCCCAATCTCCACCCGGAGGAGCTGAGAACTCGGGGCCCCGCTCCTCAGTGCACCCCCAGAGAAAAGCAGTCACTCCCTTGTCCCCGGTCTCCGGCCGCACTCCGTGCTCACCCGGCCTGTGACCGAGCGTTTGTATCTGTGGCACCCGACCCCGTGTGGAGTCTCCAAACCCAGCAGATCCCTGCGGTGCGTTCCCGCGCCGCTCCTCCCCGGGAAGGAAGGGGAGTCTCCCCGGCTCTGCCGCTTGTTGGGTCCCTGCTGCAGGAGCAGTGGCCCGACTGGGCCGTGGATCACAGTTTATGGCCACCCCGAGCTGAGAGCCCGCGCCTTGGCTCCGTCTCTGCAGCCGGCTTCCCCGCTCCGATACCTGGGAGCTCTGGCGCACTCAGGCTCCCCCGGTCTTTCTGTGACCCCAAGGGTCCTGAGACCCCACTGTCCCGCGAGGGTTTCACCCCCGCTTAGCCACTGGAGCGACGTCCCTCAGCGGAGCCGACTTCTAAAAGGTCCGATTTTGTGCTCCGCGGCTCTAGCACTTGCCAGAAGCGGCCGGCGGAGGCCCCTCCCCCGCCGTCTAGCCTCCCAAATACCGCCTCGGATTCACTTCTCCGCACGTCCTACCTCAGGAAGGCCTCCATTTCATCCAGATTGCTCAGTTTATTGGCATATAGTTGTTGATAATAATTTCTAATAATTGTTTCTCTTTCCTTGGTGTTAGTCGTGATCTCTCCCCTTTCATTCATAATTTTATTAATTTGGGTCCTTTCTCTTTTCTTTTGGATAAGTCTGGCCAGTGGTTTATCGACCTTATTAATCCTTTCAAAGAACCAACTTCTCCTTTTGTTGATCTGATCTACTGCGTTCCTGGTTTCTATTTCATTGATCTCTGCTATAATTTTAATTATTTCTCTTCTAATGTGTGGCTTAGGCATACTTTGTTGCTTTTTCTCTGGTTCTTTAAGATGTAGAGTTGGTGAATTCGGGATTTTCTATTTCTTTGAGTGAGGCTTGGATGGCTATGTATTTCCCCCTTAGGACCACCTTTGCAGTATCCCACACGTTTTGGACTGATGTGTTTTCGTTCTCATTGATTTCCATGAACTGTTTAAGTTCTTCTTTGATTTCCTGGTTGATCCAAACATTCTTGGGGCAGAATGCTCTTTAGCTTCCAAGTGTTTGAATTTCTGCCAAATTTTTTTCTTGTGATTGAGTTCCAGTTTTAAAGCATTGTGGTCTGAGAATATGCTGGGAATAATCTCAGTCTTTTGGTATCTGTTGAGACCTGATTTCTGACCCAGTATGTGGTCTATTCTGAAGAAAGTTCCATGTGCACTCGAGAAGAATGAGTATTCTTTTGTTTTAGGGTGGAATGTTCTGTAAATACCTATGAAGTCCATCTGATCCAGTGTATCATTCAAAGCTCTTGTTTCCTTGTTGATTTTCTGCTTAGATGATCTGTCCATTGCTAAGAGTTGAGTATTGAGGTCTCCTACAATTAATGTATTGTTATCAACATGACTATTTTGGTTGACAACAGTTGGCTTAGGTAGATGGCTGCTTCAACGTTGGGGGCATAGATATTTACAATCGTTAGATCTTCTTGTTGGATAGACCCTTTAAGAATGATATAGTGTCCTTCTATGTCTCTAATTACAGACTTTAGTTTAAAATCTAATTTGTCTGATATAAGAATTGCTACCCAGGCTTTCTTTTGAGATCCGCTGGCATGGAAGATGGATCTCCATCCCTTCACTTTCAGTCTGGATGTATCTTTAGGTTCAAAATGAGTCTCTTGTAGGCAGCATATGGATGGGTCCTGTCTTTTTATCCAATCTGCAACCCTATGCTGTTTTATGGGAGCATTTAGGCCATTCACATTGAGAGTGATTATTGAAAGATATGAATTAATTGTCATCATGTTGCCTGTGAAGACCTTGTTTTTATAGATTGTCCCTGTAAATTTCTGTTGTATATCACTCTTGGGGTCTTTCTCCTTTTATAGAACCCCCCTTAATATTTCTTGCAGTGCCAGCTTAGTGGTCACATATTCTTTCAGTTTCTGCCAGTTGTGGAAGGTCCGCATCTCTCCATGCATTCTAAATGACAGCCTTGCTGGATAAAGTATTCTTGGCTGCATGTTCTTCTCATTTAGTACCCTGAATATGTCTTGCCAGGCCTTTCTGACTTGCCAGTTCTCTGTGGATAGGTCTGATGTTATTCTGATGTTCTTCCCTCTGTACATAAGGAATCTCTTCTCCCTAACTGCCCTTAAGATGGTTTCCTTGGTTCTAAGATTTGCAAGTTTTACTATTACATGCCGGGGTGTTGGCCTGTTTTCCTTGATCTTGGGAGGGGTCCTCTCTGCCTCTAGGACGCGAATGTTTGTTTGATTCCCCAGATTAGGGAAGTTCTCACCTACTATTTGCTCAAATACATCTTCTAGTCCTCTCTCGCGCTCCACTCCCTCCAGGATTCCAATTATTCTGACATTGGAACGCTTTATGGTGTCACTTATTGCTCTGATTCTATTTTCATGGATTCTGAGTTGTTTTTCCCTGGCCTCTTCTTTTCCTTTTTTATCTATTATGTTGTCTTCCAGGTCGCTTATTCGTTCTTCTGCCTCAACTACCCTAGCTGTTAGATTATCTAGATTGAATTAGATCTCAATGATAACATTTTTAAGTTCTGCCAGTTCACCTTTCATTTCTGCCCTTAGAGACTCTATGTTGCCATTAATCGAGTTCTCCATTCTAGCCATTGTCTTCACAATCGCTAGCCTGAATTCCATCTCTGACATCATGGTTATATCTGCATCCATTTGTAAATCTGCAGCATAAGTCATAATCTCTGAGTTTTTTCTATTTTGGGGGCTCCTCCTCCTAGTCATTCTGTTGATGGGCGTTTGAGGGAATGTATAGAGTCCAAATTATTGACCAGAACCCAAGCAAGATGCACCTGTTTTCTTGGGACCTCAGGGTTGCTGTCCTTTTGTTTTCCCAGCCTGTCTTCTGGGGAAAGGGCCTGCCATGCTGTTACTTAGGCAACCCTATTTGGGCGGAGTTGCCCTGACCCCTGTGACGGGGGATGGGCTCCGCGGGAATCAGTTTTTGGCGCTTTCATTCTCTGGCGGCTTTTCGCGTCTCTTCTGTGAGTCAGAGCAGAAGAGACCGTTTCCAACCCTCTGCCTCAGAACAGAGAGACCACAGTCTGTTCTTCAGTGAGCTCTCCAGGCCACACTGTCTCCGTTTCTGTCCATGCTACTATAAACCGCAGCGGCTTGGGTTGTGCGCCCCTCCTCGGCGCTCCCAGTCCTGCCTCCAGGTCAGGCACGTCTCTGCCCTTTGTGCTTCTAAAACTGCCAGCTGCCCCCAGATCGCACACGCAATCCCCGCCACTCCAGGTTTCCGCCCTGGGGGCTGCCCTAAAGTCCTTTCACCACCGCTACTGGTCTGCGAGTCTGTGTCCGGTCCCCAGCATGCGAGGCTGTCGCTCACCAGCGGTGTAGGATCCCCACGGCCAAGCACCCTCCCACTGCCATTTATCCTCTGATATCTGCCCACGGAATCACAGCTCCCCACTTTATACCTCAAAACCAACCGCCTGCGATATTCTGTTTGTAGAGATCCAGATCTGCTTACATCTCAGGCTGGATTCATGGGTGCTCAGAGTGGTCTTGTAGATATCCAGCTCAATTCTGGGGACCAGCTGAAATAGGGTCCCCGACTCCTCCCAAATCCTTTTTTTAAAAAACATTGTTATTTTTCATTTTTAGAGTCATATTCTATCCCTTCACAGTAGTTACCCTTATTTTGGCATATATATATATAAGTTGTTCTCTCTTTAAAATCTTGAGATACAGTGTCTCCTAACAGATCAAAATATACCTTAAAGCTCTAGTGTATGGCTTTGATCTAGTCTCCTGCCTGATCACATTCTCTCCCTTTTTTCTTTCTTTTTTTTTAAATCCTCTTCTTTCTTTTTTTAAATTTTTAATTGTTATGTTAATCACCATACATTACATCATTAGTTTTTGATGTGGTGTTCCATGATTCATTATTTGTGTATAATACTAAGTGCTCCATGCAGAACGTGCCCTATTTAATACCCATCACCAGGCTAACCCATCCCCCACCCCCCTCCCCTCTAGAACCCTCAGTTTGTTTTTCAGAGTCCATCGTCTCTCATGGTTCCTCTCCCCCTCTGATTTCCCCCCCTTCATTCTTTCCCTCCTGCTATCTTCTTCTTTTCTTTTCCTTAACATATATTACATTATTTGTTTCAGAGGTACAGATCTGTGATTCAACAGTCTTGCACAATTCACAGCACTCGCTATAGCACATACCCTCCAATCCCTTTTTTTTAAATGTTTTTTTTTCGTTTTTAGAGTCATATTCTATCCCTTCATTGTAGTTACCCTTATTTTTGCCATATATATATATAAGTTGTTCACTCTTTAAAATTTTGAGATACAGTTTCTTCTAACAGATCAAAATATACCCTAAATCTCTAGTGTATGCCTTTGTTCTAGTCTCCTGCCTGATCACATTCTCTCCCTTTTTTTTAAATCCTCTTCTTTCTTTTTTCAAACAACTTCTTACCAATTCCTATTATAAAAATTTTTATAATTTTCATCTTTACAGTCATATTTCATCCCTTCATCGTATCAACCCTTATTTTGTACATATATAAGTCTTTCTTTCTTTCTTTAAAATCTTGGGAGGCACTTTCTTCTAACAGACGAAAATACACCCAAAATCTAGTGTGTGGCACTGATCTATGCACCAGCCTGATCATATTTGATCATATTCTGTTTTTTTTGTTTTGTTCTGTTTTTGTTTGATTTTATTTTTCCCTTTTTCTTTTTTTTTTCCCTCTTTCTTCTTTCTTTCATTCCCTTTCTTTTCCCCTGGTTTCAGGTCTTTTCTGATTTGTTCAGAGTATATTTTCTGGGGATGTAGTTACCCTGTTAGCATTTTGTTCTCTCATTCATCTATTCTCCTCTAGACAAAATGACAAGACGGAAAACATCACCTCAACAAAAAGAACAAGAGGTAGTACCATCTGCCAGGGACCTACTCAATATGGACTTTAGTACGATGTCAGACCTAGAGTTCAGAATGATGGTTTTAAAGATACCAGCTGGGCTTGAAAAAAGCATGGAAGACATTAGAAAAACTCATTCTGGAGAAATAAAAGAACTAAAATCTAACAAAGTCCAATTCAAAAAGGCTATTAATGAGGTGCAATAAAAAGTGGGGGCTCTAACTGCTAGGATAAATGAGGCAGAAGAGAGAATCAGCGATATAGAAGACCAAATGATGGAAAATAAAGAGGCTGAGAAAAAGAGAGATAAACAACTACTGGATCAAGAGGGCAGAATTCGAGAGATAAGCGATACCATAAGATGAAACAACATTAGAATAATTGGGATCCCAGAAGAAGAAGAAAGAGAGAGAGGGGCAAAAGATATATTGGAGCAAATTATAACAGAGAACTTCCCTAATGTGGGGAAGGAAACAGGCATCAAAATCCAGGAGGCACAGAGAACCCCTCTCAAAATCCATAAAAAGAGGTCAACACCCCGACGTCTAATAGCAAAATTTACGAGTCTCAAAGACAAAGAGAAAATCCTGAAAGCAGCTCGGGACAAGAGATCTGTAACCTACAATGGTAGAAACATTAGATTGGCAACAGACCTATCCACAGAGACCTGGCAGACCAGAAAGGACTGGCATGATATCTTCAGAGCACTAAACGAGAAAAATATGCAGCCAAGAATACTATATCCAGCGAGGCTGTCATTGAAAATAGAAGGAGAGATAAAAAGCTTCCAGGACAAACAAAAATTAAAGGAATTTGCAAACAGCCCTCCAAGAAATCTTGAAAGGGGTCCTCTAAGAAAAGAGAGAGCCTAAAAGCAGCATAGACCAGAAAGGAACACAGACAATATACAGTCACAGTCACCTTACAGGCAATACAATGGCACTAAATTCATATCTTTCAATAGTTACCCTGAATGTAAATGGGCTGAATGCCCCAATCAAAAGACGCAGGCTATTAGATTGGATTAAAAAAAAAAAAAAAAAACAAGACCCATCGATAGGCTGTCTGCAAGAGACTCATTTTAGACCCAAAGACACCCCAAGATTGAAAGTGAGGTGGTGTAAAACCATTTACCATGCTAATGGAAACCAAAAGAAAGCTGGGGTGGCAATCCTTATATCAGACAAATTAGATTTTAAACCAAAGAATGTAATAACAGACAAGGAAGGACACTATATCCTGCTTAAAGGGTCTATCCAAGAAGAAGATCTAACAATTGTAAATATTTATGCCCCTAACATGGGAGCAGCCAATTATATAAGGCAATTAATAACAAAAGCAAAGAAACACATTGACAATACAATAATAGTGGAGGACTTTAACACCCCCCTGGCTGAAATGGACCGATCATCTAAGCAAAAGTTCAAAAGGAAATAAAGACTTTAAATGAAACACTGGACCAAATGGACTTCACAGATATATTCAGAACATTCCATCCCTAAGCAATGGAATACACATTCTTCTCTAGTGCCCATGGAACATTCTCCAGAATAGATCACATCCTAGGACAGAAATCAGGTCTCAACCAGTACCAGAAGATTGGAATTATTCCCTGCATATTTTCAGACCACAATGCTTTGAAACTAGAACTCAATCACAAGAGGAAAGTCGGAAAGAACTCAAATACATGGAGGCTAAAGAGCATCCTACTGAAGAATGAATGGGTCAACCAGGAAATTAAAGAAAAATTTTTAAAAATTCATGGAAACAAATGAAAATGAAAACACAACTATTCAAAATCTTTGGCATACAGCAAAGGCGGCCTAAGAGGAAAGTGTACAGCAATACAAGCCTTTTTGAAGAAACAAGAAAGGTCTCAAATACACAGCCCAACCCGACTCCTAAAGGAGCTAGAGGAAAAACAGCAAATAAAGCCTAAACCCAGTAGGAGAAGAGAAATAACAAAGATCAGAGCAGAAATCAATGAAATAGAAACCAAACGAACAGTAGAACACATCAACGAAACTAGGAGTCGGTTCTTTGAAAGAATTAACAAGATTGATAAGCCCCTGGTCAGACTGATCAAAAAGAAAAGAGAAATGACCCAAATCAACAAAATCATGAATGAAAGAGGAGAGATCACAAGCAACACCAAAGAAATACAAACAATTAAAAGAACATATTATGAGCAACTCTATGCCAGCAAATTAGATAACCTGGAAGAAATGGATGCATTCCTAGAGATGTATCAACTACCAAAACTGAACCAGGAAGAAATAGATAAGCTGAACAGACCCATAACCACAGAGGAAATTGAAGCAGTCATCAAAAATCTGCCAACAAATATAGTCCAGGGCCAGATGGCTTCTCAGGGGAATTCTACCAAACATTTCAAGAAGAATTAATACCTATTCTTCTGAAACTGTTCCAAAAAATAGAAATGGAAGGAAAACTTCCAAACTTGTTTTATGAGGCCACCATTACCTTGATCCCCAAACCAGACAAAGACCCCATCAAAATGGAGAATTACAGACCAATATCCTTGATGAACATGGATGCAAAAATTCTCACCAAAATACTAGCCAAGAGGATACAACAGTACATTAAAAGGATCATTCACCATGAGCAATTGGGATTTATCCCTGGCCTGTAAGAATGGTTCAACATCTGCAAATCAATCAATGTGATACAATACATTAACAAAAGAAAGAACAAAAGAATCATAGGATCCTCTCAATAGATGAAGAAAAAGCATTTGACAAAATACAGCATCCTTTCTTGATCAAAACTCTTCAGAGTATAGAGATAGAGGGTACATACCTCAATATCATAAAAGCCATCTATGAAAAACCCACAACAAATATCATTCCCAATGGGGAAAAACTGAGAGCTTTCCCCATGAGGTCAGGAACATGGCAGGGATGTCTACTATCACCATTGCTATTCAACATAGTATTAAAAGTCCTAGCCGCAGCAATCAGACAACAAAAAGAAATCAAAGGCATCCAAATCCGCAAAGAGGAACCAAACTCACACTCTTTGCAGATGATATGATACTTTATGTGGAAAACCCAAAAGACTCCACCCCAAAACTGCTAGAACTCATACAGGAATTCAGTCAAGTGTCAGGATACAAAACCAATGCATAGAAATCAGTGGCATTCTTATACAGCAACAACAAGACAGAAGAGAGAGAAATTAAGGAGTCGATCCCATTTACAATTGCACCCAAAACCATAAGATAACTACGAATAAATCTAACCAAAGAGGCAAAGAATCTGTACTCAGAAAACTATAAAATACTCATGAAAGAAATTGAGGAAGACAGAAAGAAATGGAAAAACGTTCCATGCTCATGGATCGGAAGAACAAACGTTGTGAAGATGTCAATGCTACCTAGAGCAATCTGCACATTCAATGCAATCCCCATCAAAATACCATCCACTTTTTTCAAAGAAATGGAACAAATAGTCCTAAAATGTGTATGGAACCAGAAACGACCCCGAATAGCCAGAGAAATGTTGAAAAAGAAAAGCAAAGCTTGTGGCATCACAATTCCAGACATCCAGCTCTATTACAAAGCTGTCACCATCAAGACAGTAAGGTACTGGCACAAAAACAGACACATAGTTCAATGGAACAGAATAGAGAGCCCAGAAATGGATCCTCAACTCTATGGTCAACTAATCTTTGACAAAGCAGGAAAGCATGTCCAATGGAAAAAAGACAGTCTCTTCAACAAATAGTGTTGGGAAAACGGGCAGCCATATGAAGAAGAATGAAACTGGACTATTTCCTTACACCACACACAAAAATAGACTCAAAATGGTTGAAAGACCTAAATGTGAGACAGGAGTCCATCCAAATCCTAAAGGAGAACACAGGCAGCGACCTCTTCGGCCTCAGCTGCGGCAACTTCTTCCGAGAAACATCGCCAAAGGCAGGGAAAGCTAGGGCAAAAATGAACTATTGGGATTTCATCAAGATAAAAAGCTTTTGCACAGTAAAAGAAACAGTCCACAAAACAAAAAAACAACCGACAGAATGGGAGAAGATATTTGCAAATGACATCAGATAAAGGACTAGTATCCAAAATCTATAAAGAACTTATCAAACTCAACACCCAAAGAACAAATAATCCAATCAAGAAATGGGCAGACGACATGAATAGACATTTTTCCAAAGAAGACTTTCAAATGGCCAACAGACACATGAAAAAGTGTTCAACATTGCTTGGCATCAGGGAAATCCAAATCAAAACTCCATGAGATACCACCTCACACCAGTCAGAATGGCTAAAATTAACAAGTCAGGAAAAGACAGTTGTTGGTGGGGATGCAGAGAGGGGGAACCCTCCTACACTGTTCTTGGGAATGCAAGCTGGTGTAACCACTCTGGAAAACAGTATGGAGGTTCCAAAAAGAGTTGAAAATAGAGCTACCGTACGATCCAGCAATTGCACTACTGGGAATTTACCCCAAAGGTACAAATGTAGGTATCCGAAGGGGTACGTGCACCTGGATGTTTAAAGCAGCAATGTCCACAGTAGCCCAACTGTGGAAAGAGTCAAGATGTCCATCGACAGATGAATGGCTAAAGAAGATGTGGTATATATATATATATATATATATATATATATATATATATATATACACAAAGGAATATTATGCAGCCATCAAAAGGAATGAGATCTTGCCATTTGCAATGACGTGGTTGGAACTGGAGGGTGTTACTCTGAGTGAAATAAGTCAATCAGAGAAAGACATGTATCATATGACCTCACTGATATGAGGAATTCGTAATCTCAGGAAACAAACTGAGTGTTGCTGGAGTGGTGGGTGGTGGGAGGGATGGGGTGGCTGAGTGATAGACATTGGGGAGGGTATGTGCTCTGGTGAGCGCTGTGAATTGTGCAAGACTGTTGAATCACAGATCTGTACCTCTGAAAAAAATAATGCAATATATGTTAAGAAAAAAAAAAAAAGAAGATAGCCGGAGGGGAAGAATGAAGTGGGGTAAATCGGATGGGGAGACGAACCATGAGAGACGATGGACTCTGATAAACCAACTGAGGGTTCTAGAGGGAAGGGGGCTGGGGGAATGGGTTAGCCTGGTGATTGGTATTAAAGAGGGCACGTTCTGCGTGGAGCACTGGGTGTTATGCACAAACAATGAATCATGGAACACTACATCACAAACTAATGATGTAATGTATGGTGATTAACATAACAATAAAAAATTTAAAGAGAAAAAAATAGCTCACAATATTGAAGGCATTTCTACGTGGCAGGTACTGTGCTACAAATATCTTGGTTCCAATATCTCAGTTAATCTTTACAGAGCCCACTAAGTAGGTGCTTTTATTATTGTTTCCACTTTTCAGATGAGAAATTGGAGGCTTTGACACACCAGGCATTTTATCAAAGGTCTGACATGAGGAAGTGGCCAAATAATAATTTTCACCATAGGGTCTATATCTGGAACCGAGGTTCATATACAAGAAAGTTTGTTTCTTCTATGCACACTTATGATAACATAATATAGTATATGACACTATCTATTATTAATATGTATACATGTGTATGTACATATGTATGTATGTGCATATGTGCCTGTGGATATATTTCTCTCAAGGTTCTAGAATGCATGCTTAGGATTCATTACAGGAAATACTCTAAATGTGCTTCCTCAATAAGGCTTCCTAAGGTTCATTGATTCACACATTAATTCGGCAAGTGTGTATGGAGGCTGCACTAGAGACAAGGCATGTGCTGAGCCTGGCAAGGTCACAGACACCAGAAATAAAGGTCCTCCTTGAGAGCACTTATATTCCAGCAGCACTTGTGTTCATCTTCCTTCATTTGGCACTGCACCTGGCCCTCAAAGTCATGTCTACGACCACAGTCATGTGCCCTCTTTCCATTTCAAACCCCATGTTATGCAGCCCGTGCCATCCATACTCCCTGGAAATCTCGATGAAGATTGGCATTTCCTGACTCACCCAGGCTGTTCTCAACCACCCCAGACAGAAGCTCTCATCAGGAAGCAATCAGGTCAATGTGAACATAAAGCAAAAATCCTCTTCATTGTAAGACTGAGGTACCTGTCAGGGAGCACAGCGTGGGGGCTGAGGCTGAGTCTGGGCCTGGGGCTGAGGTTGACCATGTGGAAAGGATAAAAGTCCAGAACTGAAGAGAGGTTCTAGGGTCTGTCTGGCTCCTCTAACACTTTGTGCTCATTCGTATGTGGCTTCATCTACTGTGTTCGGTGGACTGTATAAAAAGAATCCCAGTGAAAGAGACAGGGTGTCTCAGTGCTGCTTATTTATTGTTCACATCTAACTGCCTCTGAGCAGGTGTTATAAGAGATCAGCTATCATCTCTAGTAAAATTCTGTGTTCCTAATTTGCCAGGCTTGCCTACTGTTCAACGGAGATTCGTAAATTCAAAAATCCCCTTTATTTTTCAAATAAATCTGATTGTTCAGCTCACTCTCTTATGATTAATTCAATAAGACAGCTTATTCTGAGTACAGCCAAAAATCTCTTTTCATGGGTGATATTTGTCATGATGTAGCCTAAACAGAGGAAGGGCTCCAGGTGACTTGATGTATTTGGGAGAATAAAACTATACAGCCTACAAATTTCTAAAGCATTATCCTCATTGCACATTTTGATCTTTAAATTGAGTCTGGCTAAGGGGTTCTAGCACTCTCCATGTACTTGCTATGTGATACTTTCTGTTAAAGCAAGTTCACAAAACAGAGAAGATATGTGATTTTTTTTGTAGCCTTTTCTGCTCCACCAGCAAGAAGGATCCTGGAACAGACTGTCTAGAAAGGAACTCTTCCAGATGTGTCCACTGTGACCCTTTAGCCATGGCTTCTTGAGTGAGCAGTCCTTCTGTTCTGACTGTGCTGGGTGGCAGGTCTGGGAAAACCGTATTTGCTCACAAATGCCAGAGTATATTCTTGTAAAGTTAACAAACACTGAGGGAATTCAAAGCCATCCAATAGTGCATTGAAGTAGAATGGCTTATTTGTTTGGAAATATAACTGTTCCTCTTCAAGTATCAATTCTTTCTTCTATGAAATAGGTTTATTTGTAGAATTTTCATGATGATGACATGATTTCCTCAATTGACTTAACATCTAACACATTATCTGGCAGCCAGTGGAGTTAAACGGGTATGAATTCCATTTTGTTCACTGCCAGCACCTTCAGCCTCAGCTTTTCACAATTACTGAAAATCTCTGAGCACCTTACTTCTCTCTGAGATAACCAGACAATTTCAACACATACAGTCTCCAAATAGGAATGCAAGTTAATAGGAAATTATGTCAGACCAGACATCTGGGGCAGGGTTAGTGACATCTGCAAGGGTACATTGATAGCCAGAGACTCCCTTTCCTCTTTCCTCTGATACAGACACATTACATAATAAGAAATATTTAAAGTGCTTAATACAGTGTCTACTACATAGGAGTACTCGGAAAAAAACAGCTATTATTAACATCTTATCAGAACATTACATTATGTTTATTAATTTTCAAAAAAACCTTAATTCTTTTTCTTTTTTTCCTTCTTAATTTTTATTTTATTATGTTATGTTAGTCACCATACAAGACATCATTAGTTTTTGATGTAGCGATCCACGATCCATTGTTTTCGTATAACACCCAGTGCTCCATGCAGTACATGCCCTCCTTTATACCCATCACTGGGCTAACCCAGCCCCCCACGCCCCTCCCCTCTAAAACCCTCAGTTTGTTTCTCAGAGTCTCATGGTTCGTCTCTCCCTCCAATTCCCCCTGCTTCATTTTTCCCTTCCTTCTCCTAATGTCCTTCATGCTATTCCTTATGTTCCACAGCTAAGTGAAACCATATGATAAATTATCATCACTTTCTCTTCTTGACTTATTTCATTTAGCATAATCTCCTCCAGTCCCATCCATGTTGATGTAAAAGTTGGGTATTCATCCTTTCTGATGGCTGAGTAATATTCCATTGTATATATGGACCACATCTTCTTTATCCATTCATCTGTTGAAGGGCATCTCGGCTTTTTCCACAGTTTGGCTATTGTGGACATTGCTGCTATGAACATTGGGGTGCATATGGCCCTTCTTTTCACTACATCCGTGTCTTTGGGGTAAATACCCAGTAGTGCAATTGCTGGGTCATAGGGTAGCTCTATTTTTAAATTCTTTTTCTTTGAGCAAAGGAAAGCAATCAAAAATCTATTGACATGTGGACTACAAATGCTAATTCTACCACTTTCAGAATATAACTGAAGATTTTTGGTAATTATTCAGCAACTTCACGTTAGAAGTTAAAAAAATAAAGGCAACAGAACTACAGTAGACAGGAATAATCACCTTATTATTGAAACAGTTAAACGTTGACTCACAGGTGGCAGGAAAGTAGATTAGGAAAGGATAGAAAGATCAATTATAAAAAAAGTGAAAGCCTGGATTTTAGTTGACATGATTAAAGTGGCAAGAATTTCTCTTGTCTCTTTTAGTAAGAGTTGGAAAGCTTCACTACTGTACACCTGTTTATTGTATTAAAGAACATCAAGAACACAGAATTGGATTCATCATAATATTAGTTTCTAAAGCACTCTAATCATTTATCTACACATAGATCCCTTGAAGTTATTTATTTTATTCTACTTAGGTGATGGTGCCTTACTTAATAACTCTACAAATACTTCAGAATCCCCGATTTAAATGAAGAACAAAGGCATTACAAATAAACTACAAACTCCTCTCTACTAAGTTTATCAACTAGAAAAGCACAGAAGTTACTGATAATCTCTCAACACTTGTCTAGTTTCCTGTTTTGTTACTGAAGGGACAGAACACATCCTCATTCTGTTAGAGACAGGACATTGGTGGTTTTGTGAAAAGTGAAATGAAAGGAACTAGAAAAAAATCTCCCAATTCTGCAACTTGTACTTATATGGGGGCAAATATAGCCCACACATTTGACTATCTGCTTGATTTCATTTTTTGCTCCTCCAGATGGACAGTCTACCTCTCTTTACCTTGCCCTGGGCATTATGAAGTGACCCTCATGGACTGCACAGATGGTTTTCCTTATTCTCTGACTGCTGTTTGAAAGCAGCCAATGGAAGCATCAGCAAGAGATTGGGTAGTGGGAGCAACATGAGCTCAAGCTTCCCTCCCCAACAGGTGTCTGCATCATTCCTTGAGGCCAACATGTTGTCATCTATCCCAGAGACAGAGGTTTATGCTCAGGAACCAAGAGGTGCAGATGGGAGGAGCTGGTCCCTTTTATGCCAATTAACTTGCGGAGGAATTGGTTTCTTTTCTCTCAGGGTTCTGAATTCATAGGCTTGGAAATCCAATGCCCAAGAAGGAATGGTTTTGTCAGGTGATATGGTGAGGCGTCCCTGAACGTCAGCTTTCTTCAGCCAACATTCAGTGGTAATCAGAGCAGAGATGCCCATTAGTGGAATCCATAGGACTGGGGCACTGAGCAGGGGGAGAAATATGGAGCATTGAAATGGAGAGGAAACAGAAGGTTTCACAGAATCCACCCTTTCTGCCTCTCCGCATCCACCCTTGTCCTTTGACTAGGAAAGAAATCTATGCCTCAAAGCAGGGGACACACAGAGTCCTACTTGAAAGTCTATCTTCTCAGTCTCCAGATGAAGAACACGTGAGGCTGATTTTTTAGCAATCATCCATGAAAGCTAGCAAATCATGTTTGTGCCAAACAACCTTGCTGAAGGAAGTTTTGGTTGTGAGCAGTTCTGCTTGAGACGATCTCATTCCCACATCTGCAAGTGGACAAAAGAGATGGAAAGAAACCAAGGAGATTATAGTACAGTGTTAATAAGAAGACTGAGTATTTGTGCCACTCTCTAAAGTACTTGGTATCGGTCCTGCAGAGGGGAAAAGACACACTCGGGCCACGAAGCTGCTCTGAGCTCTCCAAGAATGAATCTTGCCTCTAACTTGGCCGATGGAGTCAGTAGGAATCAGCAGAGAAAACAAGATTTTGTTTTGTAAAAGAAACAAAGGTTGTTGGAGAAGAGGGGAGAAATAGTGGTCAAGACAGAGGCTATTACACACATTTCTAACCATCAAACTTCACATGGTGTGTCCAAGTGTTCAATAATATGCAATTGTTTTAAAATTAAGTAACATGTGAATTCTTTTAAACAAAAAACTTTAAAATAAAAATCAAAAGCCATACAGGTTTTCTATGAGACAGTAAGGATTTGGAAGTAACATAGTAAATGCTTTCCTGATCCCAACGTTTAGAAGTGACTTCTCCAAGTTGTGCCCTTTCCTCTACCCAAGACTGTGTCCCTGAACCCATTCGGGGGGTGGAACATAAAGAACACTCAACACAAAACAGTCTGCATAGATTTCCAGGTGTGTTCAGAAATTTTCAGAATTGTAATTTTTAGATGACTCTGATGTAACAGACATGACATTTTCCACAGTACTAGTGTGTGTGATCAATTGGGACTAGATAATATAACTATGGAAACTGATCTTTTGAGATGTTCTTAGACTTTTTTCAGCATTAATTTCATAATATAATATTGCCTCTAGTACTCAAAATCATTGTGTCTCACCCACCTCAGGAATGAAATAATTGAGTTGAACCCAAATCATCAGGATATTTCAAGCATCCATCTATGCAAAATCTCCCACCCATGAGATAATGTGAGCCCCTCTCTAATAGTCAAAATATCAATCTCACTTCAACAGATAATGGAGTCACCACTGTACTTGGCCCTGTTCATTCTAACAAGATGCTTTCAAGTGTTTTTAGGAATCAGCCATTTAAACGATTTAATTAGAAAATATTTACTTAGGACAAGAGGGCCGGTTGACCTCTGGCTGGTTTGGCTTTACTGTGTGTGGCCAAAGTGTCCTTGGTGAAGCTCACCTTAGCCAAAATGAGAAGGACAGGTAGAAGGAGTGACTCCAAATATGACTTGTTGTTCCCTCTACATAAAGATGGTTTGCTCCATGCACAAGGCCACTGCCCTCTCAGGTTGTAACTCGAAGGCACTCTGGACCCATGTTGAAAGCAGAGATTTACATTGACTTGAGATGACTTCTTATGACAGTGTCTTCATATTTAGCTAATTTCTCTCTAACCAAACTGTAATAGTCAGGTCTCAGGGTCGCTCCTCTGTGGAGTCAGGCAGTGAGAGGAAAAGGTTCAGTTGTATCAGGATATGGGGAAGACAAATGAAGGAACATGCCCAAAACAGAGCAAAGGTAAGTTACTGACCCTCCTCCCCCACCCCTTCCTGCACATGCTGGAGCCTTGATTCAGGAGGGTGTTGGTTGGGCTCTCTCACAGGCAGGCAAATCTTAAATATAAATCTCTCACCACTAAAGCAGAAGCTCAGAGAGATAGATGAGGAGTTAGAGAATCTGAGGGACTAATTTCCTTCAGATCATGTAGACTTTCCTTTCAGTAATCAAGTTTACGACTGCAATTAAGTTGTACATAAAATTTGAATTTTCTTTTTTTTTAATATTTTATTTATTTGACAGAGAGAGACACAGTGAGAGAGGGAACACAAGCAGGGGGAGTGGGAGAGGGAGAAGCAGGCTTCCCGTGGAGCAGAGAGCCCAATGCGGGGCTAAAATTTGAATTTTCAATTGACAATGGGTTTAATTCAGCTTAGACCTCCTTAGAGAGCTTTTTCTTCTTCCCCACATATGGCAGCAGGTTTTTTCCTGTTTGGAGCCTGAAGATCAGTAATACAGATTTTCTTTTTCTTTTTTCTTTTTCTTTCTTTCTTTCTTTCTTTCTTTTTTTTTTTTTTGTCAAGAAGATGACTACCTTTGTAACAAATTAGTAACATAGTGATATCTTATTGGTATAATTTTGCTTTAATACAGAAATCAGTCCCATAATTGTGGCAGTTAAACCACCTCCTTTTACAGATGAGAGGTCCAGGCAATCTGGCCCCCAAATCCCATATGGAGTAGCATTCAAGGAGAAGTGGGAGGCTGAGGTCTCTAGGCTCATCCAGGTTTGATGCATCAACCTGCCTGAGGATCATGTCCCCCCACAAGAGTTGAGCACCAGGCATGCCAGTACATGAGGGTGCTGAGAAGTTAGCCCTACTGTTTCCTGTTCTTCTGCTCACTGAGTCAACACTGCAAAGTAACTAGCAGTGGGCAGGACAGCAACTTAAAAACCGGAATCAGGGTGACTTCCAGTCTCAGTTTTCAACCATTTTGTAGTAAATCTCCAGAGAGTCCTTCATATTTGCACAATATTTTATCCCCACATTCTTCCTTGGAAATGGCCAGAATCTTTAATTGCCAGTCTCTCACAGCTCTGTTCAGTAGAAATAAATGTAAACCACTATTTGAGACACATTTTCTAACTGTTGCATTTTTTTAAGTTAAAGAAACAAGTAAAATTATAGGACTATTTTTATTTACTGCAAGATATCCAAAATAGTATTTCAACATCAATGTAGAATGTAGAAATTATTAAGAAAGTATTTCAACTTTTTTTTATAGTCTCCAGAATGTGATTTATGTGTTACACAAGCAGCCTATCTCAGTTTGGACTAGTGCACTAGCTACATTTCAAGTGCTCAGGAGCTACATGTGGCTAGCGGCTAGTAGCTACTGCATTGAGAAGCACAGATTCCGCTTCAAATGCTTCAGAAACGCTGCACTGGATGATCTTCAGAGAAGTCCCTCCAGACTGGACAGCTTGCCGGGTCTGCGCCAGACTGCGCTCCAGGGGCTCCTGAGCCTGCAGGATTCTGTGCAGTGGACCCGCGGAGAGCGAGGGTCCGGGGTGCTGAGGCTAACCCCAGGGCGACCCCAAGGACCCAGAGCCGGTGAAAGGTGCCGGGCGTGGAGCGCCCTGGGAGACAGAGAGCTTTTTGCTCAGGGACCTGGTGAGAGCACAGGGCTGTGCGCTTCCCAGGCAGCGCAGTAGTACATGCCCTCGTTGCTCTTCTCCAGCTTCAGCACCCACAGAGTACAGCTGATGCTCTCCCTGTCCTCCATGGTCTCGACTTTGCTTTCGAGACTGGTACCTCCACCTTCATCCAGATCATATTCAGTCTGAGGACCCTCCTGGTGGCAGTACCAGTGGATATAGTTGACACTGGTGTCAGCTTTGCATCACAGGGTGGCCGAAATTGCCCAAGTGCCAGGACCAAAGCCGGCCGCTCAGCTTGAGCCCTGTTCCACCGCCTGCAAGAGGGAGGGGGGACAGCTGTGAGACAGGGGCGGCTGGGAGGGAGGGAGTCAGGAACTTACTGGGAAACAGATGGGTGCACAGGACTGCAAGAGGATCCAGCATGGTTCTGCTTCCCACCTGATGGAGAGAAGCCCAGGGGCCTTGTGGCTGCACCTGCTGGGAGGAGACTGGCTGGGTGGTGGCAGAGGGCAGGTTCTGAGCCTCTGCTTCCTTGAGGTGCCTGCAGCTACTGGTGAGAGATAGGTAGCAGGGAGGGAAGGGCCAGAGGGCTGGGACAGGTCTGACCACAAGGTGAGGGGACATCAATGGTCAGGGATCTGAAAAAAAAAAAACACTGAGGAATGTTGGTGAAATCAAAGAGCACCAGCAATAACAGCAATCCTTGATTAGACATAGACTGCACTTGAGAACCTCACTAGTTGGTTTCTACTCTTTGATTAAATCCTGAAAATCACCATGTGATGTGACTACCTCCTGCTTGGAAATGGGGAAAGCCTGGCTGGTATTTTAAGTAACTTTCCCAAGGCTGCATAGCTACAGGGAATTATGTGGGGGATGTGAGCCTGGTCTGGCTGGACAAGCCTCAAATGGCCACTTGGTATTGACAGAGCAGTGGGTGCGCAGGCTCCTCGGGAAGCAAGGACAAGCACAGAGCAGAGATCTCTGCTTAAAAAGGCAGCAGGACCCCTGAGCTAGCATTAGAGCATTTCTCCCAGAGGTCTCCTCAGAAGATTTAAATAACCTAATGTGACATGATAGCTGTGTTGTCTTGGGCTAGCTAGTCTCCTCCTTTTCCCCATATGTCAAAGGGACATTATTAGTTTGCATGCAGAGTAAGCAGGGAATGTGAGCAAAGCACGTGGCCTGCCCAGATGCATAGAAAATGCTCAAGAAATGTTGGGGATTGTTATGTTACCTCAAAACTGGGCTAGTTGCAGTAGATGATTTCTGGGGTCCTCATAGTAGAGAATTATAGGGAATATTACAGTTATGGAAAAGAAGGGGTGTGTGTGTGTGTGTGTGTGTGTGTGTGTGTGTGTGTGTGTGTGTGGTGCCAGAGGAAGAAGCCTGCACTGAGCCAGGGGGCAGTGCAGACCAGGGGGTGGGTCCTGCAATTCCAGTGTCAGATCCTCAGAAATGGTAAAGGCAGGGCCTCAGGAAGGGTCAGCTGAGGAATACATCTGAAATGAAGCTTTGAGAAGTAAAAGGAGCATTGACTTCCAACTGAAATGAAGGTTTCTTTTCTATTATCCCAAGTATACCAGGATCTCCTGGGTATAGTTATAGTAATTAGTTATGCTAACGATAGCCTGTCAGCCTGGAGGGAGAAGGCAGTGGGGATGGCAAGGAAGGGTACTTGGCTGGGGCAGGGAGGTTTGGGTCCTTTGCACCCGCTACCAGACCCAGCTTCTGAGCTCCTCCTCTTGGTAAAAACTGAAAAGCAGACATGCTGAGCTATAACCAAGATTCAAGTTTCAAGTGTCCCAAAATGTGGGCTTTGAGGTTTTGCTGAGTTGGTGAGGTGTTGACTAGAATATTCTGCTACAGTATTATTCCAGGGCCACCATTCATACCCTCAGCAGGTGTCTAGGGCAGTTGTGCTAAAATGTTAAGTGGAAAAGAGAATGACAATGGGGGTGACATCTGCACAGCATAACAACAGATGAAAAGAATCTGAATATAGAAGGTGAGTAAGGTGGAGGGTGAGAAATTCGGTGACTCTTTTCTTCCTACTTTCTCGCTTTTCTAGATTTTCTCCAATAAGAAAATCTTTCTTTGGGAGAGAAAATCCATAACCATCTATTCTTTTATGAAAATGAATTTTATGTCACATATCAGCCTTCAAAACTCTGTTTCTCTCAATTACTGTAACCATTTGTCTTCAAAAACCACTAAATACTCAACAACTGTTGGCCATGACCAGCTTTAGGTGACTGTGGGCAAAATCTTCTGTCTTTTATCCTCAATTTACATGTTTATAACATTTTGTACTGAATACACAATTTTTCTTAAATATATTTTTCTTTTGTTAGGTTGGTAACCCCATTTCTAAAACCAAGTCCTAGGTAGCAACCTACCTAGGTTGCTTTATTATAGAATCACAGAAGTTTAGACCCTTAAAAATAAAAAGGAAAGCCTTCATTGCAGAAGCCTCATTAATCCTCATCTTTAAAGATGAGAAAACAACTCCCAGAATGCAGGTGACTCGTTCAATATGACAGGACCATAAGTAGCTGAGGGGGGATTAGAACCCCTACCCCCTTCTCTCTACTGTGCACACTCTCATTGAGTGGACCTGGCATTTCAGACTCAGTCACTACATGCAGAGCACCCACCACCTGTCAGGTAGTAGGCCTCTTTTCAAGCATTAACCTCATTTTTGTAACCCTTGAAAATAGCACCATTCTGTATTCAGTATTCTCAGTCAACAGATGATGACAGGCTCCTTGGACATTCCTCACATTGGACTTTTTCAAATAGATGAACAAATCTGATACTGTGACTGAACCGCCTTTATTAAAAGAAATTAAGATCACTTATGTTGGTCTACTTTTGACTCTCCTCAAAGATATATAGGTGTGTGTATGTGTGTGTGTGTGTGTGTGTGTGTGTGTGTGTGTGTGTGTGTATCCAAACAGGTGCATAGCAATGAACTTGACAGAGAATTTCTTATGTTCCTCAAGTAAAAATGCAGCCTCATATACAGTTGCCTGATATACTGGAAAAAGGGTGCAGAGTGCAATGCATTATGTGGACATAAATTACAAAATTATTTGTTGTTTATCTGAAATTCATGAAAATATAAATCAAATCCACAATGAGATATCACTCACACCTGTTTGAATGGCTATTGTCAAAAAGAGTACAAATAACAAGTGTCATCACAGAAGCTGGGCGGTAAAGAAGTGCAGGGCCTCGGTGGGGGGGGCTGTCCTTTGCTCAGGGACCCCATGTGCTGGGGACAGGAAGCTGCCCCAGGAGCAGCTCTGAGAGCAGACTCTCCCAGGCAAGCTCAATGTCGTGCACTCCCAGAAAATCCTTGCTGGGACAGAAATCTCATGGTTTCAAAGTTAAGAAAGTATAAAACTGTCATCACACTAGAGCAAAAAGAAAAATCTTAAAATGAACAAGTAACAAGAGAAATCTCCTCCACCAGAATAGTAAAGAAACCATAAAGCTCTAGCACTGAAAGGAGGACACTGTTGAAACCAGACGTTATTCATGGAGCTCAGGGGCCCCAAGAGACCGTGTGGGGAGAGAGGAGAGAATGAAAAATCTTAAATTTCATCCTCTGGACCTAGTGTGGTAGGAAGGGATTGTAATTTGTTTATATTCATATTTTATAATTAATATTGATAGTGTTAGGCAGCAAAATGTCAGTGTAAGGGGAAAACGCAAATATACAATTTTTAATGATTAGTAAAAATACTGTGATGTGTCATTTGAATCCATGTCTCTAAATATTACTCCTTTTGTAGATCTCCACTGAAGAAAGGGGAAGCAATAATAATCCAGAAGTGAGCCCTCCTAGTGTCTGTGTTGTGGTATGAAATACCCTTTCTTACTCCAAGTACCAGGGCTCAGTTGAGAAACGACTGAAAACAGAAATAACACAATCATGAAAGAATCAACCGCTTACCTGCCCATTTGAATATAGACTCTGTTTCAGGCTACACAGAGCTTATGAATGACAGCTCTTTTCTATGGAATTATTACCACAGCTAAGTGCAGGAGAAATCAGAGAGAATTTGAGAATTGGGAAATGGCCCCCAGGCACCCTCTAATGAGACACTGGACCAGACACATGTCCCAGGGGATCCCCAGCTCCCTCACTGGCACTGGCGCTGCTCCCACTGCCATTCTGTGCCCCCCCTACAGCTCCCCACTCCTCACCTCCCTCTGTCCCCATGGCTGTGTCCATGCTCTTTTGTTGTTTCCCGTCCCGTTGGTGTCTGGCCCTCTGCGTCTTTCTCTCTCTATCTCCTGTTCTAGCTGGGTCTCCTTCTCCTGCTTTCTTTCTCTTTATCTCTCTTCTCTTTCGTCCCAATCTCTCTCTCTCTCTCTCTCTGTGTCTCTCCTATGTCTCTCATCTGTCTCTGTACTTATGTCTCTACATCTATCTGCCCATCTCTATCACCTTGTTCCTTTATCTATTTTACATACTATATCTCTCTACTTCTCTTTCTGTGGTCACAGTAGCTACTTTAAATTCTCAAGAAAACTAAGTCCAGGGATGCCTGGGTGGCTCAGTTGGTTAAGTGTCTGCCTTTGGCTCAGGTCATGATCCCAGGGTCCTGGGATCAAGTCCCACATTGGGATCCCTGCTCAGCGGGGAGCCAGCTTCTCCCTCTGCCGCTTTCCCTGCTTGTGCTCTCTCTCTCTCTCTGACAAATAAATAAGATCTTAAAAAAAAAGAAAACTCGGTCCAAATCTTGTGAAATCTCATGCACATCTTGTGAGATTTCTACCAAATCTCATGGGATCTCATTCCAAATCTTGGGAAATCTCATCCAAATCTCATGAAAATTCAGTCCAATTCTTGAGAGATCTCTTTCAGTTCTCACCAGATTCTGGCCCAAATCTCGTGAGATCTTAGTCCAAGTCTCATGCAATCTCTTCCAAATCTCACCGTATCTCAGTCCAAATCTCATGAGATCTTAGCCCAAATCTCGAGATAACGCATCCAATCTCAGGGAACTCAGTCCAAATCTTGTGAGATCTCAGTCCAATCTCATTTGAACTCAGTCCAGTTCTTGCCACAGCTCAGTCCAAATCTCCTGATATCTCACGCTCATCTCATCGTATTTTTACCCATCTCATGCATTCTCAGTCCAAATCTCAAGGGAACTCACCCAAATCTCATGAAAACTCAGTCCAAATCTTTTTTTTAAGATTTTATTTATTGGAGAGAGAGAATGAGAGAGAGAGAGAGGGAGAGAGCATGAGAGGGGGTTGGGTCAGAGGGAGAAGCAGACTCCCCGCTGAGCAGGGAGCCCGATGTGGGACTCAATCCCGGGACTCCAGGATCATGACCTGAGCCAAAGGCATTCGCTTAACCAACTGAGCCACCCAGGCGCCCAACTCAGTCCAAATCTTGAGAGATCTCATCCAAATCTCACCAGATATCAGTCCAAATCTCATCAATCTCTCTCCAAAAGTCCAGAGACCTCAAACAAATCTCATGAGAATTCAGTCCAAATATTGAGAGATCTCTACCAAATCCCACCAGATCTCAGTCCAAACCTCATGAGATCTCAAACATATCTTGCAAAATTTCTAGCCAAATCTCATGAGATCAGAGTCAAAATCTCATGAGAACAGCATCCAAATCTCATTTGATCTCATTCAAACCTCACCAGGCTCAGTCCAAATCTCTGGAGGTCTCATCCAAACCCTGTGAGATGTCAATCCAAATCTTATGAGATCTCAGCCCAAATCTTGTGACAACTAAGTTCAAATCTTCCAAGATCTCATTCCAAATCTCATGAGCTCTCATGCACATCTTGTCAGATCGCTATACAAATATCCTGAGATCTCTACAAATCTCATGAGATCTCAGTCCAAATCTCATGAGAACTTGGACCAAATCTCGATATGTCAGGAACATCTCATGAGATTTCTACCCAAATCTCATGAGATCTCTGTCGAAATCTCATGAGAACTTGGACCAAATCTCGATATGTCAGGAACATCTCCTGAGATTTCTACCCAAATCTCATGAGATCTCAGTCCAAAGCTCAGGAGAACTAAGTATAAATCTCGCCAAACTCATTCCAAATCTCGTAAGATCTCACACACATCTCATGAGATTTCTAGCCAAATCTCCTGAGATCTGTCCAAATCTTGGGGAACTCAGTCCAAATCTCGTGATAATCAGACATGTTTTGTGACATTTCTAACCAAATCTTGTGAGATCTTAGACCAAATCTCAAGAGAACTCATCCAAATCTCAGGGAACTCAGTCAAAATCTCATGAGATGTCTTCCAAAACTTGCCAGGCCTACATCCAAGTCACATGAGAAATTATGCATATCTCCTGAGATTTCTACCCAAATCTCATGAGATCTCATCCAGATCTCACCAGATCTCAATCCAAATCTCGTGAGATTTACAAAAAATGTCTGTCCAAATCAACAGAGAACTCAGTCCGAACTCGTGAATTGTCTTCTAAATCTCAACAGATCTACATCCAAATCACGTGAGAAATCACACACATCTCATGAGATTTCAACCCAAATCTCATGAGATCTCAGTTCGAATCTAGTGAGAACTCAAACATCACCAGATCTCAGTACAAATCTATTGAGATCTTAGTCCAAATCTCCTGAGATCTCACACACATTTCGTCAGATTTCTAGCCAAATTTCATATATTCTCAGGCCAAATCTCATGAGATCTCATCCAAACCTCACCAAACTCTGTCAAAATTTTGAGAGATCTCTTCCAAATCTCGCTAGATCCCAGTCCATATCTCGAGATCTTAGTCCAAATCTCATGTGATTTCTTCCAAATCTCATCAGATCTCAGTCCAAATCTCAAGAGACCTCATCTAAATCTCAAGGAACTCCGTCAAACTCGTAAGATGTCTTCCAAATCTGGCCAGACCTATGTGCAAGTCACATGAGAACTCACGCTCCTCTCATGAGATTTCGACCCAAATCTCATGAGTTCTCATTCAAATCTCACCAGATCTCAGTCCAAATCATGTGAGAACTCTCTCCAAATATCATGAGATCTCTTCCATCTCACCAACCTTCAGTTCAAATCTCATGAGATCTCACATACATCTGACAAGATTTCTCGCCAAATCTCGTGAGATCAGTCCAAGTCTTGTGTGATCGCTAGGCTAATCTTGTGAGATCTGCGTCAAAATCCATGAGAACAGTGTCCATACCACCTATGAACTCATTCAAATCTCATCAGTCTCAGTCTCTATCTCTAGAGAACTCATCCAAACCCTGTGAGATCTCATCCAAACCTCGCCAGAACTCAGTCCAAATCTCATGAGATGGCACGTGCATGTCAGGAGATTTCAACCCAAAGCTCATGAGGTCTCAGTCCAAATCTCGTGAGAACTCAGTCCAAATCTCACCATATCTCATTCCAAATCTCAAGAGATATTAGTCCAAATCTTGGGCAATCTCAGTCCAAATATCATGAGATCTCAGCCAAATCTCATTGGAACTCAGTCCAAATCTCAGAAGATCTCACTCCAAATCTTGGGAGAACTCAGTCCAAATCTCGTGATAACTCAGGCACATTTTGCGTGATTTCTAATCAAATCTCGTGAGATCTTAGTCCAGATCTTGAGAGAACTCATCCAAATCTCGGGGAACTCAGTCAAAATCTCATAAGATGTCTTCCAAATCTCGCCAGACCTATGTCCAAGTCATGTGAGAACTCATGCTCATCTCATGAGATTTCTACCCAAATCTCATGAGGTCTCCTTCAAATCTCACCAGATCTCAGTCCAAATCTCGTTTGAACTCAGTCCAATTCTCACCACAGCTCAGTTCAAAGCTCTTGATAATCTTACAATCATCTCGTCATATTTTTACCCAAGTCTCATGCGTGCTCAGTCCAAATCTCAAGGGAAATCACCCAAACCTCGTGAGAACTCAGTTACCACATCTGGACGGATCTCTTCCAAATCACACCAGATATCAGTCCAAATCTTGTGAGATCTCGGTCCAAATATCGCCAGATCTCAGTCCAAATCTTGAGAAAACTCAATCCACATCTTGAGAAACCTCATGAATTTCTCATGAGATTTCTACTAAATCTCATGAGATCTCATCCAATCTCACCAATCTCTGTCTAAATCTCAAGGGAACTCATCCAAATCTCATGAGAGTTCAGTCCAAATCTCGAGAGATCTCTGCCAAATCCTGCCATATCTCAGTCCAAACCTCATAAGATCTCAAACATATATTTGCGAGATTTCTAGGCAGATCCCATGAGATCTGAGTCAAAATCTCGTGAGAACAGCATCTGACTCTCTTTTGATCTCATTCAAATCTCTCTAGGCTCAGTACAAATCTCTAGAGCTCTCATTCAATCCCTGGGAGATCTCAACCCAAATCTCCTGAGAACTCAGTCCCACTCTTGTGTTAATTTCAGGCACATCTCATGAGATTTTGACCCAAATCTCACGAGATCTCAGTTCAAATCTCGTGAGATCTTAGTCCAAATCTCATGCAATCTCTTCCATATCTCACCAGATCTCAGTCCAAAAATCAAGAGAACTCAGTACAAATCTCATTTGATCTCAGACCAAATCTCACCAGAACTCCATCCAGATCTCCTGAGATCTCACACACATCTCATCAGATTTCTAGACCACTTATATGTTCTCTGTCCAAGTCTCATGATCTCATCCAAATCTCACCAATCTCTGTCCAAATCTTGAGAGATCTCTGCCAAATCTCGCCAGATCTCAGTCCAATCTCGTGAAATCTTAGTCCAAATCTTGAGAGAACTCATCCAAGTTTTGAGGAACTCTGTAAAAATCTCATGAAATGTCTTCCAAATCTCACCAGACCTATGTCCAAGTCACATAAGAACTCACGCTCCTCTCACAAGATTTCTACCCAAATCTTGTGAGATCTCATTCAAATCTCACCAGATCTCAGTTCAAATCTTGTGAGAACTCAGTCTAAATCTTGAGAGACCTCTTTCAATTCTCACCAGACCTCAGTCCAAATTTCGTGAGATCTTAGTCCAAGGCTCATGTGATCACTTCCAAATCTCACCATATCTCAGTCCAAATCTTATGAGATCTTAGTCCAAATCTCAAGAGAACTCATCCAAATCTTGGGGAACTCAGTCCAAATCTCATTTGAACCCAGTCCACTTCTTGCCACAGCTCAGTCCAAAGCTCCTGATATCTCACACTCATCTAGTCATATTTTCACCCCAGTCTCGTGTGTTCTCAGTCCAAATCTCAAAGGAACTCACCCAACTCTTGTGAGCACTCAGTCCACATCTTGAGAGATCTCTTCCAAATCTCGAGAGATCTTAGTCCACATCTCATGACATCCTAGTACAAATTTCGTTTGAACTCAGTCCAAATCTCACCAGATTTCAGTCCAAATCTCATGAGATCTCACACATATCTTCCTACATTTCTATCCAAATCTCATGAGAACAGAGTCAAAATCTCATGAGAACAGAGTACGAATCTTGTATGATCTCAATCCAAATAACATGAGATCTCTTGCACATCTCACCAGATTTCTACACAAATCTCATCCGATCTTAGTACAAATCTCATGAGATCTCATTCAAATCTTGCCAGATCTGGGTCCAAATATAGTGGGATCTGAGTCCAAATCTTGAGAGAACTCGGACAAATCTCATGAGAACTCACTCCAAATCTCAAGATAAATTCAGGCACATCTCATGAGAGTTTGACCCAAATCTCCTGAGATCTCAGTCCAAATCTCATGAGACTTCAATGCAAATCTTGTGAGAACTCAATCCATATCCTTTGATAACTCACGCACATCTCTCAAGATTTCAAGCCAAATCTCGTGAGGTCTGTCCAAATCTCACGATATGCAGTTTAAATCTCAGCAGGACTCAGTCCAAAAAATCATGATATGTCAGACATCTCGTGAGATTTCTACCCAAATCTTGTGAGATCTCAATCCAAATCTCCCGTGATCTCACACACACCTCTTCACATTTCTACACAAATCTCGTGTGTTCTCACTTCAAATCTCATGTGATCTCATCCACATCTCACCAGTCTCTGTCCAAATCTCAAGAGAAATCATCCAAATCTCATGAAAACTCAGTCCATTCTTGAGAGATCTCCCAAGTCTCGCCAGATATCAGCCCAAATCTCATGCGAACTCAGCCCAACACTTAAACATAAGCCAAGAGGACAAAACCGTCACCCACATTTGCTTCTGTGCCTATCCATGCACGGTAAGGGCAATTTTAAAAACAGAAAACAAAACCAAGACCAGATTTTCCGCTTTCTGAAGGAGGAATGCAGGCCTCTTAATGACAGGGCTCCCACATGCAAGGCAGAAATGTTTACCTTTGCCCAAGCCCACAGGTGTACGATTTCCCTGCGGCAGACTGCTTGCTAGGAGACTGTGCTTTCTTCACATTATCCCATTCTCATCGCTAATGAAGAACTTTGGCCTTCCATGCATCATTTTCCACCTTTTAGCTCTTTTTTCAATCTAAGTTTGCCCTGGGCGTCATTCAGATCCAGTGTCTCAGAGTAATAGCCTCTATTTAAGCAGGTCCAGCTAAGTCCTTGTGATTGTGGGAGGGATTGGGGCACATTGCCCCTTGTAACAGGCTTTCAGAACTATGGGGACCTCAGAGGTTAAGACATTTGGAAGTGCCCTGCGAGTAATGTTTCTGTGTAGGCTTGGCCCCAGGTTGTTAGAAGGAGTGGGCCTCATTTCTTGGGTAAAAGGAAATGAAGTGACAAACTTCATTCCCAGATGTATCCTAGTCCCAAATTTATTGTCAAATTTCGGCCTTCACTGGAATCATTTCCATGCCCTTGCCGAAATTTAGAGTGGGTTTACACACGGCGAAGAGGGGATTCTACCCAAGTAGCCAGCACCCAACGATTGGTCGTGAGTTCCTACTTCAGTCCTGTGCTCAGTCAGAGTACCCTTATCTGATATCCCAAAGGAAAGGAAAGGTGGCTATTCTCTCCTTGACCTTGAGATGCCCTCCTTTTGAGGAACAAAGGTCACCAATATGCTGCATGCTGGAGGATCTGGTGAGTTCAGGAGGTGCCCTTTCAAGGACTGTAGCACCAAAGTTTGCATCCAAAACCTTGAGCATCAGCTGGGAGTCCCATTAGTATAGCTGAGTGACTGCAGCCTCTATCCATTCATGGGAAGGGCAAAACAACAACAACAACAACAACAACAACAACAACAACAACAACAACAACAACACTACCACCAAATTTCCCTCTCATTCTGAAGGAAGAATGCAGAGTTCTTGGTGACAGGGCTCCCAGGTCTAGGCAATGGTTGCCCTTTCCCCAAGCCCACAGTTGTTTCTCATTCCTGGGAATGAAAATTGGGTTGCTAGGAGATGGGCCTAGTCACCTCAATCAAAACATGATGTCTCATCGCATCTCTAATAAACACATTTGGCCCAGCATATACCCACTTCCACCCTCTTGCTCTTTTTCTGCTGAGGTTCACCCTGTGGGCCTTCTGATCCAGTGTCTCAGAGCAATATCCTGTTCATTCAGCTGGAAGATCTGGAAGATTCTTTGTGACTGTGTGGAAGTGTTGGCCACAGAGCCCCCTGGAAATGCTGTTCAGAACTATGTTGGCCTGAGGAGGCCTAAGGCATTGGAAGCTTGCAAGCAGTGAATGTCTGTGCGTAGGCTTGGCCGGAGGACTCATTTCTTGCAGAAGGGGAAAAAATTAGATGTCTCATTACAGATTTATCCCACTTAAAATGGCCCTGCTTATATACATTCCTGTAGTCTCGCAGATTGTCTGTCTAGCTCTTGGTTCACATTCAAACTGGAAGGTGCATTTCCTCACAGCAGCGCCTAGGGATTCCTGGGGAGTTCCCTGGCCCTCTTATCCCTGAGCTTGTTGTGTGGCTGCCTTGGGTAAGTGTGTAGACGGGTAGCAAAGGCACCTCCCTCCCTGGCTGTCTGAGATGCCTCTGTTCTGGAGAACCTAGTTTGAAAAAGCATTCAAAGGAATGCAAACGGACAGAGAGGGAATGTGGACTTTCCCAGAGTTGAGAATAAACCAATGTTGAGACTAAAATACCTAGCAAAATCTGTTAGTCTCCGGGATCAGAAAGGCCTGTTGGCTTTGGCAATGGGAAGCCTCCAGGGCCTACCCCTGGGAGCCAAAGAAGCAAGAGGCCTTCATTCTTCCTTCGTAAAGAGCGGGAAATCTGGAATCGGATGTCACTCCTGCTGCCTTTCCGTCTGTGGCGGGGAGGGGGGGACACAAAAAAACCAGAAACGCTTTAGTGTTAGCAGACCGGTTCTCCCAGCTGATGATGCATTTGGAAGTAGCCATTGGAGGAGCATTCCTGGCAAGAGCTCTTTTTAGACTGAAGAGGTCCCGGAGCATACCACACATGTGTCAACTGTCTGCTCTTCCGAATGAAGGCATCTCTGGCAGCCAGGGGAGGGAGACAAGCTGGCTGCCAACCACAGCATTTCAAACAGCAGGACAAGAACCAAGTACTCAGAGGCAGAAGGGGAAATTTTCCTTTCGGCTCTCAGACACATTGCTCTCCCCTAGCACAGGATCTCAGTGGGAACTTGCAACCAACACTTTGTGGTTGGTGGCACACACTGGTTGTGAGATGCCAACCCTAGTATTCCTACATGTGAAGCAACATAGCTACACAAACAGCAAGAGGATGGGATGTCTTCAAGGAAAACCAAAGTTCAACACTTCAAATGGGAATGAAAGTTATCTGGGAGTGAGGTATCAAACTTCAGCTCCCCTTGCCCCAGAAATGGAGGCAAGCTCCCTTCCAAAACCTCTGGCCATTCCTAAAACCAATCTTTTGAGCTCCTTCAAACTCCCTAGCCTTCCTGATGTCAACACTGTTCTGAAGTCAAATTACAAGGAGCCCTGTGGCAAAGCTATCTCAGAGTCACAGGGACTCCGTCGGAATCCTCAGTTTCAATGTGAAAGTACTGCTCTGAGAACACTGGCTCTCAATGGCCTCCAGAACGTACCTGGTTTGGAGAAAGGGCGCAAGGATGTCTATGTATGCTTGGAGGCAAGGTTCCTATTGTGTCCAAGAAAGAAAGACTTGTATATTTCAAATGGGAGTGGAATAAATTTGGGATGGGTATGTCCAACTTAAATTCTCCTTTCTGCAGAAATGACGCACACACTCTCTGGTGGGCACCTTCAAGTTCCCTAGGTTTCTCGATGTCCACAGAGTTCTAAAAGTCAACGTCAAGGGGCCCTGCAGTCCAAGGTATCCCACAGTCCTGAGAACTCTGCCACACCCCCTTAGATTAAAGCAGAAAGTTTCGTTCTGAGACATTTTTCCTGATTCGCGCCCTAGATAGAATACATTTTGAAAAAAGAACAAAAATGAAAATTTACACATGGAGGCCAAAAGTGCTTCAAGGAGAGGAGGATGGGATCATATTGAGAATTAAGTGGCTGGCACAATGTCTAAACAATCTGGCCACTTAAGAATAAGAAACTCCAGTGGTCTCGGGCAAAGGGAAATCTCCACCGGCTACACTTGGAAACAGAGTAAACAAGAGGCGTTCACTTTTTTTTTTCTTTTGTAGAAAGACAAAGATAGAGAGAGAGCATGCTCAGGGTGGAGGAGGGGCAGAAGCAGGCTCCACATCCAGCATGATGCTGTATCTGGGGGCTCGATTCCCACAACCATGACCTGAGCCAAAATCAAGAGTGAGATGCTTAACCGTCTGAACTATGCATGTGCCCCCAAAAGGCCTTCATTCTTCCTTCCCAAGGACAGGGAAGCTTCTGACATTGGAGGATTTCCTGCATTTCCATCAGTGCATTAGGCAGCAGTGATTCAGAGGTACCAGGCTACAACTCCCAGGTGATGATCAAATGTTTGGAACGGCTGTTTGGAGCATTATTCCTTGAACCAAACTATTTCTGCACTGAAAAGGTCCTAGAGCATATCAGGCCGTGCACAACCCATCTGTTCTTCAGAATGAAGGCATCTCAAACAGCCAGGAATCGCCCCGCACAACACTTGAGTTCCCAGTGCGGTTTCCCATGAGACGTAGCCTCGAACCTAGGTAGGGCCAGAGCCATGACAAGTGTTCGGGTGGGAAACCTGAAGATGATAGGCACTGATCCCATGTCACTGTGGAGATCAGCTCTCAGGACAGCTTTAGGATGAATCTCGGACTTCCTCGACGGTGTCTCTGCCGTTGCTCACAGTGTTGCCATCGTTTCAGTGTTTCTCTGGAAGCCTTGTGTCCGGGAGCCGCAGGGTGTGACAAATGGCAGGTTTTCCTCCCTTGTTTCTTGCTGATGAGTCTGGCACGGGCCATTTCTCCCAAATCACTGGTGCTTTCGGGACTTCACTTCGGACATTATCAGGAACGAATCCTTGCTGGGGCTCCGGTATTGTACCGGGTGTGTTTTGGGGTCAATCTGATGGCAGGGTGTGGACGTCCCATTAGGCCCGAGATGAGTGCTAGCGTTAAGGTGCGGCTCCAGCCTGTGTTGCAGCCTCAGAGGGATGCTCTTAGGGTTGGGGGGGTCTTGATTTTTCACAGAACCCTACTCTCCGGCAAAACCTTGCTTTGAAGTGGTACGGTTTCCTTCTCTGTTCCTGCATGGCTGGACCCTCCCCACCAAATCCTTTGCTCATTCAGGATGTAGGTTGGCCCTAGGGAGTGCCACAATCAGGGCTCGGGTTAGGGTTAGCTTCCGTCAGACTGTCTGGGCCCATGTGATGCCAGGGCTCCCTCCTGTCCTGCTGGCTGCTTGGAGGGTGACCATTGGGCTTAATTTCGGGGATAGGGTTAGATTTCTGGACGTAGGCACAATGTGAGACCAACGTAAATTTAGCTCTAGAATCGTCCTGTCATGTACCACTGTCGTGGTGGCACGTGGCACAGTTTATTTTTATTTTTATTTTTTATTTTTTTAAACAACATCCATTTATTAGCTTGCACTCTGTAGGTCAGAGTTCAGTACACTGTGGCTAGATTTTCTGTTCAGAGTCTCACAAGGTCAAAATCAAGGTATTGGCAGGACTGGGCTCCTAACTGGAGGATCTGGACAGGAATTTGCTTTCAAGCTCCTTCAGGTTGCTGTCAGACTTGAGTTCTTGGGACTGTGAGGCTGGGGTCACCGTTTCGCTGCTGGTTGCCAGATGGGGACTGTTCTTAACTCCTGTGGGCTACCTGCATTCCTTCTCAGGCAGCCCCCTCTCCATCTTCAAAACAGCCATGATTATGGAGCTCTTCCAACTTCTACTACCAGCTGGAGAACACTCACTGCTTTAAGGGCTTGTGGGGTTACAGTGGGCCACCCCTAGGTAATCCAGGGTGATCATCCAATTTTAAGCTCCACTGTGCCTGGTAATATGACATAATGTTATGACGTGATCATCTCTTCATATTCACAGATTCTGGGGAGTAGGAGAAGACATCTTCGGGGGACCCATGAAGAAAGTCTGCCTACTATTCCATCCAAAGTAAAATGTGTTATTTACTCCTCACTTTCTCTGTTTTTTTAATTTTTTTATTGTTATGTTAATCACCATACATCATTAGTTTTTGATGTAGTGTTCCATGATTCATTGTTTGTGCATAACACCCAGTGCTCCATGCAGAACGTGCCCTCTTTAATACCCATCACCAGGCTAATCCATCCCCCCAACCCCCTCCCCTCTAGAAACCTCAGTTTGTTTTTCACAGTCCATCGTCTCTCATGGTTCGTCTCCCCCACTGACTTACTCCCCTTCATTCTTCCCATCCTGCTATCTTCTTCTTCTTTTCTTTCTTAACATATATTGCATTATTTGTTTCAGAAGTACTGATCTGTGATTCAACAGTCTTGCACAATTCACAGTGCTCACCATAGCACATACCCTCCCCAATGTCTGTCACCCAGCCACCCCATCCCTCCCACCCCCCACCACTCCAGCAACCCTCAGTTTGTTTCCCGAGGTTAAAAATTCCTCATATCAGCGAGGGCATATGATACATGTCTTTCTCTGATTGACTTATTTCACTCAGCATAACACCCTCCAGTTCCATCCACGTCGTTGCAAATGACAAGATCTCATTCCTTGTTATGGCTGCATAATATTCCATTGTGTATATATACCACCTCTGCTTTATCCATTCATCTGTTGATGGACATCATGGCTCTTTCCACAGTTTGGCTATTGTGGACCTTGCTGCTATAAGCATTGGGGTGCACGTACCCCTTCGGGTCCCTACATTTGTATCTTTGGGGTAAATACCCAGTAGTGCAATTGCTGGATCATACGGTAGCTCTATTTTCAACTGTTTGAGGAACCTCCGTACTGTTTTCCAGAGTAGTTGCACCAGCTTGCATTCCCACCAAGAGTGTAGGAGGGTTCCCCTTTCTCCGCATCCCCGCCAACATCTGTCGTTTCCTGACTTGTTAATTCTAGCCATTCTGACTGGTGTGAGGTGGTATCTCATGGAGGTTTTGATTTGGATTTCCCTGATGCCGAGCGATGATGAGCACTTTTCCATGTGTCTGTTGGCCATTTGGATGTCTTCTTTAGAAAAATGTCTGTTCATGTCTTCTACCCATTTCTTGATTGGATTATGTGTTCTTTGGGTGTGGAGTTGGATAAGTTCTTTATAGATTTTGGATACTAGCGCTTTATCTGATATGTCATTTGCAAATATTTTCTCCCATTCTGTCGGCTGTCTTTTGGTTTTGCAGACTGTTTCTTTGGCTGTGCAAAAGCTTTTCATCTTGATGAAATCCCAATAGGTCATTTTTGCCCCTGCTTCCCTTGCCTTTGGCGATGTTTCTAGGAAGAAGTTGCTGCGGCTGAGGTCGAAGAGGTTGCTACCTGTGTTCTCCTTTAGGATGTTGATGGACTCCTGTCTCACGTTTAGGTCTTTCAACCATTTGGAGTCTATTTTTGTGTGTGGTGTAAGCAAATGGTCCAGTTTCATTCTTCTGCATGTGGCTGTCCGATTTTCCCAACACTATTTGTTGAAGAGACTGTCTTTTTTCCATTGGACATTCTTTCCTACTTTGTCAAAGATAAGTTGACCATAGAGTTGAGGGTCCATTTCTGGGCTCTCGATTCTGTTCCATTGATCTATGTGTCTGTTTTTGTGCCAGTACCATACCGTCTTCACGATGACAGCTTTGTAATAGAATTGGAAGTCTGGAATTGTGATGCCACAAGCTTTGCTTTTCTTTTTCAATATTCCTCTGGCTATTCAGGGTCTCTTCTGGTTCCATACAAATTTTAGGACTATTTGTTCCATTTCCTTGAAAAAAGTGATGGTATTTTGATGGGGATTGCACTGAATGTGTAGATTGCTCTAGGTAGCATTGACATCTTCGCAATGTTGGTTCTCCCTAATCCATGAGCATGGAACGTTTTTCCATTTCTTTGTGTCTTCTTCAATTTCTTTCATGAGTATTTTAGAGTTTTCTGAGTACAGATCCTTTGCCTCTTTGGTTAAATTTATTCCTAGGTATATTATGGTTTTGGGTGCAATTGTAAATGGGATCGACTCCTTGATTTGTCTCTCTTCTGTCTCGTTGTTGGTGTATAGGAATGCCACTGATTTCTGTGCATTGATTTTATAGCCTTCTACTTGACTGAATTCCTGTATGAGTTCTAGCAGTTTTGGGGTGGAGTCTTTTGGGTTTTCCATATACAGTATCATATCATCTGCAAAGAGTGAGAGTTTGACTTCTTCTTTGCCGATTTGGATGCCTTGGATTTCTTTTTGTGGTCTGATTGCTGTGGCTAGGACTTCTAATACTATGTTGAATAGCAGTGGTGATAGTGGACATCCCTGCCGTGTTCCTGACCTTAGGGGAAAAGCTTGAGAATGATATTTGCTGTAGGTTTTTCCTAGATCGCTTTTATGATATTGAGGTATGTTCCCTCTATCCCTATACTCTGAAGAGTTTTGACCGAGAAAGGATGCTGTACTTTGTCAAATGCTTTTTCTGCATCTATTGAGAGGATCGTATGAGTCTTGTTCTTTCTTTTGTTAATGTATTGTGTCACGTTGATTGATTTGCGGATGTTGAACCAACCTTGCAGCCCAGGGATAAATCCCACTTGATCGTGGTGAATAATCCTTTTAATGTACTGTTGGATCCTATTGGCTAGTATTTTGGTGAGAATTTTTGCATCCATGTTCATCAAGGATATTGGTCTGTACTTCTCCTTTGGGATGGGGTCTTTGTCTGGTTTGGGGATCAAAGTAATGCTGGCCTCATAAAATGAGTTTGGAAGTTTTCCTTCCGTTTCTATTTTTTCGAACAGTTTCAGGAGAATAGGAATTAATTCTTCTTTAAATGTTTGATAGAATTCCCCTGAGAAGCCATCTGGCCCTGGGCTTTTGTTTGTTGGGAGATTTTTGATGACTGCTTCAATTTCCTTAGTGGGTATAGGTCTGTTCAGGTTTTCTATTTCTTCCTGTTTCAGTTTTGGTAGTTGATACATCTCTAGGAATGCACCCATTTCTTCCAGATTATCTAATTTGCTGACATAGAGTTGCTCATAATATGTTCTTTTAATTGTTTGTATTTCTTTGGTGTTGCTTGTGATCTCTCCTCTTTCATTCATGATTTTGTTGATTTGGGTCATTTCTCTTTTCTTTTTGATCAGTCTGGCCAGCGGTTTATCAATCTTGTTAATTCTTTCAAAGAACCAGCTCCTAGTTTCGTTGATGTGTTCTACTGTTCGTTTGGTTTCTATTTCATTGATTTCTGCTCTGATCTTTGTTATTTCTCTTCTTCTGCGGGGTTTAGGCTTTATTTGCTGTTTTTTCTCTAGGTCCTTTAGGTGTAGGGTTAGGTTGTGTATTTGAGACCTTTCTTGTTTCTTGAGAAAGGCTTGTATTGCTCTATACTTTCCTTGAGGACTGCCTTTGTTGCATCCCAAAGATTTTGAACAGCTGTGTTTTCATTTTCATTGGTTTCCATGAATTTTTTTAATTCTCCTTTAATTCCTGGTTGACCCATTCATTCTTTAGTAGGAGGCTCTTTAGCCTCCATGTATTTGAGTTCTTTCCGACTTTCCTCTTGTGACTGAGTTCTAGTTTCAAAGCATTGTGGTCTGAAAATATGCAGGGAATAATTCCAGTCTTTTGGTACCAGTTGAGACCTGATTTGTGACCTAGGATGTGATCAATTCTGGAGAATGTTCCATGGGCACTAGAGAAGAATGTGTATTCCGTTGCTTTGGGATGGAATGTTCTGAATATATCTGTGAAGTCCATTTGGTCCAGTGTTTCATTTAAAGTCTTTATTTCCTTGTTGATCTTTTGCTTAGATGATCTGTCCACTTCAGTCAGGGGGGTGTTAAAGTCCCCTACTATTATTGTATTGTTGCCAGTATGTTTCTTTGCTTTTGTTTTTAATTGCCTTATATAATTGGCTGCTCCCATGTTAGGGACATAGATATTTACAATTGTTAGATCTTCTTGTTGGATAGACCCTTTAAGTGGGATATAGTGTCCTTCTTCATCTCTTATTACAGTCTTTGTTTTAAAATCTAATTTGTCTGATATAAGAATTGCCACCCCAGCTTTCTTTTGGTGTCCATTAGCATGGTAAATGATTTTCCACCCCCTCACTTTGAATCTGGGGGTGTCTTTGGGTCTAAAATGAGTCTCTTGCAGACACCATATTGATGGGTCTTGTTTTTTTAATCCAATCTGATAGCCTGTGTCTTTTGATTGGGGCATTTAGCCCATTTACTTTCAGGGTAACTATTGAAAGATAGGAATTTAGTGCCACTGTATTGCCTGTAAGGTGACTGTGACTGTATATTGTCTGTGTTCCCTTCTGATCTATGCTGCTTTTAGGCTCTCTCTTTGCTTCGAGGACCCTTTTCAAAATTTCTTTTAGGGCTGGTTTTGTGTTTGCAAATTCCTTTAGTTTTTGTTTGTCCTGGAAGCTTTTTACTTCTCCTTCTATTTTCAGTGACAGCCTAGCTGGATATAGTATTCTTGGCTGCATATTTTTCTCGTTTAGTGCTCTGAAGATATCATGCCAGTCCTTTCTGGTCTGCCAGGTCTCTGTGGATAGGTCTGTTGCCAATCTAACGTTTCTACCATTGTAGGTTACATATCTCCTCTCCCGAGCTGCTTTCAGGGTTTTCTCTTTGTCTCTGAGACTCGTAAGTTTTACTCTTAGATGTCGGGGTGTTGACCTATTTTTATTGATTTTGAGAGGGGTTCTCTGTGCCTCCTGGATTTTGATGCCTGTTTCCTTCCCCACATTAGGGAAGTTCTCTGCTATAAATTGCTCCAATATACCTTTTGCCCCTCTCTCTCCTCATTCTTCTTCTGGGTTCCCAATTATTCTAATGATGTTTCATCTTATCGTATCGCTTATCTCTCGATTTCTGCCCTCGTGAACCTGTAGTTGTTTATCTCTTTTTCTCAGCCTCTTTATTTTCCATCATTTGGTCTTCTATACCGCTGAATCTCTCTTCTGCCTCATTTACCCTAGCAGTTAGTGCCCCATTTTTGATTGCACCTCATTAATAGCCTTTTTGATTTCGACTTGGTTAGATTTTAGTTCTTTTATTTCTCCAGAAAGGGTTTCTCTAATAATTTCCACGCTTTTCTCAAGCCCAGCTAGGATCTTTAAAGTCATGATTCTGAACTCTAGGTTTGACATCGTACTAATTTTCTTATTGAGTAGGTCCCTGGCAGACAGTACTACCTCTTGTTCTTTTCGCTGGGGTAATTTCTTTCGTCTTGTCATTTTGTCCAGAGGAGAATGGATGAATGAGAGAACAAAATGCTAACGGATTAACAACGTCCCCAGCAAATATACTCTATATAAATCAGAAAAGACCTGAAACCATAGGAAAAGAAAGGGAAAGAAAGAAAAAAGAAGATAAAAAAAGAAAAGAAAAAGATAAACAAAAACAGCATAAAACAAAAAAAAAACCAGAATATGATCAAATACGATCAGGCTAGTGCATAGATCAGTGCCACACACTAGATTTGGGGCGTATTTTGGTCTTTTAGAAGAAAGTGCCTCCTAAAATTATAAAGGAAGAAAAACTTATATATGTACAAAATAAGGGTTGATACAATGAAGGGATGGAATATGACTGTAAAGATGAAAATTATAAAAGATATTATAAAAGAAATTGATAAGTTGTTTGAAAAAAGAAAGAAGATTTAAAAAAAAAAGGGAGAGAATGTGATCAGGCAGGGGACTAGAACAAAGCCATACACTAGTGATTTAGGGTATATCTTGATCTGTTAGAAGAAACTGTATCTCAAGTTTTTAAAGCGAGAACAACTTATATATATACGCCAAAAATAAGGGTAACTACTATGAAGGGATAAAATATGACTCTAAAAATGAAAAATAAAAAATGTTTTTTTAAAAAAAGGGATTGATAAGATGTTGGTTGAAAAGGGAAAAAGAAAAATTCAAAAAAAAGTTAAAGAAATTAACATTGAAAAACTAATGAATCATGGTAAAAAACCATGAATTCTATGTGCAGTATTCCCCTAGCGCTGGAGTTCTCCCTTTCTCCTTGATCGGTAAACTTGGTCTTGGCTGGCTGTTCGTGCTGATCTTCTGGGGGAGGGGCCTGTTGCCGTGGTTTCCAAATGTCTTTGCTGGAGGCGGAATTGCCTCGCCCTCGTTGGTCCAGGCTAAGCAAGCTGCTCAGGTTTGCTCACAGGAGCTTTTGTTCCCTGCAAGCTCTCGGTACAGCTTTGGAGGACCAGACTGAAAATGGTGGCCTCCCAATCTCCCCCCGGAGGAGCTGAGAACTCGGGGCCCTGCTCCTCATTGCGCCCCCAGAGAAAAGCAGTCAGTCGGAGTGACCAGGTCTCCAGCCGCACTCCGTACTCACCCAGCCTGTGACCGAGCGTTTCTATCTCTGGCACTCGACCCCGTGTGGAGTCCCCAAACCCAGCAGATCCCTGCGGTGTGTTCCCGCACCGCTCCTCCCGGGGGAGGAAGGGGAGTCTCCCCAGCTCTGCTGCTTGTTGGGTCCCTGCTGGAGGAGCAGTGGCCCGACTGGGCCGCGGATCACAGTTTATGGCAACCCCGAGCTGAGAGCCCGCGCCTCGGCTCTGTCTCTGCTGCCGGCTTCCCCACTCCGATACCCGGAAGCTCCGCTGCACTCAGTCACCCCTGGTCTTTCTGTGACCCTGAGGGTCCTGAGACCACACAGTCCCGCGAAGGTTCCACCCCCCGCTTAGCCACTGGAGCGACATACCTCAGTGGAGCCGACTTCTTAAATGTTCCGATATTGTGCTCTGCGGCTCTATCACTTGCCAGAAGGGGCCGATGGAGGCCCTCTCCCCCGCCGTCTATCCTCCCGAATATCGCCTCAGATTCACTTTTCCGCACGTCCTACCTTCCAGAAAGTGGTCGCTTTTCTGTTCAGAGAGTTGTTGCTATTCTTTTCTTTGATCTCCTGTTGAGTTCGTACGTTTTCAGAATGATTTGATCCCCATTCAGCTGAATTCCTGAGACCAGACGAAATCCAGGTCTCCTACTCCTCCGCCATCTTGCTCCGCCCCTCCCCCCTCCCCGTGGCACACTTTATTTCCCTGGAACTTTCGTCCATCTCTTACAGCACTAGAGTAGAGTACCAAATCCGCTCTCTTGCGTGACTTCGCTTTGGGCCTAGATTAGACAAGAGTCATGTCTAGGGTTAGGGTGAGAAGGCGGAAGACGGTTCAGCGGCTATTCGATGTCCCAGTGGAGACCTGTTCTAGAGGCTGAGTTGAGGCTTAGTATCAGTATGGGTGTCCGACTTCTGGGTCAGCGTCTTGGGTGGGGAGGGGGGGCGTGTGTGCTCCTAGTGTTGCTGACTTTTTAGTGTGTCGCTGGAATCCTGGAGTCCAGCAACAACCTGGGGTAACAGGGGGCACCTTTTACCCTCTCTATTCCTTCGCAAGAAATCAGGCCCTCTCCAGGTCTCCAAAACCAGCTGTGCATTCCAAAGTAGGGTCCGGGCATCGTCAGGGTCCCGTTAAGTCGAGGTTGGAAGTCGGTAGGGGTCAAATATCTTGCAGGGCAGTAACCTGACGCCTGAGCTGAGGGCTAGCACAAGTGTGAGGCTCCACCTTCCAGTGTGGCTTCCGTTCGAGAGGTCTTGATTTTTCATAGAAGCTTGCGCTCCAGCAAAACCCAGGGGTTGCAGGTGGCCCTGTTTCCTCTGTGTTCCTTCCTGAAAAGATGGACAAGGGCTAGGTCTCCCAAAGACGCTGTGCACTCAAAAAGATATTGGCCGTAGTCGGTGACACAACCATGACTCGGGATAGGGTTGTGTCCCGGCTCAGAGTCTGGGCCAATTTGATTGTAGCACGCCGTCACGTCCGGCTGGTCGGTCGGATGGGTAGCACAACGGTTAAGCTCGGGGATTACGTCTGGTTTCAGGCCATAGGGACAACATGCGGCTGTCATCAATTTCTGCCTAACATCATGGTGTCATGCACCGCCCTCGTGGTTGAGCGTGGACTATTTGTGTTCGCTGCTCTATGCGATGCCGTCTTTCACCAAGCTTATCAAATTCCCTTTCTCGTATATCCTCGCATTTGAGGGGAGGTAGGGCCTGAGCCATGTCTAGGGTTGGGGGAGAGAATTACGTTTGGCAGCACCTATACGATGTCATGGTGGAGACCCGATCTAGAGGAGCTGTGGAGGGTAAACAAACATTGGGTAGAGTCTCCCCCTCCCGGGATGAGGTCTATGGGGTGTTCGTAGTATTGCTGAGGACTCGGAGTTTAGTTAGAGTCCTGGCGTTCCAGCAGCAGCCAGGGTTCCTAATGGCATGTCTTCCCTCGGTGTTCCTTTCTGATGAGTCTAGCAATGGCTAGGTCTCCCCAGTCCATTGTACACTCTGAAGGGACATTGGGTGACTGTCGTGGCCACTGCCCGGGCTAGGGTCAGGGTTAGGTTCTGCAGGGAAGTCCGGGTAAACGTGATATCAATGCGGTGTCCTGTCCTAGGGTGGAGTTAAGGAGTTAGAGTGGCATTCAGATTTAGGGGTCGGTTCAGGGTCTGGGCACGTTGTGGGGATGACGTCACGTTGTCTCCAGAAACCTCGTCTCGAGAGCAACCCCCTCCTGGGGCTTGCACCTTGCACCTATTTGTTCCCTCCTCTTGGCTGAATCGCCCTGCCCCACACTTGAGTTCCCAATCCGGTTTCCCATGAGACGTAGCCTCAAATCTAGATAGGGCCAGAGCCATGCCAAGCCTTCAGGTGGGAAACCTGAAGATGATAGGCATTGATCCCATGTCACGGTGGAGACCAGCTCTCAGGACAGCTTTAAGATGAATCTTGGACTTCCTGGATGGTGTCTCTGCCGTTGGTCACAGTGTTGCCGTCGTTTCAGTGTTTCGCTGGAAGCCCTCTGTCCAGGAGCCACAGGGTGTGACAAATGGCAGGTTTTCCTCTGTTTCTTCATGATGAGTTTGGCACGGGCCATTTCTCCAAAATCAATGGTGCTTTCGGGAATTCACTTCAGAACTTATCAGGAACGAATGCTTGCTGGGGCTCTGGTATCGTATCGGGTGTGCAGCTCTCACTCCCCTCTTGTTTCATGAGGCTAGTCACGTGGCCCCGTGTGTGCATGCAGGTGTAAAGGTAGCGACCTCACTCGAAAAGAAAACACTTGTACAGAACCGTTCTTCCGTTTCGAATAGGCTTTCCTGGGAGTGGGAGAATTTGGGCGTGAGCATGCATGAGAGCGCTGCAAGGACTTCCTAAACCATATTCGTAGTGAGACCCAGGGTGGGGCAGAAGGCAAACATGACTCCCCACTTGTTTCATGAAGCCAGTACTACGGTCCAACTTTGGCATGCAAGTCTAATTGCTCGCATACTAATACGAAGAAAAAGGAGTGGAGAGGGACACTGTTGTAGACAGCATCACGGTTCCAGAGGGTGGCAACACTTTCAGTGCGTCTCCGTGAGAACCTGGGAAACGATTCCCCTAAATCACAGGGTGAGAGAAACGTCTTCGTGAAGAGCCACCTCTCGCACCAGCTCTAGTGTCACAAAGCTAGCACTCCTCCGGCATGGATGCGTGGAGGCCTGAGTTCCTGCCACCTCCCTCGAAGGCACCACACTGTGGAGAGAAACCATGCTATAGCTCCCGCCGGTCATTGGTTGGGAGGACGCGGTAGAATGTGTACTGTGGCTGAGAGCACTGGGAACGGCCTACCTATGTATACAAGAGGGAGAAAAGGCCGGTGCCGAAGACACACATATTGGCTCAGCTCTTGTTTCTGGGCCTACTACGGTTCCCCGTGAGTGAACGCAGACCGAAAGCCAACGACCTAATTCGAAGGAACCACACCGTAGAGAATCCATGATTCAGCCCGAATAGCCGTACCTGAGGGTGGAAGCATTCTGCTGTGTGCATGAGGGCGATCCCTGCCAGCGAGTCCAAACCCATTTACTGAGTGAGACTAAGGCCACGGCAGAAGGCAGAACAAGACTCCCCACTGGTTTCAGGAAGCCAGCCCTGTGTCTCCACATTGACATGCAAGTCTAATTGATAGCATACTAACTCGAAGCAACAAGAGTGTAGAGAAACCTTGCTTTAGGTACCGCCGACCCTCTGAGGGAGGAAACAGTGTAAGGTGTACCGACGGTGAGGGCCTGGGGAACGGGTTCCAGACTCCAAAGCGAGGGTGAAACAAGCCGGTGCAGAAGGAAACTTTCAGCTCAACACTTGCTATCTGGAGGTGCTAAAACTACACTGCTCCCCATTGCTTTGAAACCCTTGGTTCTCAAACCTGACATGAAAGAAAGAAGCCTAGAAAGAAACACAGCTTAAAATCCCTTCCACTCTCCACGGGGCGCTGCCAGTACTCCGACCGTGCTTGTGTGCCCAGCTGGGGAGTGGGTCCCAGCGGAATTCCAAGGGAGAGAGAAGCAGGGGCCCAATGCGCCTCTGGACGCCACACCTCTTTCCTGAAGCTAGGCCGTCTGGCCCTGCGTGCGTTTAGTCCGAACTGCCATCCGCCTAACGCCAAGGAACCAAACGCTAGAAGCCCCGAGCCTCCGCAAAGGACGCCCTTCCCTGAGCGCACACTTCACCTGTGGCGTGTTTGTGTGAAAGCATGAGCGATGGAACCTAAACGTTACTCTGACCGAGAAACAGGCCTGTGAGGAAGCCTGCTCTCTCGACCCCTCTCTTGTGTGAGGATGTGAGCACTGCTGTACCCTGTGGGCCTGCCTTGGAGACCTAGGTACTTAAGCACTAGCACGTAGAAGCCAGGCTATAGAGTGACCGAACACAGGCTAACAGCCGTAGAGAGGGACCCTGCTGTAGACAGCATCACGGTTCCGGAGGGTGGCAACACTTTCAGTGTGTCTGCGTGAGGGCCTAGGAAACGGTTCCCCTGAATCACAGGGCGAGAGAACCGGCATCGCGCAGAGGCAGCTCTCGTACCAGCTCTAGGGTCACGAAGCTGGCACTCCCCCGGCATCGGTGCATGGAGCCCTGAGTTCCAGGCACCTCTTTCGAAGGCAGAAATCTGGGCAGATACCGTGCCTTAAGCTTCCGCCGGTCACTGGCTTAGAGGACGCGGTATACTGTGTACTGTGGCTGAGAGCTCTGGGAACGGCCTCCCTTAAAGTCCACCCGAGCGAGCAAGGGGCCGGTGCCGAAGACACGCCCCTGGGCTCGCCTCCTGTTTCTGAGCCCAGTACGGTTGCCCCGTGTGCGAGTGCAGGCCGCAAAACCACCAGCTGACTCGCAGGAACCACAGTGGAGAGCATTTTCGCTCCAGCCGGGACAGCCGTTGCTGAGCGTGGAGGCATTCTGCTGTGTGCCTGCGGCCGTGAGCTGCGAGCGAGTCCCAAACCATTTTCGGAGTGAGACTCAGGCGGCGGCAGAAGGCAGAACACGGCCCCACGCTTCGTTCGTGAAGCCGGGCCTGCGGCCCCGCTTTGGCATGCAAGTCTCCTTGCTAGGGGACGAACGCGAAGCAGAAACAGTGTGGAGAATCCATGCTGTAGCTACCGCCGACCTCTCGGCGGGAGGAAGCAGGGTACGGTGTCCGGGCGCGAAAGCCTGGGGAGCGGGTTCCATACGCCAAAGCCAGGTAAGAAACAGGCCGTTGCGGAAGGCACCTCTCGGCTCAGCACTTGCTCCCCGAAGCTGCTGCCTCTACTTGGCTCCCCGTGCCTCGGGAACTCTCGCTGCTCCACCCTGACTTGGAAGAAAGCAGCCTGGGTACAAGCACAGCTGTAGCTCCCGTCCCCTCTCCACGGGGCGCGGCCACCTGTTCAACCGTGCTTGTGTGCCCAGCTGGGGCGTCGGTCCCAGCGGAATTCCAAGGGAGAGAGAAGCAGGGGCCCAATGCGCCTCTGGACGCAACGCCTCTTTCCTGAAGCTAGGCCGTCTGGCCCTGCGTGCGTTTAGTCCGAACTGCCATCCGCCTAACGCCAAGGAACCAAACGCTAGAAGCCCCGAGCCTCCGCAAAGGACGCCCTTCCCTGAGCGCACACTTCACCTGTGGCGTGTTTGTGTGAAAGCATGAGCGATGGAACCTAAACGTTACTCTGACCGAGAAATAGACCTGTGAGGAAGCTTGCTCTCTCGACCCCTCTCTTGTGTGAGGATGTGAGCACTGCTGTACCCTGTGGGCCTGCCTTGGAGACCTAGGTACTTAAGCACTAGCATGTAGAAGCCAGGCTATAGAGTGACCGAACACAGGCTAACAGCCGTAGAGAGGGACCCTGCTGTAGACAGCATCACGGTTCCGGAGGGTGGCAACACTTTCAGTGTGTCTGCGTGAGGGCCTAGGAAACGGTTCCCCTGAATCACAGGGCGAGAGAACCTGCATCGCGCAGAGGCAGCTCTCGTACCAGCTCTAGGGTCACGAAGCTGGCACTCCCCCGGCATCGATGCATGGAGCCCTGAGTTCCAGGCACCTCTTTCGAAGGCAGAAATCTGGGCAGATACCGTGCCTTAAGCTCCCGCCGGTCACTGGCTTAGAGGACGCGGTATACTGTGTACTGTGGCTGAGAGCTCTGGGAACTGCCTCCCTTAAAGTCCACTCGAGCGAGCAAGGGGCCGGTGCTGAAGACACGCCTCTGGGCTCGGCTCCTGTTTCTGGGCCCAGTACGGTTTCCCCGTGTGCGAGTGCAGGTTTAAAACCACCAGCTGACTCGCAGGTACCACACTGGAGAGCATTTTCGCTCCAGCCGGGACAGCCGTTGCTGAGCGTGGAAGCATTCTGCTGTGTGCCTGCGGCCCTGAGCTGCCAGCGAGTCCCAAACCATTTTCGGAGTGAGACTCAGGCGGCGGCAGAAGGCAGAACCCGGCCCCCCGCTTCGTTCGTGAAGCCGGGCTTGCGGCCCCGCTTTGGCATGCAAGTCTCCTTGCTAGCGGACGAACGCGAAGCAGAAACAGTGTGGAGAATCCGTGCTGTAGCTACCGCCGACCTCTCGGCGGGAGGAAGCAGGGTACGGTGTCCGGGCGCGAAAGCCTGGGGAGCGGGTTCCATACGCCAAAGCCAGGTAAGAAACAGGCCTTTGCGGAAGGCACCTCTCGGCTCAGCACTTGCTCCCCGGAGCTGCTGCCTCTACTCGGCTCCCCGTGCCTCGGGAACTCTCGCTGCTCCACCCTGACTTGGAAGAAAGCAGCCTGGGTACAAGCACAGCTGTAGCTCCCGTCCCCTCTCCACGGGGCGCGGCCACCTGTTCAGCCGTGCTTGTGTGCCCAGCTGGGGCGTGGGTCCCAGCGGAATTCCAAGGGAGAGAGAAGCAGGGGCCCAATGCGCCTCTGGACGCAACACCTCTTTCCTGAAGCTAGGCCGTCTGGCCCTGTGTGCGTTTAGTCCGAACCGCCATCCGCCTAACGCCAAGGAACCAAACGCTAGAAGCCCCGAGCCTCCGCAAAGGACGCCCTTCCCTGAGCGCACACTTCACCTGTGGCGTGTTTGTGTGAAAGCATGAGCGATGGAACCTAAACGTTACTCTGACCGAGAAACAGGCCTGTGAGGAAGGCTGCTCTCTCGTCCCCTCTCTTGTGTGAGGAGGTGAGCACTGCTCTACCCTGAGGCCTGCCTTGGAGACCTAGGTACGTAAGCAGTAGCAGGGAGAAGCCAGGTTGTAGAATGACCGAACACTAGCTAACAGCCGTGGAGAGAGACCGTGCTGTAGACAGCATCACGGTTCCTGAGGTTGGCAACACTTTCAGTGTGTCTGCGTGAGGGCCTAGGAAAAGATTCCCCTGAATTACAGGGCGAGAGAACCGGCTTCGCGCAGAGGCCCCTCTCGTACCAGCTCTAGTGTCACCAAGCTGGCACTCCCCCGGCATCGGTGCGTGGAGCCCTGATTTCCAGGCACCTCCTTCGAAGGCAGAAATCTGGGCAGATACCGTGCCTTAAGCTCCCGCCGGTCACTGGCTCAGAGGACGCGGTATACTGTGTACTGTGGCTGAGAGCTCTGGGAACGGCCTCCCTTAAAGTCCACCCGAGCGAGCAAGGGGCTGGTGACGAAGACACGCCTCTGGGCTCGGCTCCTGTTTCTGGGCCCAGTAGGGTTGCCCCGTGTGCGAGTGCAGACCGCAAAACCACCAGCTGACCTGCAGGAACCACAGTGGAGAGCATTTTCGCTCCAGCCGGGACAGCCGTTGCTGAGCGTGGAAGCATTCTGCTGTGTGCCTGCGGCCGTGAGCTGCGAGCGAGTCCCAAACCATTTTCGGAGTGAGACTCAGGCGGCGGCAGAAGGCAGAACACGGCCCCACGCTTCTTTCGTGAAGCCGGGCCTGCGGCCCCGCTTTGGCATGCAAGTCTCCTTGCTAGCGGACGAACGCGAAGCAGAAACAGTGTGGAGAATCCGTGCTGTAGCTACCACCGACCTCTCGGCGGGAGGAAGCAGGGTACGGTGTCCGGGCGCGAAAGCCTGGGGAGCGGGTTCCATACGCCAAAGCCAGGTAAGAAACAGGCCGTTGCGGAAGGCACCTCTCGGCTCAGCACTTGCTCCCCGAAGCTCCTGCCTCTACTTGGCTCCCCGTGGCTCAGGAACTCTCGCTGCTCCACCCTGACTTGGAAGAAAGCAGCCTGGGTACAAGCACAGCTGTAGCTCCCCTCCCCTCTCCACGGGGCGCGGCCACCTGTTCAACCGTGCTTGTGTGCCCAGCTGGGGCGTGGGTCCCAGCGGAATTCCAAGGGAGAGAGAAGCAGGGGCCCAATGCGCCTCTGGACGCAACACCTCTTTCCTGAAGCTAGGCCGTCTGGCCCTGTGTGCGTTTAGTCCGAACTGCCATACGCCTAACGCCAAGGAACCAAACGCTAGAAGCCCCGAGCCTCCGCAAAGGACGCCCTTCCCTGAGCGCACACTTCACCTGTGGCGTGTTTGTGTGAAAGCATGAGCGATGGAACCTAAACGTTACTCTGACCGAGAAACAGGCCTGTGAGGAAGGCTGCTCTCTCGTCCCCTCTCTTGTGTGAGGAGGTGAGCACTGCTCTACCCTGAGGCCTGCCTTGGAGACCTAGGTACGTAAGCAGTAGCAGGGAGAAGCCAGGCTGTAGAATGACAGAACACTAGCTAACAGCCGTGGAGAGAGACCGTGCTGTAGACAGCATCACGGTTCCTGAGGTTGGCAACCCTTTCAGTGTGTCTGCGTGAGGGCCTAGGAAACGATTCCCCTGAATCACAGGGCGAGAGAACCGGCTTCGCGCAGAGGCCCCTCTCGTACCAGCTCTAGTGTCACCAAGCTGGCACTCCCCCGGCATCGGTGCGTGGAGCCCTGAGTTCCAGGCACCTCCTTCGAAGGCAGAAATCTGGGCAGGTACCGTGCCTTAAGCTCCCGCCGGTCACTGGCTTAGAGGACGCGGAATACTGTGTACTGTGGCTGAGAGCTCTGGGAACTGCCTCCCTTAAAGTCCACCTCAGCGAGCAAGGGGCCGGTGCCGAAGACACGCCTCTGGGCTCGGCTCCTGTTTCTGGGCCCAGTACGGTTGCCCCGTGTGCGAGTGCAGGCCGCAAAACCACCAGCTGACTCGCAGGAACCACAGTGGAGAGCATTTTCGCTCCAGCCGGGACAGCCGTTGCTGAGCGTGGAAGCATTCTGCTGTGTGCCTGCGGCCCTGAGCTGCCAGCGAGTCCCAAACCATTTTCGGAGTGAGACTCAGGCGGCGGCAGAAGGCAGAACACGGCCCCCCGCTTCGTTCGTGAAGCCGGGCCTGCGGCCCCGCTTTGGCATGCAAGTCTCCTTGCTAGCGGACAAACGCGAAGCAGAAACAGTGTGGAGAATCCCTGCTGTAGCTACCGCCGACCTCTCGGCGGGAGGAAGCAGGGTACGGTGTCCGGGCGCGAAAGCCTGGGGAGCGGGTTCCATACGCCAAAGCCAGGTGAGACACAGGCCTTTGCGGAAGGCACCTCTTGGCTCAGCACTTGCTCCCCGGAGCTGCTGCCTCTACTCGGCTCCCCGTGGCACGGGAACTCTCACTGCTCCACCCTGACTTGGAAGAAAGCAGCCCGGGTACAAGCACAGGTGTAGCTCCCGTCCCCTCTCCATGGCGCGCGGCCACCTGTTCAACCGTGCTTGTGTGCCCAGCTGGGGAGTGGGTCCCAGCGGAATTCCAAGGGAGAGAGAAGCAGGGGCTCAATGCGCCTCTGGACGCCACACCTCTTTCCTGAAGCTAGGCCGTCTGGCCCTGCGTGCGTTTAGTCCGAACTGCCATCCGCCTAACGCCAAGGAACCAAACGCTAGAAGCCCCGAGCCTCTGCAAAGGACGCCCTTCCCTGAGCGCACACTTCACCTGTGGCGTGTTTGTGTGAAAGCAGGAGCGATGGAACCTAAACGTTACTCTGACCGAGAAACAGGCCTGTGAGGAAGCCTGCTCTCTCGACCCCTCTCTTGTGTGAGGAGGTGAGCACTGCTCTACCCTGAGGCCTGCCTTGGAGACCTAGGTACTTAAGCAGTAGCAGGGAGAAGCCAGCCTGTAGAATGACCGAACACTAGCTAACAGCCGTGGAGAGGGACCCTGCTGTAGACAGCATCACGGTTCCTGAGGTTGGCAACCCTTTCAGTGTGTCTGCGTGAGGGCCTAGGAAACGACTCCCCTGAATCACAAGGCGAGAGAACCGGCTTCGCGCAGAGGCACCTCTCGCACCAGCTCTAGGGAAACAAAGCTGGCAGTCCTCCGGCCTGGGTGCGTGGAGCCCTGAGTTCCAGGCACCTCCTTCGAAGGCAGAAATCTGGGCAGGTACCGTGCCTTAAGCTCCCGCCGGTCACTGGCTTAGAGGACGCGGAATACTGTGTACTGTGGCTGAGAGCTCTGGGAACGGCCTCCCTTAAAGTCCACCCGAGCGAGCAAGGGGCCGGTGCCGAAGACACGCCTCTGGGCTCGCCTCCTGTTTCTGAGCCCAGTACGGTTGCCCCGTGTGCGAGTGCAGGCCGCAAAACCACCAGCTGACTCGCAGGAACCACAGTGGAGAGCGTTTTCGCTCCAGCCGGGACAGCCGTTGCTGAGCGTGGAAGCATTCTGCTGTGTGCCTGCGGCCTTGAGCTGCCAGCGAGTCCCAAACCATTTTCGGAGTGAGACTCAAGCGGTGGCAGAAGGCAGAACACGGCCCCTTGCTTCGTTCGTGAAGCCGGGCTTGCGGCCCCGCTTTGGCATGCAAGTCTCCTTGCTAGGGGACGAACGCGAAGCAGAAACAGTGTGGAGAATCCGTGCTGTAGCTACCGCCGACCTCTCGGCGGGAGGAAGCAGGGTACGGTGTCCGGGCGCGAAAGCCTGGGGAGCGGGTTCCATACGCCAAAGCCAGGTAAGAAACAGGCCGTTGCGGAAGGCACCTCTCGGCTCAGCACTTGCTCCCCGAAGCTGCTGCCTCTACTTGGCTCCCCGTGCCTCGGGAACTCTCGCTGCTCCACCCTGACTTGGAAGAAAGCAGCCTGGGTACAAGCACAGCTGTAGCTCCCGTCCCCTCTCCACGGGGCGCGGCCACCTGTTCAACAGTGCTTCTGTGCCCAGCTGGGGCGTGGTTCCCAGCGGAATTCCAAGGGAGAGAGAAGCAGGGGCCCAATGCGCCTCTGGACGCAACACCTCTTTCCTGAAGCTAGGCCGTCTGGCCCTGCGTGCGTTTAGTCCGAACTGCCATCCGCCTAACGCCAAGGAACCAAACGCTAGAAGCCCCGAGCCTCCGCAAAGGACGCCCTTCCCTGAGCGCACACTTGACCTGTGGCGTGTTTGTGTGAAAGCATGAGCGATGGAACCTAAACGTTACTGTGACCGAGAAACAGGCCTGTGAGGAAGCCTGCTCTCTCGACCCCTCTCTTGTGTGAGGATGTGAGCACTGCTGTACCCTGTGGGCCTGCCTTGGAGACCTAGGTACTTAAACACTAGCACGTAGAAGCCAGGCTATAGAGTGACCGAACACAGGCTAACAGCCGTAGAGAGGGACCCTGCTCTAGACAGCATCACGGTTCCGGAGGGTGGCAACACTTTCAGTGTGTCTGCGTGAGGGCCTAGGAAACGGTTCCCCTGAATCACAGGGCGAGAGAACCGGCTTTGCGCACAGGCAGCTCTCGTACCAGCTCTAGGTTCACGAAGCTGGCACTCCCCCGGCATCGGTGCGTGGAGCCCTGAGTTCCAGGCACCTCCTTCGAAGGCAGAAATCTGGGCAGATACCGTGCCTTAAGCTCCCGCCGGTCACTGGCTTAGAGGACGCGGTATACTGTGTACTGTGGCTGAGAGCTCTGGGAACGGCCTCCCTTAAAGTCCACCCGAGCGAGCAAGGGGTCGGTGCCGAAGACACGCCTCTGGGCTCGGCTCCTGTTTCTGGGCCCAGTACGGTTGCCCCGTGTGCGAGTGCAGGCCGCAAAACCACCACCTGACTCGCAGGAACCACACAGGAGAGCATCCTCGCTCCAGCTGGGACAGCCATTGCTCAGCGTGGAAACATTCTGCTGTGTGCCTGCGGCCGTGCGCTCCCAGCGAGTCCCAAACCATTTTCGGAGTGTCTCTGGCGGCGGCAGAAGGCAAAACACGGCCCCCGCTTGTTTCGTGAAGCCGGGCCTGCCGCCCCGCTTTGGCATGCAAGTCTCCTTGCTAGGGAACGAACGCGAAGCAGAAACAGTGTGGAGAATCCGTGCTGTAGCTACCGCCGACCTCTCGGCGGGAGGAAGCAGGGTACGGTGTCCCGGCGTGAAAGCCTGGGAAGCGGGTTCCATATGCCAAAGCCAGCTGAGAAAGAGGCCGTTGCGGAAGGCACCTCTTGGCTCAGCTCTTGCTCCCCGGAGCTGTTGCCTCTACAGGGCTCCCTGTGGCTCGGGAACTGTTGCTGCTGTCATCTGTGGAAATATTTACATTTCCTTTTCTATCTGCTAGAGATCTTTACATTTTTTCTACTTGCACTTTCTAGAACCATTAGTACTGTGTTAAATAGAAGGGTCAAGAGCAAACATCCCTGTCTTTTTGCTGGTCTTTGGAGAAAAGCATTCAGTCTTTCGACATTAAGTATGTCAGCTATAGGTTTTCACAGATGCCCATTATCTGGTTGAAGAAATTCCCCTGTATTGAAATTGTGTCTTCTGTCAGCTAGCATATTCTTTAAAGCCCTCTATTGAATAGTTCACTTTGGTTAAAACTTTTCTAACCTAGATTTTATTTTTTTTAAATATATGTTGTGTTTTGTAATTTTGGTATCCTTCTTTAGAATATCTATTTGTTGACTTTTTGTTGTCATATTTTCCTTAAGTCTTTAAACATGGTTTTCTATAGTTTTTTTTTTTGAACACATTTGTAATGGTTGCTTTGAGTTCTTTGCTAAAGAAAATATCTGGACACACTCAAGGACTGTTTGCATTGAGTTGTGGGGGATTTCCCCCTAATAATACTTGCACTTTTCTGATTCTTTGCCTGTCTTATTATTTATTTTATTGAAAACTATTTTGTTGAAAATATATTTTAGCAACTCTAGATTGTGATTTTTCCCCAAAAGGTTGTTTTCATTGCCGTTGTATGCTGTGAAAATAGTTTGGACTAAATCTGTGATGTTATATCCCTGCAGTATGTGGCTGCTCATGACTCTTGTGTTTTCTTCTTAATTATTTTATTTTTCAGACTTGCTTCCTCAGGATCACCTATGTCTACATAGCTTTGTGGTAGCCAGGATTACTTCAGGATTGTGCTCAAGCAAGTTGGTTAAGACGTTAATCCTCTGCCAAAGGGTTTTATTGCATGTGTGAGTAGCACATTTTAGACAACTAGCACATACACTGTATGTGCTAAAGTATAAGTCTTTCCAGCTTATATTTTCTGAGTCTTTTCATGGCTTCTCCGTATATGCCGATCATCTCAAAGTCCGCCAGGAATGTGTAGCTGGCTTGGACTCTTTTGAGTGTCTGCTAAGCATGCACACAGCTTCAGCCAAGCACATGCTTGCTGCAGCCATGACCCAAAACGCAGACAAGCAGAGCCCCTGGCCTTCCTGCTTGCATACCACACAGCTTGTCAGTTCACCTTCACATCACTCCCCACCCCCAATTAACTCAGCTCCTCACACTGTGTAACTCTGCTGCCAGTCCTGATGGCCTGTCCTATCTTAGAAGAACCTTCATCTGCACGGAGTAGGGTGTTGGGAGGTGGGGGGATAATGTGAGCCCCTCTAGACAAGGACACCACTCTTGTTCCCTGATCTGCAACTTTTCAAGTGTAAATACTTCTCAGATTGTTGCATGAATTTGGACATTTCTCAACAACTGAAATGTCAGTTTTGTTGATCTAGTGTAGTTTTATGGTTGGTTTTCCAGGAGAAGATTTGTTCACCATACCTAGAAGGCTTTGCTAACTTTCACTTTTAAATTATGCAAAGCATACATATTATCATGTTTAATTAAATGTTTGGCTTTATTTAGGACTCCCAAATAATTCCAAGACATGTCAGCTCCTTGTGGCTCAATGACATTAGCTTGACAGGTGGAAAGTAAGGCCAAAAACAGGAAGGCATGGTATGACCACCTTCCTCAGACTCATTTCCAAGTGATAAGGCATTTAATCTGCCCCAGTGCCTACAGCAGTTTAATAGGTTGGAACGTGAAGCATTCCAACAGCGATGCCTTTATCTATATATGCTACCACAGACTTCACCTGAACTGTGACATTTATAATGTTTGGATGTGGATCATGAAATTTTCTTAATATTCTCTGCTATTCATTCTTCTGTAGCAGATTCTTTCTTGGCTCTACTGCAGGCAGATATTCTCAGAAGGAAAAAGTGTCCTATATGAGGTGTATTATCTGAAAGAGGAAAGCAACCGTGAGGCAGCCTCCTTCCTTTGTGTGTGAGTAGGCTCTATCCCTCACCTGCTACCTTGTCTTTCCATTGCTCCTTTTTTATGTCCCTTCCCTGATTGTGACAGTAAGAGATGCTTTTTGTAAAAATGTACATAACAAAAATCACAGAACCTGTCCTTCAAACTCTGCGACCACATCATGTTGACAATTTCATTTGTCTCCTGCTCATTTTGTATTTGTAATTTCACATTTTTGTGGCTTCACTGCCTATATTATTTATACCCTGTATAAATTATAATTTAAAATTATAAAGTCAGTTTTTTGTAGAAATGTTGGAGTATCCAGAAATGAAGTCACCTGGTTTTATTTTTTCCATCTTTCTGATATGCACATATGTATTTAGGTTTTTGTTTTTATAAATATGATCCTATGGGATATATATTTTTTCATCATATATTTGCTTTTGCTTTATAGCATATACATTTTACCATGCTGCTATAAAATATATAAATATAATTTTAAGTGGAAGCAAAATGTTTCATGGGAATATAATAGTTATTAAACTTTTTTCTGTTCTGAGACATTTAAAGTTTTTTCTGATTTTAGAGGGAAAAATGTACATAATGGAAAACAAGTATTATTTCATCAGAGATTTTCCTGAAGAAATAACTACAAAATGTAATCATAGAGTCAAATGTACATTTGTGCACGTCAGATCAGCTCCATCTGTGCTCTTCTGAGAATAGACCAAATAGAGAAGTGCCACCAGGAGGGTGGTGGGAGGCTAAGGCTTAACCAGAAAGAGTTTCTTATGGTGGAGAAAGGTGTGAGGAGAGTCTGCAAATTCTGGCCTTGGTACCAAAATCTCAAGAACTCAGTGGTGTGGTCATAGTTAGAATATCCTGTGTCAGGAGGGGAGTCACATATACACCAGGTGCACAGATGATGCCTAAACTGGATTTGAGTATATAATTTACCCTAAGAAAGGGCTTTCCCCCACATATCCTGGGCTGAATCTGTAGCATGGGACCATGCTCACGGAAGCCAAGTTTCCCCCGGAAGTTGGACCTCAAGCACAGCCCAGGAGGAGTGAAGTCTATGTTAAGAATGTGCTGTGAGGTCAGACTGTGGAAACCTTGGGTGGTGATCTCAGCATGAGGCATTGGGAAGATCTGGTCCTTGACTGGGTACCTTCTCTGTACCTTACTTGGGTGGGGTGAGGGCGGGGACACTTACTCTTTGTGCTCACAGTACTGAACAACCCACCTCTCCTAGACCCCCAGCACACTTCTCTGATGTGCATGTCTTCTATTGAGACTTGCTCAGCCTGACCCTACAGTCACTTGTCCCTTTAGAGTTACTGAGATGACTCAGTCTATGACATTCAATGACACAGTTGAACTCTGTGTTCTTGTGAGGGAAGAAGTTGTGATGTCTACAGTCTACTTGTGCTAATAGCTTCATGGGCACGGGTCTCGTGTCACCCTGTCCACACTGACAAAATGAGATGGCAAGTCCAAGCCTCAGTAAATCACCTGCCATGGAAAAGCAAAGATCCTGGTGGAATGTCGGGGATCACCTAGTGCTACAAGAAGTCTGTGTGCTGTCTCCCTCAGAACAGTGTCATCAGAGTGGACTGAGGGAGCAGCGTCTCACCAGTCTTTGTCATACAATCCCAACTCACGCAGCAGGTACTGGAATGAACTTGGTATAAAATAGGGGGACCCCTCACCCACAGCCTGAGAGTACATTTGACAGCAGGAGCATGAGTGTGCAGGTGGATATGTTCTTTCCACTAGCTGCGGCCCTCTGGAATTGAGCAAAGTCGGCTGTGGTTTAACTGTCCTTATTTCATCTCACAACACCGGAGCCACCGCTTGCACAGCCCCAACCAGGAAGGGCTGGTTTGACTTCAAGCATTTTCCACGAATCAACCACATTGACAGAGCACATCGACAAAACAAGCCTGAGAGTATAGAACACCATCACCGCACCTGCGCCCTCCTGCCACCCACACTGTCTCCTGCACCACCACCCTCCCCCTCTCTGCACCTCCCAGTCCAGGGCAGCCCAGGTCCAGTTGGGGAAGGAAGGTGCTAAGGAGTTAGACACCACAGGAGACGCTGCCTAGGAGCCCCAGCAGTGACATCAACCCACACAGCTTTCGGTCATTTGCTGGTTTCCCTCTGTGCGTCTGTGCTTTCCACGTGCAGTAACAGGTCCAGATCTCTAAGTAGAGATCCAGACATTTACCCTAAGGAGATCTGATCAAATTCCTGAAAATCAAGGAATAGATCAAAATTAAATTTCCTCTTTATTGTAGCTGGTGGGTCTTATGTTGTTTCCACCAGGGAACCTGTTTCATTGAAACTGAGGCTGATTGTAAATACACCAAAAATCCTTCCCAAATTTAAAAGAGACATTATTTAAATTCTAATATAAAAGTTATTACTTCAAATGCATTCATTAGCAAAAAAGAAAAAATATACAATCATTTCATCTTTTACCCACTTACCACACACCGAATATTTTGTTTTACATCTATATTTGTAGAAGTACACACACACATGTTACTGAGTATCATGTTTGGTAGTGTGTGTGTGTGTGTGTGTGTGTGTGTGTGTGTGTGTGTATTTTTATTATTTCTAAAGTAGAGCTGCCAAAAGTAGATGCTAATGCTGTTGAGGACTGCACGTACCCACATAATTTTTTTTTAATTTTTTTATTGTTATGTTAATCACCATATATTACATCATTAGTTTTTGGTGCAGTGTTCCATGATTCATTGTTTGTTCATAACACCCAGTGCTCCATGCAGAACGTGCCCTCCTCAATACCCATCACCAGGCTAACGCAACCCCCTACCCCCCTCCCCTCTAGAACCCTCCGTTTGTTTTTCAGAGTCCATCATCTCTCATGGTTCGTCTCCCCCTCTGACATACTCCCCGTTTCTTCCTCTCCTGTTATCTTCTTCTTTTTCTTTTTTCTTAAAATATGTTGCGTTATTTGTTTCAGAAGTACAGAACTGTGATTCAACAGTCTTGCACAATTCACAGCGCTCACCGTAGCACATACCCTCCCCAATGTCTATCACCCAGCCACCCCATCCCTCCCACCCCCAACCACTCCAGTAACACTCAGTTTCTTTCCTGAGATTAAGAATTCCTCATATCAGTGAGGTCATGTGATACATGTCTTTCTCTGATTGACTTATTTCTCTCAGCATAACACCCTCCAATTCCATCCACGTCGTTGCAAAAGGCAAGATCTCATTCCTTTTGATGGCTGCATAATATTCCATTGTGTATATATACCACATCTTCTTTAGCCATTCATCTGTCGATGGGCAACTTGGCTCTTTCCACAGTTTGGCTATTGTGGACATTGCTGCTATAAACATTGGGGTGCACGTACCCCTTCGGGTCCCTACATTTGTATCTTTGGGGTAAATACCCAGTAGTGCAATTGGTGGATCGAACGGAAGCTCTAATTTCAACTGTTTGAGGAACCTTCATACTGTTTTCCAGAGGGCTTGCACCAGCTTGCATTCCCACCAAGAGTGTAGGAGGGTTCCCCTTTCTCCACATCCCCGCCAACATCTGTCGTTCCCTGACTTGTTAATTTTAGCCATTCTGACGGGGGTGAGGTGGTATCTCATGGAGGTTTTGATTTGGATTTCCCTGATGCCGAGCGATGTTGAGCACTTTTTCATGGGCCTGTTGGCCATTTGGATGTCTTCTTTGGAGAAATGTCTGTTCATGTCTTCTGCCCATTTCTTGATTGGATTATTTGTTCTTTGGGTGTTGAGTTTGATAAGTTCTTTATAGATTTTGGAGACTAGCCCTTTATCTGATATGTCATTTGCAAATATTTTCTCCCATTCTGTCGGTTGTCTTTTGGTTTTGTGGACTGTTTCTTTTGCTGTGCCAAAGCTTTTTATCTTGATGAAATCCCAATAGTTCATTTTTGCCCTGGCTTCCCGTGCCTTTGGCGATGTTTCTAGGAAGAAGTCGCTGCGGCTAAGGTCGAAAAGGTTGCTACCTGTGTTCTCCTTTAGGATTTGGATGGACTCCTGTCTCACGTTTAGGTCTTTCAACCATTTGGAGTCTATTTTTGTGTGTGGTGTAAGCAAATGGTCCAGTTTCATTCTTCTGCATGTGGCTGTCCAATTTTCCCAACACCATTTGTTGAAGAGACTGTCTCTTTTCCATTGGACATTCTTTCCTGCTTTGTCAAAGATAAGTTGACCATAGAGTTGAGGGTCCTTTTCTGGGCTCTCGATTCTGTTCCATTGATCGATGTGTCTGTTCTTGTGCCAGTACCATACTGTCTTGATGATGACAGCTTTGTAATAGAGCTGGAAGTCCAGAATTGTGATGCCGCCAGCTTTGCTTTTCTTTTTCAGTATTCCTCTGGCTATTCGGGGTCTCTTCTGGTTCCATACAAATTTTGGGATTATTTGTTCCATGTCTTTGAAAAAAGTGGATGTTATTTTGATGGGGATTGCATTGAATGTGTAGATTGCTCTAGGTAGCATTGACATCTTCACAATGTTGATTCTCCCAATCCATGAGCATGGAACGTTTTTCCATTTCTTTGTGTCTTCTTCAATTTCTTTCATGAGTATTTTATAGTTTTCTGAGTACAGATCGTTTGCCTCTTTGGTTAGATTTCTTCCTAGGTATCTAATGGTTTTGGGTGCAATTGTGAATGGGATCGACTCCTTGATTTGTCTCTCTTCTGCCTTGTTGTTGGTGTATAGGAATGCCACTGATTTCTGTGCATTGATTTTATAGCCTGCTACTTGACTGAATTCCTGTATGAGTTCTAGCAGTTTTGGGCTGGAGTCTTTTGGGTTTTCCACATAAAGTATCATATGATCTGCAAAGAGTGAGAGTTTGACTTCCTCTTTGCCGATTTGGATGCCTTGGATTTCTTTTTGTGGTCTGATTGCTGTGGCTAGGACTTCTAATACTATGTTGAATAGCAGTGGTGAGAGTGGACATCCCTGCCGCGTTCCTGACCTTAGGGGAAAAGCTCTCAGCTTTTCCCCATTGAGAATGATATTCGCTGTAGGTTTTTCGTAGATGGCTTTTATGATATTGAGGTATGTAACCTCTATCCCTATACGCTGAAGAGTTTTGATCAAGAAAGGATGCTGTACTTTGTCAAATGCTTTTTCTGCATCTATTGAGAGGATCATATGATTCTTGTTCTTTCTTTTGTTAATGTATTGTATCACGTTGATTGATTTGCGGATGTTGAACCAGGCTTGCAGCCCAGGGATAAATCCCACTTGGGCGTGGTGAATAATCCTTTTAATGTACTGTTGGATCCTATTGGCTAGTATTTTGGTGAGAATTTTTGCATCCATGTTCATCAAGGATATTGGTCTGTAATTCTCTTTTTTGATGGGGTCTTTGTCTGGTTTGGGGATCAAGGTAATGCTGGCCTCATAAAATGAGTTTGGAAGTTTCCCTTCCATTTCTATTTTTTGGAACAGTTGCAGGAGAATAGGTATTAATTCTTCTTGAAATGTCTGATAGAATTCCCCTGGGAAGCCATCTGGCCCTGGGCTTTTGTTTCTTGGGAGATTTTTGATGACTGCTTCAATTTCCTTAGTGGTTATAGGTCTGTTCAGGTTTTCTATTTCTTCCTGTTTCAGTTTTGGTAGTTGATACATCTCTAGGAATGCACCCATTTCTTCCAGGTTATCTAATTTGCTGACATAGAGTTGCTCATAATATGTTCTTTTAATTGTTTGTATTTCTTTGGTGTTGCTTGTGATCTCTCCTCTTTCATTCATGATTTTGTTGATTTGGGTCATTTCTCTTTTCTTTTTGATCAGTCTGGCCAGCGGTTTATCAATCTTGTTAATTCTTTCAAAGAACCAGCTCGTAGTTTCGTTGATCTGTTCTACTGTTCTTTTGGTTTCTAGTTCATTGATTTCTGCTCTGATCTTTATGATTCCTCTTCTCCTGCTGGGTTTAGGCTTTATTTGCTGTTCTTTCTCCAGCTCCTTTAGGTGTAGGGTTAGGTTGTGTATTTGAGACCTTTCTTCTTTCTTGAGAAAGGCTTGTATTGCTATATACTTTCCTCTCAGGACTGCCTTTGCTGTATCCCAAAGATTTTGGACAGTTGTGTTTTCATTTTCATTGGTTTCCATGAATTTTTTTTAATTCTTCTTTAATTTCCTGGTTGACCCATTCATTCTTTAGTAGGATGCTCTTTAGCCTCCATGTATTTGAGTTCTTTCCGACTTTCCTCTTGTGATTGATGTCTAGTTTCAAAGCGTTGTGGTCTGAAAATATGCAGGGAATGATCCCAATCTTTTGGTACCGGTTGAGACCCGATCTGTGACCTAGGATGTGATTGATCCTGGAGAATGTTCCATGGGCACTAGAGAAGAATGTGTATTCCGTTGCTTTGGGATGGAATGTTCTGAATATGTCTGTGAAGTCCATTTGGTCCAGTGTGTCATTTAAAGTCTTTATTTCCTTGTTGATCTTTTGCTTAGATGATCGATCTGTCCATTTCAGGCAGGGGGGTGTTAAAGTCCCCCACTATTATTGTATTGTTGTCAATGTGTTTCTTTGCTTTTGTTATTAATTGCTGTATATAATTGGCTGCTCCCATGTTCGGGGCATAGATATTTACAATTGTTAGATCTTCTTGTTGGATAGACCCTTTAAGTAGGATATAGTGTGCTTCCTCATCTCTTATTACAGTCTTTGTTTTAAAATCTAGTTTGTCTGATATAAGGATTGCCACCCCAGCTTTCTTTTGGTGTCCATTAGCATGGTAAATGGTTTTCCACCCCCTCACTTTCAATCTGGGGGTGTCTTTGGGTCTAAAATGAGTCTCTTGCAGACAGAATATGGATGGGTCTTGTTTTTTAATCCAATTTGATAGCCTGTGTCTTTTGATTGGGGCATTGAGCCCATTTACATTCAGGGTAACTATTGAAAGGTATGAATTTAGTGCCATTGTATTGCCTGTAAGGTGACTGTTACTCTATGTTGTCTGTGTTCCTTTCTGATCTTTGCTGGTTTTAGGCTCTCTCTTTGCTTAGAGGACCCCTTTCAATATTTCTTGGAGGGCTGGTTTCATGTTTGCAAATTCCTTTAGTTTTTGTTTTTCCTGGAAGCTTTTTATCTCTCCTTCTATTTTCAATGACAGCCTAGCTGGATATAGTATTCTTGGCTGCATATTTTTCTCGTTTAGTGCTCTGAAGATATCTTGCCAGTCCTTTCTGGCCTGCCAGGTCTCTGTGGATAGGTCTGTTGCCAATCTAATATTTTTACCATTGTAGGTTACATATCTCTTCTCCCGAGCTGCTTTCAGGATTTTCTCTTTGTCTGTGAGACTCGTAAGTTTTACTATTAGATGTCGGGGTGTTGACCTATTTTTATTGATTTTGAGAGGGGTTCTCTGTGCCTCCTGGATTTTGATGCCTGTTTCCTTCCTCACATTAGGGAAGTTCTCTGCTATTATTTGCTCCAATATACCTTCTGCCCCTCTCTCTCTTTCTTCTTCTTCTGGGATCCCAATTATTCCAATGCTGTTTCGTCTTATCGAATCACTTATCTCTCGAATTCTGCCCTCGTGATCCTGTAGTTGTTTCTCCCTCTTTTTCTCAGCCTCTTTACTTTCCATCATTTGGTCTTCTATATCGCTGATTCTCTCTTCTGCCTCATTTATCCTAGCAGTTAGTGCCCCCATTTTTGACCGCACCTCATCAATAGCCTTTTTGATTTCGACTTGGTTAGATTGTAGTTCTTTTATTTCTCCAGAAAGAGTTTCTCTAATAACTTCCACGCTTTTTTCAAGCCCAGCTAGTATCTTTAAAGTCATGATTCTGAACTTTAGGTCCGACATCGTACTAACCTCCGTATTGAGTAGGTCCCTGGCTGACGGTAGTACCTCTTGTTCTTTTTGCTGAGGTGATTTTTTTCGTCTTGTCATTTTGTCCAGAGGAGAATAGATGAATGAGAGAACAAAATGCTAACAGGTTTACAACGTCCCCAGCAAATATACTGTATACAAATCAGAAAAGACCTGAAACCAGGGGAAAAGAAAGGGAAAGAAAGAAAAAAGAAAGAGAAAAAAAAAAAAGATTAAAACCAAAACAGAGGAACTCAACAGGAGATCGAACAGGAGAGTAGCAACAACTCTCTGAACAGAGAAGCGACCACTTACTGGAAGGTAGGACGTGCGGAGAAGTGAATCCGAGGCGATATTCGGGAGGCTAGACGGCGGGGGAGGGGCCTCCGCCGGCCGCTTCTGGCAAGTGATAGAGCCGCGGAGCACAAAATCGGACCTTTTAGAAATTGGCTCGGCGGAGGGACGTCGCTGCAGTGGCTAAGCGGGGGGTGGAATCCTCCCGGGATAGTGTGGTCTCAGGACCCTTGGGGTCACAGAGAGACCAGGGGTGCCTGAGGGTGGCAGAGCTCCCAGGTATCGGAGCAGGGAAGCCGGCTGCAGAGACGGAGCAGAGTCGCGGGCTCTCAGCTCGGGGTTGCCATAAACTGTGATCTGCGGCCCAGTCGGGGCACGGCTCCTCCAGCAGGGACCCAACAAACAGCAGATCCGGGGAGACTCCCTTTCCTTCCCGGGGAGGAGCGGTGCGGGAACGCACTGCAGGGATCTGCTGGGTTTGGAGACTCCACACGGGGTCGGGTGCCAGAGATAGCAACGCTCGGTCACAGGCCGGGTGAGCACGGAGTGCGGCCGGACACCGGGGACACGGAAGTGACTGCTTTTCTCTGGGGGCACACTGAGGAGCGGGGCCCCGAGTTCTCAGCTCCTCCGGGTGGAGATTGGGAGGCCACCATTTCTGCCCTGCTCCTCCAAAGCTGTACCGAGAGCTTGTAGGGAACAAAAGCTACTGAGAGCAAACTGGAGCAGCTTCCTTAGCCCGGACCGACCAGGGCGGGGCAATTCCGCCTCCGGCAAAGACATTTGGAAACCACAACAACAGGCCCCTCCCCCAGAAGATCAGCACAAACAGCCAGCAAGCCAAGACCAAGTTGATCGATCAAGGAGAATGGGAGAACTCCAGCGCTAGGGGAATACTGCACATAGATTCATGGCTTTTTTTTTTTTTTTTTACCATGATTCATTATTTCATCAAAGTTAATTTTTGTTGACTGTTTTTTTTTTATTTTTCTTTTTCCCTTTTTCAACCAACATCTTATCAATCCCTTTTTTAAAAAAAAAACATTTTTTATTTTTCATTTTTAGAGTCATATTTTATCCCTTCATAGTAGTTACCCTTATTTTCGGCATATATATATAAGTTGTTCTCTCTTTAAAATTTTGAGATACAGTTTCTTCTAACAGATCAAAATATACCCTAAATCACGAGTGTATGGCTTTGTTCTAGTCTCCTGCCTGATCACATTCTCTCCCTTTTTCCTTTTTTTTTTCTTAAATCTTCTTTCTTTTTTCAAACAACTTATCTTATCGAGTCCTTTTATAAAATCTTTTATAATTTTCATCTTTACAGTCATCTTCCATCCCTTCATTGTATCAACCCTTATTTTGTACCTATCTGTCTTTCTTCCTTTAAAATTTTAGGAGGCACTTTTTTCTAACAGACCGAAATACGTCCAAAATCTAGTGTGTGGCACTGATTTATGCACTAGCCTGATCATATTTGATCATATTCTGCTTTTTATATATTGTTTTGTTTTTGTTTTTATCTTTTTTTTCTTTTTTTTTCTTTTTCTTTTTTCTTTCTTTCCCTTTCTTTTCCCCTGGTCTCAGGTCTTTTCTGATTTGTATACAGTATATTTGCTGGGGACATTGTAAACATGTTAGCATTTTGTTCTCTCATTCATCTATTCTCCTCTGGACAAAATGACAAGACGAAAGAAATCACCTCAGCAAAAAGAACAAGAGGTAGTACCGTCAGCCAGGGACCTACTCAATATGGACATTAGTACGATGTCGGACCTAGAGTTCAGAATCATGACTTGAAAGATACTCGCTGGGCTTGAAAAAAGCGTGGGAGTTATTAGAGAAACCCTTTCTGGAGAAATAAAAGAACTAAAATCTAACCAATTCGAAATCAAAAAGGCTATTGATGAGGTGCAATCAAAAATGGGGGCACTAAATGCTAGGATAAATGAGGCAGAAGAGAGAATCAGCGATATAGAAGACCAAATGATGGAAAATAAAGAGGCTGAGAAAAAGAGAGAGAAACAACTACAGGATCACGAGGGCAGAATTCGAGAGATAAGTGATACAATAAGACGAAACAACATTAGAATAATTGGGATCCCAGAAGAAGAAGAGAGAGAGAGAGGGGCAGAAGGTATATTGGAGCAAATTATAGCAGAGAACTTCCCTAATGTGAGGAAGGAAACAGGCATTAAAATCCAGGAGGCACAGAGAACCCCTCTCAAAATCAATAATAATAGGTCAAGACCCCGACATCTAATAGTAAAACTTACGAGTCTCAGAGACAAAGAGAAAATCCTGAAAGCAGCTCGGGGGAAGAGATATGTAACCTACAATGGTAGAAACATTAGATTGGCAACAGACCTATCCACAGAGACCTGGCAGGCCAGAAAGGACTGGCAAGATATCTTCAGAGCACTAAACGAGAAAAATATGCAGCCGAGAATACTATATCCAGCGAGGCTGTCATTGAAAATAGAAGGAGAGATAAAAAGCTTCCAGAACAAACAAAAACTAAAGGAATTTGCAAACACGAAACCAGCCCTCCAAGAAATATTGAGAGGGGTCCTCTAAGCAAAGAGAGAACCTAAAAGCAGCAAAGATCAGAAACGAACACAGACAACAGACAGTTAACAGTCACCTTACAGGTAATGCAATGGCACTAAATTCATACTTTCAATAGTTACCCTGAATGTAAATGGGCTCAATGCCCCAATCAAAAGACACAGGCTATCAGATTGGATTAAAAAACAAGACCCATCCATATGCTGTCTGCAAGAGACTCATTTTAGACCCAAAGACACCCCCAGATTGAAAGTGAGGGGGTGGAAAACCATTTACCATGCTAATGGAAACCAAAAGAAAGCTGGGGTGGCAATCCTTATATCAGAAAAACTAGATTTTAAAACAAAGACTGTAGTAAGAGATGAGGAAGGACACTATATCCTACTTAAAGGGTCTATCCAACAAGAAGATCTAACAATTGTAAATATCTATGCCCCGAACATGGGAGCAGCCAATTATATAAGGCAATTAATAACAAAAGCAAAGAAACACATTGACAACAATACAATAATAGTGGGGGACTTTAACACCCCCCTGACTGAAATGGACAGATCATCTAAGCAAAAGATCAACAAGGAAATAAAGACTTTAAATGACACATTGGACCAAATGGACTTCACAGACATATTCAGAACATTCCATCCCAAAGCAACGGAATACACATTCTTCTCTAGTGCCCATGGAACATTCTCCAGAATTGATCACATCCTAGGTCACAAATCAGGTCTCAATCGGTACCAAAAGATTGGGATCATTCCCTGCACATTTTCAGACCGCAATGCTTTGAAACTAGAGCTCAACCACAAGAGGAAAGTCGGAAAGAACTCAAATACATGGAGGCTAAAGAGCATCCTACTAAAGAATGAATGGGTCAACCAGGAAATTAAAGAAGAATTTAAAAAAATTCATGGAAACCAATGAAAATGAAAACACAACTGTCCAAAATCTTTGGGATACAGCAAAGGCAGTCCTGAGAGGAAAGTATATAGCAATACAAGCCTTTCTCAAGAAAGAAGAAAGGTCTCAAATACACAACCTAACCCTACACCTAAAGGAGCTGGAGAAAGAACAGCAAATAAAGCCTAAACCCAGCAGGAGAAGAGGAATCATAAAGATCAGAGCAGAAATCAATGAACTAGAAACCAAAAGAACAGTAGAACAGATCAACGAAACTAGGAGCTGGTTCTTTGAAAGAATTAACAAGATTGATAAACCGCTGGCCAGACTGATCAAAAAGAAAAGAGAAATGACACAAATCAACAAAATTATGAATGAAAGAGGAGAGATCACAACCAACACCAAAGAAATACAAACAATTATAAGAACATATTATGAGCAACTCTATGCCAGCAAATTAGATAACCTGGGAGAAATGGGTGCATTCCTAGAGATGTATCAACTACCAAAACTGAACCAGGAAGAAATAGAAAACCTGAACAGACCTATAACCCCTAAGGAAATTGAAGCAGTCATCAAAAATCTCCCAAGAAACAAAAGCTCAGGGCCAGATGGCTTCCCAGGGGAATTCTATCAGACATTTCAAGAAGAATTAATTCCTATTCTCCTGAAACTGTTCCAAAAAATAGAAATGGAAGGGAAACGTCCAAATTCGTTTTATGAGGCCAGCATTACCTTGATGCCAAAACCAGACAAAGACCCCATCAAAAAAGAGAATTACAGACCAATAGCCTTGATGAACATGGATGCAAAAATTCTCACCAAAATACTAGCCAATAGGATCCAACAGTACATTAAAAGGATTATTCACCATGAGCAGGTGGGATTTATTCCTGGGCTGCAAGGCTGGTTCAACATCCGCAAATCAATCAACGTGATACAATACATTAACAAAAGAAAGAACAAGAATCATATGATCCTCTCAGTAGATGCAGAAAAAGCATTTGACAAAGTACAACATCCTTTCTTGATCAAAACTCTTCAGAGTATAGGGATAGAGGGTACATACCTCAATATCATAAAAGACATCTACGCAAAACCTACAGCAAATATCATTCTCAATGGGGAAAGGCTGAGAGCTTTTCCCCTAAGGTCAGGAACGCGGCAGGGATGTCCACTCTCACCACTGCTAATCAACATAGTATTAGAAGTCCTAGCCACAGCAATCAGACTACAAAAAGAAATCCAAGGCATCCAAATCGGCAAAGAGGAAGTCAAACTCTCACTCTTTGCAGATGATATGATACTTTATGTGGAAAACCCAAAAGACTCCAGCCCAAAACTGCTAGAACTCATACAGGAATTCAGTCAAGTAGCAGGCTATAAAATCAATGCACAGAAATCAGTGGCATTCCTATACACCAACAACAAGACCGAAGAGAGGCAAATCAAGGAGTCTATCCCATTTACAATTGCACCCAAAACCATTAGATACCTAGGAATAAATCTAACCAAAGAGGCAAAGGATCTGTACTCAGAAAACTATAAAATACTCATGAAAGAAATTGAAGAAGACACAAAGAAATGGAAAAACGTTCCATGCTCATGGATTGGGAGAATCCACATTGTGAAGATGTCAATGCTACCTAGAAGAATCTACACATTCAATGCAATCCCCATCAAAATACCATCCACTTTTTACAAAGAAATGGAACAAATAATCCCAAAATTTGTATGGAACCAGAAGAGATCCAGAATAGCCAGAGGAATACTGAAAAAGAAAAGCAAAGCTGGCGGCATCACAATTCCGGACTTCCAGCTCTATTACAAAGCTGTCATCATCAAGACAGTACGGTACTGGCACAAAAACAGACACATCGATCAATGGAACAGAATCGAGAGCCCAGAAATGGACCCTCAACTCTATGGTCAACTTATCTTTGACAAAGCAGGAAAGAATGTCCAATGGAAAAGAGACAGTCTCTTCAACAAATGGTGTTGGGAAAATTGGACAGCCACATGCAGAAGAATGAAACTGGACCATTTGCTTACACCACACACAAAAATAGACTCCAAATGGTTGAAAGTCCTAAACGTGAGACAGGAGTCCATCCAAATCCTAAAGGAGAACACAGGTAGCAACCTTTTCGACCTTAGCCGCAGCAACTTCTTCCTAGAAACATCGCCAAAGGCACGGGAAGCCAGGGCAAAAATGAACTATTGGGATTTCATCAAGATAAAAAGCTTTGGCACAGCAAAAGAAACAGTCCACAAAACCAAAAGACAACCGACAGAATGGGAGAAAATATTTGCAAATGACATATCAGATAAAGGGCTAGTATCCAAAATCTATAAAGAACTTATCAAACTCAACACCCAAAGAACAAATAATCCAATCAAGAAATGGGCAGAAGACATGAACAGACATTTCTCCAAAGAAGACATCCAAATGGCCAACAGGCCCATGAAAAAGTGCTCAACATCGCTCGGCATCAGGGAAATCCAAATCAAAACCTCCATGAGATACCACCTCACCCCCGTCAGAATGGCTAAAATTAACAAGTCAGGGAACGACAGATGTTGGCGGGGATGTGGAGAAAGGGGAACCCTCCTACACTCTTGGTGGGATTGCAAGCTGGTGCAACCCCTCTGGAAAACAGTATGGAGGTTCCTCAAACAGTTGAAATTAGAGCTACCGTTCGATCCAGCAATTACACTACTGGGTATTTACCCCAAGGATACAAATGTAGGGACCCGAAGGGGTACGTGCACCCCAATGTTTATAGCAGCAATGTCCACAATAGCCAAACTGTGGAAAGAGCCAAGATGCCCATCGACAGATGAATGGATAAAGAAGAAGTGGTATATATACATAATGGAATATTATGCAGCCATCAAAAGGAATGAGATCTTGCCATTTGCAACGACGTGGATGGAACTGGAGGGTGTTATGCTGAGTGAAATAAGTCAATCAGAGAAAGACATGTATCACATGACCTCACTGATATGAGGAATTCTTAATCTCAGGAAAGAAACTGAGTGTTACAGGAGTGGTTGGGGGTGGGAGGGATGGGGTGGCTGGGTGATAGACATTGGGGAGGGTATGTGCTACGGTGAGCGCTGTGAATTGTGCAAGACTGTTGAATCACAGATCTGTACTTCTGAAACAAATAATGCAACATATTTTAAGAAAAAAGAAAAAGAAGAAGATAACAGGAGAGGAAGAAAAGGGGAGTATGTCAGAGGGGGAGATGAACCATGAGAGATGATGGACTCTGAAAAACAAACGGAGGGTTCTAGAGGGGAGGGGGGCAGGGGGATGGGTTAGCCTGGTGATGGGTATTAAAGAGGGCACGTTCTGCATGGAGCACTGGGTGTTATGAAAAAACAATGAATCATGGAACACTGCATCAAAAACTAATGATGTCATATATGGTGATTAACATAACAATAAAAAAAAAACCAGAACAATACAAAAAAAGCAGAATGTGATCAAATATGATCAGGCTAGTGCATAGATCAGTGCCACACACTAGATTTTGGGCCTATTTTGGTCTGTTAGAAAAAAGTGCCTCGTAAAATTTTAAAGGAAGAAAGACATATATGTACAAAATAAGGTTTGATACAATGAAGGGATAGAAGATGACTGTAAAGATGAAAATTATAAAAGATTTTATAAAAGGACTTGATAAGATAAGAAGTTGTTTGAAAAAAGAAAGAAGATTTAAAAAAAAAAAAGAAAAAAGGGAGAGAATGTGATCAGGCAGGAGACTAGAACAGAACCGTACACTAGTGATTTAGGGTATATTTTTATCTGTTAGAAGAAACTTTATCTCAAAATTTTAAAGAGAGAACAACTTATATATATATGCCAAAAATAAGGGTAACTACTATGAAGGGATAAAATATGACTCTAAAAATGAAAAATGAAAAATGTTTTTTTTTTTTAAAAAGAGATTGATAAGATGTTGGTTGAAAAAGGGAAAAAGAAAAAGAAAAAAAAAACAGTTAACAAAAATTAACTTTGATGAACTAATGAATCATGGTAAAAAAAGCCATGAATTCTATGTGCAGTATTCCCCTAGCGCTGGAGTTCTCCCGTTCTCCTTGATCGGTAAACTTGGTCTTGGCTTGCTGGCTGTTCGTGCTGATCTTCTGGGGGAGGGGCCTGTTGCTGTGGTTTCCAAATGTCTTTGCCGGAGGCTGAATTGCCCCGCCCTTGTTGGTCCGGGCTAAGCAAGCTGCTCGGGTTTGATCTCAGGAGCTTTTGTTCCCTGCAAGCTCTCCGTACAGCCTTGGAGGACCAGGGCAAAAATGGTGGCCTCCCAATCTCCACCCGGAGGAGCTGAGAACTCGGGGCCCCGCTCCTCAGTGCACCCCCAGAGAAAAGCAGTCACTCCCTTGTCCCCGGTCTCCGGCCGCACTCCGTGCTCACCCGGCCTGTGACCGAGCGTTTGTATCTGTGGCACCCGACCCCGTGTGGAGTCTCCAAACCCAGCAGATCCCTGCGGTGCGTTCCCGCGCCGCTCCTCCCCGGGAAGGAAGGGGAGTCTCCCCGGCTCTGCCGCTTGTTGGGTCCCTGCTGCAGGAGCAGTGGCCCGACTGGGCCGTGGATCACAGTTTATGGCCACCCCGAGCTGAGAGCCCGCGCCTTGGCTCCGTCTCTGCAGCCGGCTTCCCCGCTCCGATACCTGGGAGCTCTGGCGCACTCAGGCTCCCCCGGTCTTTCTGTGACCCCAAGGGTCCTGAGACCCCACTGTCCCGCGAGGGTTTCACCCCCGCTTAGCCACTGGAGCGACGTCCCTCAGCGGAGCCGACTTCTAAAAGGTCCGATTTTGTGCTCCGCGGCTCTAGCACTTGCCAGAAGCGGCCGGCGGAGGCCCCTCCCCCGCCGTCTAGCCTCCCAAATACCGCCTCGGATTCACTTCTCCGCACGTCCTACCTCAGGAAGGCCTCCATTTCATCCAGATTGCTCAGTTTATTGGCATATAGTTGTTGATAATAATTTCTAATAATTGTTTCTCTTTCCTTGGTGTTAGTCGTGATCTCTCCCCTTTCATTCATAATTTTATTAATTTGGGTCCTTTCTCTTTTCTTTTGGATAAGTCTGGCCAGTGGTTTATCGACCTTATTAATCCTTTCAAAGAACCAACTTCTCCTTTTGTTGATCTGATCTACTGCGTTCCTGGTTTCTATTTCATTGATCTCTGCTATAATTTTAATTATTTCTCTTCTAATGTGTGGCTTAGGCATACTTTGTTGCTTTTTCTCTGGTTCTTTAAGATGTAGAGTTGGTGAATTCGGGATTTTCTATTTCTTTGAGTGAGGCTTGGATGGCTATGTATTTCCCCCTTAGGACCACCTTTGCAGTATCCCACACGTTTTGGACTGATGTGTTTTCGTTCTCATTGATTTCCATGAACTGTTTAAGTTCTTCTTTGATTTCCTGGTTGATCCAAACATTCTTGGGGCAGAATGCTCTTTAGCTTCCAAGTGTTTGAATTTCTGCCAAATTTTTTTCTTGTGATTGAGTTCCAGTTTTAAAGCATTGTGGTCTGAGAATATGCTGGGAATAATCTCAGTCTTTTGGTATCTGTTGAGACCTGATTTCTGACCCAGTATGTGGTCTATTCTGAAGAAAGTTCCATGTGCACTCGAGAAGAATGAGTATTCTTTTGTTTTAGGGTGGAATGTTCTGTAAATACCTATGAAGTCCATCTGATCCAGTGTATCATTCAAAGCTCTTGTTTCCTTGTTGATTTTCTGCTTAGATGATCTGTCCATTGCTAAGAGTTGAGTATTGAGGTCTCCTACAATTAATGTATTGTTATCAACATGACTATTTTGGTTGACAACAGTTGGCTTAGGTAGATGGCTGCTTCAACGTTGGGGGCATAGATATTTACAATCGTTAGATCTTCTTGTTGGATAGACCCTTTAAGAATGATATAGTGTCCTTCTATGTCTCTAATTACAGACTTTAGTTTAAAATCTAATTTGTCTGATATAAGAATTGCTACCCAGGCTTTCTTTTGAGATCCGCTGGCATGGAAGATGGATCTCCATCCCTTCACTTTCAGTCTGGATGTATCTTTAGGTTCAAAATGAGTCTCTTGTAGGCAGCATATGGATGGGTCCTGTCTTTTTATCCAATCTGCAACCCTATGCTGTTTTATGGGAGCATTTAGGCCATTCACATTGAGAGTGATTATTGAAAGATATGAATTAATTGTCATCATGTTGCCTGTGAAGACCTTGTTTTTATAGATTGTCCCTGTAAATTTCTGTTGTATATCACTCTTGGGGTCTTTCTCCTTTTATAGAACCCCCCTTAATATTTCTTGCAGTGCCAGCTTAGTGGTCACATATTCTTTCAGTTTCTGCCAGTTGTGGAAGGTCCGCATCTCTCCATGCATTCTAAATGACAGCCTTGCTGGATAAAGTATTCTTGGCTGCATGTTCTTCTCATTTAGTACCCTGAATATGTCTTGCCAGGCCTTTCTGACTTGCCAGTTCTCTGTGGATAGGTCTGATGTTATTCTGATGTTCTTCCCTCTGTACATAAGGAATCTCTTCTCCCTAACTGCCCTTAAGATGGTTTCCTTGGTTCTAAGATTTGCAAGTTTTACTATTACATGCCGGGGTGTTGGCCTGTTTTCCTTGATCTTGGGAGGGGTCCTCTCTGCCTCTAGGACGCGAATGTTTGTTTGATTCCCCAGATTAGGGAAGTTCTCACCTACTATTTGCTCAAATACATCTTCTAGTCCTCTCTCGCGCTCCACTCCCTCCAGGATTCCAATTATTCTGACATTGGAACGCTTTATGGTGTCACTTATTGCTCTGATTCTATTTTCATGGATTCTGAGTTGTTTTTCCCTGGCCTCTTCTTTTCCTTTTTTATCTATTATGTTGTCTTCCAGGTCGCTTATTCGTTCTTCTGCCTCAACTACCCTAGCTGTTAGATTATCTAGATTGAATTAGATCTCAATGATAACATTTTTAAGTTCTGCCAGTTCACCTTTCATTTCTGCCCTTAGAGACTCTATGTTGCCATTAATCGAGTTCTCCATTCTAGCCATTGTCTTCACAATCGCTAGCCTGAATTCCATCTCTGACATCATGGTTATATCTGCATCCATTTGTAAATCTGCAGCATAAGTCATAATCTCTGAGTTTTTTCTATTTTGGGGGCTCCTCCTCCTAGTCATTCTGTTGATGGGCGTTTGAGGGAATGTATAGAGTCCAAATTATTGACCAGAACCCAAGCAAGATGCACCTGTTTTCTTGGGACCTCAGGGTTGCTGGCCTTTTGTTTTCCCAGCCTGTCTTCTGGGGAAAGGGCCTGCCATGCTGTTACTTAGGCAACCCTATTTGGGCGGAGTTGCCCTGACCCCTGTGACGGGGGATGGGCTCCGCGGGAATCAGTTTTTGGCGCTTTCATTCTCTGGCGGCTTTTCGCGTCTCTTCTGTGAGTCAGAGCAGAAGAGACCGTTTCCAACCCTCTGCCTCAGAACAGAGAGACCACAGTCTGTTCTTCAGTGAGCTCTCCAGGCCACACTGTCTCCGTTTCTGTCCATGCTACTATAAACCGCAGCGGCTTGGGTTGTGCGCCCCTCCTCGGCGCTCCCAGTCCTGCCTCCAGGTCAGGCACGTCTCTGCCCTTTGTGCTTCTAAAACTGCCAGCTGCCCCCAGATCGCACACGCAATCCCCGCCACTCCAGGTTTCCGCCCTGGGGGCTGCCCTAAAGTCCTTTCACCACCGCTACTGGTCTGCGAGTCTGTGTCCGGTCCCCAGCATGCGAGGCTGTCGCTCACCAGCGGTGTAGGATCCCCACGGCCAAGCACCCTCCCACTGCCATTTATCCTCTGATATCTGCCCACGGAATCACAGCTCCCCACTTTATACCTCAAAACCAACCGCCTGCGATATTCTGTTTGTAGAGATCCAGATCTGCTTACATCTCAGGCTGGATTCATGGGTGCTCAGAGTGGTCTTGTAGATATCCAGCTCAATTCTGGGGACCAGCTGAAATAGGGTCCCCGACTCCTCCCAAATCCTTTTTTTAAAAAACATTGTTATTTTTCATTTTTAGAGTCATATTCTATCCCTTCACAGTAGTTACCCTTATTTTGGCATATATATATATAAGTTGTTCTCTCTTTAAAATCTTGAGATACAGTGTCTCCTAACAGATCAAAATATACCTTAAAGCTCTAGTGTATGGCTTTGATCTAGTCTCCTGCCTGATCACATTCTCTCCCTTTTTTCTTTCTTTTTTTTTAAATCCTCTTCTTTCTTTTTTTAAATTTTTAATTGTTATGTTAATCACCATACATTACATCATTAGTTTTTGATGTGGTGTTCCATGATTCATTATTTGTGTATAATACTAAGTGCTCCATGCAGAACGTGCCCTATTTAATACCCATCACCAGGCTAACCCATCCCCCACCCCCCTCCCCTCTAGAACCCTCAGTTTGTTTTTCAGAGTCCATCGTCTCTCATGGTTCCTCTCCCCCTCTGATTTCCCCCCCTTCATTCTTTCCCTCCTGCTATCTTCTTCTTTTCTTTTCCTTAACATATATTACATTATTTGTTTCAGAGGTACAGATCTGTGATTCAACAGTCTTGCACAATTCACAGCACTCGCTATAGCACATACCCTCCAATCCCTTTTTTTTAAATGTTTTTTTTTCGTTTTTAGAGTCATATTCTATCCCTTCATTGTAGTTACCCTTATTTTTGCCATATATATATATAAGTTGTTCACTCTTTAAAATTTTGAGATACAGTTTCTTCTAACAGATCAAAATATACCCTAAATCTCTAGTGTATGCCTTTGTTCTAGTCTCCTGCCTGATCACATTCTCTCCCTTTTTTTTAAATCCTCTTCTTTCTTTTTTCAAACAACTTCTTACCAATTCCTATTATAAAAATTTTTATAATTTTCATCTTTACAGTCATATTTCATCCCTTCATCGTATCAACCCTTATTTTGTACATATATAAGTCTTTCTTTCTTTCTTTAAAATCTTGGGAGGCACTTTCTTCTAACAGACGAAAATACACCCAAAATCTAGTGTGTGGCACTGATCTATGCACCAGCCTGATCATATTTGATCATATTCTGTTTTTTTTGTTTTGTTCTGTTTTTGTTTGATTTTATTTTTCCCTTTTTCTTTTTTTTTTTTTCCCTCTTTCTTCTTTCTTTCATTCCCTTTCTTTTCCCCTGGTTTCAGGTCTTTTCTGATTTGTTCAGAGTATATTTTCTGGGGATGTAGTTACCCTGTTAGCATTTTGTTCTCTCATTCATCTATTCTCCTCTAGACAAAATGACAAGACGGAAAACATCACCTCAACAAAAAGAACAAGAGGTAGTACCATCTGCCAGGGACCTACTCAATATGGACTTTAGTACGATGTCAGACCTAGAGTTCAGAATGATGGTTTTAAAGATACCAGCTGGGCTTGAAAAAAGCATGGAAGACATTAGAAAAACTCATTCTGGAGAAATAAAAGAACTAAAATCTAACAAAGTCCAATTCAAAAAGGCTATTAATGAGGTGCAATAAAAAGTGGGGGCTCTAACTGCTAGGATAAATGAGGCAGAAGAGAGAATCAGCGATATAGAAGACCAAATGATGGAAAATAAAGAGGCTGAGAAAAAGAGAGATAAACAACTACTGGATCAAGAGGGCAGAATTCGAGAGATAAGCGATACCATAAGATGAAACAACATTAGAATAATTGGGATCCCAGAAGAAGAAGAAAGAGAGAGAGGGGCAAAAGATATATTGGAGCAAATTATAACAGAGAACTTCCCTAATGTGGGGAAGGAAACAGGCATCAAAATCCAGGAGGCACAGAGAACCCCTCTCAAAATCCATAAAAAGAGGTCAACACCCCGACGTCTAATAGCAAAATTTACGAGTCTCAAAGACAAAGAGAAAATCCTGAAAGCAGCTCGGGACAAGAGATCTGTAACCTACAATGGTAGAAACATTAGATTGGCAACAGACCTATCCACAGAGACCTGGCAGACCAGAAAGGACTGGCATGATATCTTCAGAGCACTAAACGAGAAAAATATGCAGCCAAGAATACTATATCCAGCGAGGCTGTCATTGAAAATAGAAGGAGAGATAAAAAGCTTCCAGGACAAACAAAAATTAAAGGAATTTGCAAACAGCCCTCCAAGAAATCTTGAAAGGGGTCCTCTAAGAAAAGAGAGAGCCTAAAAGCAGCATAGACCAGAAAGGAACACAGACAATATACAGTCACAGTCACCTTACAGGCAATACAATGGCACTAAATTCCTATCTTTCAATAGTTACCCTGAATGTAAATGGGCTGAATGCCCCAATCAAAAGACGCAGGCTATTAGATTGGATTAAAAAAAAAAAAAAAAACAAGACCCATCGATAGGCTGTCTGCAAGAGACTCATTTTAGACCCAAAGACACCCCAAGATTGAAAGTGAGGTGGTGTAAAACCATTTACCATGCTAATGGAAACCAAAAGAAAGCTGGGGTGGCAATCCTTATATCAGACAAATTAGATTTTAAACCAAAGAATGTAATAACAGACAAGGAAGGACACTATATCCTGCTTAAAGGGTCTATCCAAGAAGAAGATCTAACAATTGTAAATATTTATGCCCCTAACATGGGAGCAGCCAATTATATAAGGCAATTAATAACAAAAGCAAAGAAACACATTGACAATACAATAATAGTGGAGGACTTTAACACCCCCCTGGCTGAAATGGACCGATCATCTAAGCAAAAGTTCAAAAGGAAATAAAGACTTTAAATGAAACACTGGACCAAATGGACTTCACAGATATATTCAGAACATTCCATCCCTAAGCAATGGAATACACATTCTTCTCTAGTGCCCATGGAACATTCTCCAGAATAGATCACATCCTAGGACAGAAATCAGGTCTCAACCAGTACCAGAAGATTGGAATTATTCCCTGCATATTTTCAGACCACAATGCTTTGAAACTAGAACTCAATCACAAGAGGAAAGTCGGAAAGAACTCAAATACATGGAGGCTAAAGAGCATCCTACTGAAGAATGAATGGGTCAACCAGGAAATTAAAGAAAAATTTTTAAAAATTCATGGAAACAAATGAAAATGAAAACACAACTATTCAAAATCTTTGGCATACAGCAAAGGCGGCCTAAGAGGAAAGTGTACAGCAATACAAGCCTTTTTGAAGAAACAAGAAAGGTCTCAAATACACAGCCCAACCCGACTCCTAAAGGAGCTAGAGGAAAAACAGCAAATAAAGCCTAAACCCAGTAGGAGAAGAGAAATAACAAAGATCAGAGCAGAAATCAATGAAATAGAAACCAAACGAACAGTAGAACACATCAACGAAACTAGGAGTCGGTTCTTTGAAAGAATTAACAAGATTGATAAGCCCCTGGTCAGACTGATCAAAAAGAAAAGAGAAATGACCCAAATCAACAAAATCATGAATGAAAGAGGAGAGATCACAAGCAACACCAAAGAAATACAAACAATTAAAAGAACATATTATGAGCAACTCTATGCCAGCAAATTAGATAACCTGGAAGAAATGGATGCATTCCTAGAGATGTATCAACTACCAAAACTGAACCAGGAAGAAATAGATAAGCTGAACAGACCCATAACCACAGAGGAAATTGAAGCAGTCATCAAAAATCTGCCAACAAATATAGTCCAGGGCCAGATGGCTTCTCAGGGGAATTCTACCAAACATTTCAAGAAGAATTAATACCTATTCTTCTGAAACTGTTCCAAAAAATAGAAATGGAAGGAAAACTTCCAAACTTGTTTTATGAGGCCACCATTACCTTGATCCCCAAACCAGACAAAGACCCCATCAAAATGGAGAATTACAGACCAATATCCTTGATGAACATGGATGCAAAAATTCTCACCAAAATACTAGCCAAGAGGATACAACAGTACATTAAAAGGATCATTCACCATGAGCAATTGGGATTTATCCCTGGCCTGTAAGAATGGTTCAACATCTGCAAATCAATCAATGTGATACAATACATTAACAAAAGAAAGAACAAAAGAATCATAGGATCCTCTCAATAGATGAAGAAAAAGCATTTGACAAAATACAGCATCCTTTCTTGATCAAAACTCTTCAGAGTATAGAGATAGAGGGTACATACCTCAATATCATAAAAGCCATCTATGAAAAACCCACAACAAATATCATTCCCAATGGGGAAAAACTGAGAGCTTTCCCCATGAGGTCAGGAACATGGCAGGGATGTCTACTATCACCATTGCTATTCAACATAGTATTAAAAGTCCTAGCCGCAGCAATCAGACAACAAAAAGAAATCAAAGGCATCCAAATCCGCAAAGAGGAACCAAACTCACACTCTTTGCAGATGATATGATACTTTATGTGGAAAACCCAAAAGACTCCACCCCAAAACTGCTAGAACTCATACAGGAATTCAGTCAAGTGTCAGGATACAAAACCAATGCATAGAAATCAGTGGCATTCTTATACAGCAACAACAAGACAGAAGAGAGAGAAATTAAGGAGTCGATCCCATTTACAATTGCACCCAAAACCATAAGATAACTACGAATAAATCTAACCAAAGAGGCAAAGAATCTGTACTCAGAAAACTATAAAATACTCATGAAAGAAATTGAGGAAGACAGAAAGAAATGGAAAAACGTTCCATGCTCATGGATCGGAAGAACAAACGTTGTGAAGATGTCAATGCTACCTAGAGCAATCTGCACATTCAATGCAATCCCCATCAAAATACCATCCACTTTTTTCAAAGAAATGGAACAAATAGTCCTAAAATGTGTATGGAACCAGAAACGACCCCGAATAGCCAGAGAAATGTTGAAAAAGAAAAGCAAAGCTTGTGGCATCACAATTCCAGACATCCAGCTCTATTACAAAGCTGTCACCATCAAGACAGTAAGGTACTGGCACAAAAACAGACACGTAGTTCAATGGAACAGAATAGAGAGCCCAGAAATGGATCCTCAACTCTATGGTCAACTAATCTTTGACAAAGCAGGAAAGCATGTCCAATGGAAAAAAGACAGTCTCTTCAACAAATAGTGTTGGGAAAACGGGCAGCCATATGAAGAAGAATGAAACTGGACTATTTCCTTACACCACACACAAAAATAGACTCAAAATGGTTGAAAGACCTAAATGTGAGACAGGAGTCCATCCAAATCCTAAAGGAGAACACAGGCAGCGACCTCTTCGGCCTCAGCTGCGGCAACTTCTTCCGAGAAACATCGCCAAAGGCAGGGAAAGCTAGGGCAAAAATGAACTATTGGGATTTCATCAAGATAAAAAGCTTTTGCACAGTAAAAGAAACAGTCCACAAAACAAAAAAACAACCGACAGAATGGGAGAAGATATTTGCAAATGACATCAGATAAAGGACTAGTATCCAAAATCTATAAAGAACTTATCAAACTCAACACCCAAAGAACAAATAATCCAATCAAGAAATGGGCAGACGACATGAATAGACATTTTTCCAAAGAAGACTTTCAAATGGCCAACAGACACATGAAAAAGTGTTCAACATTGCTTGGCATCAGGGAAATCCAAATCAAAACTCCATGAGATACCACCTCACACCAGTCAGAATGGCTAAAATTAACAAGTCAGGAAAAGACAGTTGTTGGTGGGGATGCAGAGAGGGGGAACCCTCCTACACTGTTCTTGGGAATGCAAGCTGGTGTAACCACTCTGGAAAACAGTATGGAGGTTCCAAAAAGAGTTGAAAATAGAGCTACCGTACGATCCAGCAATTGCACTACTGGGAATTTACCCCAAAGGTACAAATGTAGGTATCCGAAGGGGTACGTGCACCTGGATGTTTAAAGCAGCAATGTCCACAGTAGCCCAACTGTGGAAAGAGTCAAGATGTCCATCGACAGATGAATGGCTAAAGAAGATGTGGTATATATATATATATATATATATATATATATATATATATATATATACACAAAGGAATATTATGCAGCCATCAAAAGGAATGAGATCTTGCCATTTGCAATGACGTGGTTGGAACTGGAGGGTGTTACTCTGAGTGAAATAAGTCAATCAGAGAAAGACATGTATCATATGACCTCACTGATATGAGGAATTCGTAATCTCAGGAAACAAACTGAGTGTTGCTGGAGTGGTGGGTGGTGGGAGGGATGGGGTGGCTGAGTGATAGACATTGGGGAGGGTATGTGCTCTGGTGAGCGCTGTGAATTGTGCAAGACTGTTGAATCACAGATCTGTACCTCTGAAAAAAATAATGCAATATATGTTAAGAAAAAAAAAAAAAGAAGATAGCCGGAGGGGAAGAATGAAGTGGGGTAAATCGGATGGGGAGACGAACCATGAGAGACGATGGACTCTGATAAACCAACTGAGGGTTCTAGAGGGAAGGGGGCTGGGGGAATGGGTTAGCCTGGTGATTGGTATTAAAGAGGGCACGTTCTGCGTGGAGCACTGGGTGTTATGCACAAACAATGAATCATGGAACACTACATCACAAACTAATGATGTAATGTATGGTGATTAACATAACAATAAAAAATTTAAAGAGAAAAAAATAGCTCACAATATTGAAGGCATTTCTACGTGGCAGGTACTGTGCTACAAATATCTTGGTTCCAATATCTCAGTTAATCTTTACAGAGCCCACTAAGTAGGTGCTTTTATTATTGTTTCCACTTTTCAGATGAGAAATTGGAGGCTTTGACACACCAGGCATTTTATCAAAGGTCTGACATGAGGAAGTGGCCAAATAATAATTTTCACCATAGGGTCTATATCTGGAACCGAGGTTCATATACAAGAAAGTTTGTTTCTTCTATGCACACTTATGATAACATAATATAGTATATGACACTATCTATTATTAATATGTATACATGTGTATGTACATATGTATGTATGTGCATATGTGCCTGTGGATATATTTCTCTCAAGGTTCTAGAATGCATGCTTAGGATTCATTACAGGAAATACTCTAAATGTGCTTCCTCAATAAGGCTTCCTAAGGTTCATTGATTCACACATTAATTCGGCAAGTGTGTATGGAGGCTGCACTAGAGACAAGGCATGTGCTGAGCCTGGCAAGGTCACAGACACCAGAAATAAAGGTCCTCCTTGAGAGCACTTATATTCCAGCAGCACTTGTGTTCATCTTCCTTCATTTGGCACTGCACCTGGCCCTCAAAGTCATGTCTACGACCACAGTCATGTGCCCTCTTTCCATTTCAAACCCCATGTTATGCAGCCCGTGCCATCCATACTCCCTGGAAATCTCGATGAAGATTGGCATTTCCTGACTCACCCAGGCTGTTCTCAACCACCCCAGACAGAAGCTCTCATCAGGAAGCAATCAGGTCAATGTGAACATAAAGCAAAAATCCTCTTCATTGTAAGACTGAGGTACCTGTCAGGGAGCACAGCGTGGGGGCTGAGGCTGAGTCTGGGCCTGGGGCTGAGGTTGACCATGTGGAAAGGATAAAAGTCCAGAACTGAAGAGAGGTTCTAGGGTCTGTCTGGCTCCTCTAACACTTTGTGCTCATTCGTATGTGGCTTCATCTACTGTGTTCGGTGGACTGTATAAAAAGAATCCCAGTGAAAGAGACAGGGTGTCTCAGTGCTGCTTATTTATTGTTCACATCTAACTGCCTCTGAGCAGGTGTTATAAGAGATCAGCTATCATCTCTAGTAAAATTCTGTGTTCCTAATTTGCCAGGCTTGCCTACTGTTCAACGGAGATTCGTAAATTCAAAAATCCCCTTTATTTTTCAAATAAATCTGATTGTTCAGCTCACTCTCTTATGATTAATTCAATAAGACAGCTTATTCTGAGTACAGCCAAAAATCTCTTTTCATGGGTGATATTTGTCATGATGTAGCCTAAACAGAGGAAGGGCTCCAGGTGACTTGATGTATTTGGGAGAATAAAACTATACAGCCTACAAATTTCTAAAGCATTATCCTCATTGCACATTTTGATCTTTAAATTGAGTCTGGCTAAGGGGTTCTAGCACTCTCCATGTACTTGCTATGTGATACTTTCTGTTAAAGCAAGTTCACAAAACAGAGAAGATATGTGATTTTTTTTGTAGCCTTTTCTGCTCCACCAGCAAGAAGGATCCTGGAACAGACTGTCTAGAAAGGAACTCTTCCAGATGTGTCCACTGTGACCCTTTAGCCATGGCTTCTTGAGTGAGCAGTCCTTCTGTTCTGACTGTGCTGGGTGGCAGGTCTGGGAAAACCGTATTTGCTCACAAATGCCAGAGTATATTCTTGTAAAGTTAACAAACACTGAGGGAATTCAAAGCCATCCAATAGTGCATTGAAGTAGAATGGCTTATTTGTTTGGAAATATAACTGTTCCTCTTCAAGTATCAATTCTTTCTTCTATGAAATAGGTTTATTTGTAGAATTTTCATGATGATGACATGATTTCCTCAATTGACTTAACATCTAACACATTATCTGGCAGCCAGTGGAGTTAAACGGGTATGAATTCCATTTTGTTCACTGCCAGCACCTTCAGCCTCAGCTTTTCACAATTACTGAAAATCTCTGAGCACCTTACTTCTCTCTGAGATAACCAGACAATTTCAACACATACAGTCTCCAAATAGGAATGCAAGTTAATAGGAAATTATGTCAGACCAGACATCTGGGGCAGGGTTAGTGACATCTGCAAGGGTACATTGATAGCCAGAGACTCCCTTTCCTCTTTCCTCTGATACAGACACATTACATAATAAGAAATATTTAAAGTGCTTAATACAGTGTCTACTACATAGGAGTACTCGGAAAAAAACAGCTATTATTAACATCTTATCAGAACATTACATTATGTTTATTAATTTTCAAAAAAACCTTAATTCTTTTTCTTTTTTTCCTTCTTAATTTTTATTTTATTATGTTATGTTAGTCACCATACAAGACATCATTAGTTTTTGATGTAGCGATCCACGATCCATTGTTTTCGTATAACACCCAGTGCTCCATGCAGTACATGCCCTCCTTTATACCCATCACTGGGCTAACCCAGCCCCCCACGCCCCTCCCCTCTAAAACCCTCAGTTTGTTTCTCAGAGTCTCATGGTTCGTCTCTCCCTCCAATTCCCCCTGCTTCATTTTTCCCTTCCTTCTCCTAATGTCCTTCATGCTATTCCTTATGTTCCACAGCTAAGTGAAACCATATGATAAATTATCATCACTTTCTCTTCTTGACTTATTTCATTTAGCATAATCTCCTCCAGTCCCATCCATGTTGATGTAAAAGTTGGGTATTCATCCTTTCTGATGGCTGAGTAATATTCCATTGTATATATGGACCACATCTTCTTTATCCATTCATCTGTTGAAGGGCATCTCGGCTTTTTCCACAGTTTGGCTATTGTGGACATTGCTGCTATGAACATTGGGGTGCATATGGCCCTTCTTTTCACTACATCCGTGTCTTTGGGGTAAATACCCAGTAGTGCAATTGCTGGGTCATAGGGTAGCTCTATTTTTAAATTCTTTTTCTTTGAGCAAAGGAAAGCAATCAAAAATCTATTGACATGTGGACTACAAATGCTAATTCTACCACTTTCAGAATATAACTGAAGATTTTTGGTAATTATTCAGCAACTTCACGTTAGAAGTTAAAAAAATAAAGGCAACAGAACTACAGTAGACAGGAATAATCACCTTATTATTGAAACAGTTAAACGTTGACTCACAGGTGGCAGGAAAGTAGATTAGGAAAGGATAGAAAGATCAATTATAAAAAAAGTGAAAGCCTGGATTTTAGTTGACATGATTAAAGTGGCAAGAATTTCTCTTGTCTCTTTTAGTAAGAGTTGGAAAGCTTCACTACTGTACACCTGTTTATTGTATTAAAGAACATCAAGAACACAGAATTGGATTCATCATAATATTAGTTTCTAAAGCACTCTAATCATTTATCTACACATAGATCCCTTGAAGTTATTTATTTTATTCTACTTAGGTGATGGTGCCTTACTTAATAACTCTACAAATACTTCAGAATCCCCGATTTAAATGAAGAACAAAGGCATTACAAATAAACTACAAACTCCTCTCTACTAAGTTTATCAACTAGAAAAGCACAGAAGTTACTGATAATCTCTCAACACTTGTCTAGTTTCCTGTTTTGTTACTGAAGGGACAGAACACATCCTCATTCTGTTAGAGACAGGACATTGGTGGTTTTGTGAAAAGTGAAATGAAAGGAACTAGAAAAAAATCTCCCAATTCTGCAACTTGTACTTATATGGGGGCAAATATAGCCCACACATTTGACTATCTGCTTGATTTCATTCTTTTGCTCCTCCAGATGGACAGTCTACCTCTCTTTACCTTGCCCTGGGCATTATGAAGTGACCCTCATGGACTGCACAGATGGTTTTCCTTATTCTCTGACTGCTGTTTGAAAGCAGCCAATGGAAGCATCAGCAAGAGATTGGGTAGTGGGAGCAACATGAGCTCAAGCTTCCCTCCCCAACAGGTGTCTGCATCATTCCTTGAGGCCAACATGTTGTCATCTATCCCAGAGACAGAGGTTTATGCTCAGGAACCAAGAGGTGCAGATGGGAGGAGCCGGTCCCTTTTATGCCAATTAACTTGCGGAGGAATTGGTTTCTTTTCTCTCAGGGTTCTGAATTCATAGGCTTGGAAATCCAATGCCCAAGAAGGAATGGTTTTGTCAGGTGATATGGTGAGGCGTCCCTGAACGTCAGCTTTCTTCAGCCAACATTCAGTGGTAATCAGAGCAGAGATGCCCATTAGTGGAATCCATAGGACTGGGGCACTGAGCAGGGGGAGAAATATGGAGCATTGAAATGGAGAGGAAACAGAAGGTTTCACAGAATCCACCCTTTCTGCCTCTCCGCATCCACCCTTGTCCTTTGACTAGGAAAGAAATCTATGCCTCAAAGCAGGGGACACACAGAGTCCTACTTGAAAGTCTATCTTCTCAGTCTCCAGATGAAGAACACGTGAGGCTGATTTTTTAGCAATCATCCATGAAAGCTAGCAAATCATGTTTGTGCCAAACAACCTTGCTGAAGGAAGTTTTGGTTGTGAGCAGTTCTGCTTGAGACGATCTCATTCCCACATCTGCAAGTGGACAAAAGAGATGGAAAGAAACCAAGGAGATTATAGTACAGTGTTAATAAGAAGACTGAGTATTTGTGCCACTCTCTAAAGTACTTGGTATCGGTCCTGCAGAGGGGAAAAGACACACTCGGGCCACGAAGCTGCTCTGAGCTCTCCAAGAATGAATCTTGCCTCTAACTTGGCCGATGGAGTCAGTAGGAATCAGCAGAGAAAACAAGATTTTGTTTTGTAAAAGAAACAAAGGTTGTTGGAGAAGAGGGGAGAAATAGTGGTCAAGACAGAGGCTATTACACACATTTCTAACCATCAAACTTCACATGGTGTGTCCAAGTGTTCAATAATATGCAATTGTTTTAAAATTAAGTAACATGTGAATTCTTTTAAACAAAAAACTTTAAAATAAAAATCAAAAGCCATACAGGTTTTCTATGAGACAGTAAGGATTTGGAAGTAACATAGTAAATGCTTTCCTGATCCCAACGTTTAGAAGTGACTTCTCCAAGTTGTGCCCTTTCCTCTACCCAAGACTGTGTCCCTGAACCCATTCGGGGGGTGGAACATAAAGAACACTCAACACAAAACAGTCTGCATAGATTTCCAGGTGTGTTCAGAAATTTTCAGAATTGTAATTTTTAGATGACTCTGATGTAACAGACATGACATTTTCCACAGTACTAGTGTGTGTGATCAATTGGGACTAGATAATATAACTATGGAAACTGATCTTTTGAGATGTTCTTAGACTTTTTTCAGCATTAATTTCATAATATAATATTGCCTCTAGTACTCAAAATCATTGTGTCTCACCCACCTCAGGAATGAAATAATTGAGTTGAACCCAAATCATCAGGATATTTCAAGCATCCATCTATGCAAAATCTCCCACCCATGAGATAATGTGAGCCCCTCTCTAATAGTCAAAATATCAATCTCACTTCAACAGATAATGGAGTCACCACTGTACTTGGCCCTGTTCATTCTAACAAGATGCTTTCAAGTGTTTTTAGGAATCAGCCATTTAAACGATTTAATTAGAAAATATTTACTTAGGACAAGAGGGCCGGTTGACCTCTGGCTGGTTTGGCTTTACTGTGTGTGGCCAAAGTGTCCTTGGTGAAGCTCACCTTAGCCAAAATGAGAAGGACAGGTAGAAGGAGTGACTCCAAATATGACTTGTTGTTCCCTCTACATAAAGATGGTTTGCTCCATGCACAAGGCCACTGCCCTCTCAGGTTGTAACTCGAAGGCACTCTGGACCCATGTTGAAAACAGAGATTTACATTGACTTGAGATGACTTCTTATGACAGTGTCTTCATATTTAGCTAATTTCTCTCTAACCAAACTGTAATAGTCAGGTCTCAGGGTCGCTCCTCTGTGGAGTCAGGCAGTGAGAGGAAAAGGTTCAGTTGTATCAGGATATGGGGAAGACAAATGAAGGAACATGCCCAAAACAGAGCAAAGGTAAGTTACTGACCCTCCTCCCCCACCCCTTCCTGCACATGCTGGAGCCTTGATTCAGGAGGGTGTTGGTTGGGCTCTCTCACAGGCAGGCAAATCTTAAATATAAATCTCTCACCACTAAAGCAGAAGCTCAGAGAGATAGATGAGGAGTTAGAGAATCTGAGGGACTAATTTCCTTCAGATCATGTAGACTTTCCTTTCAGTAATCAAGTTTACGACTGCAATTAAGTTGTACATAAAATTTGAATTTTCTTTTTTTTTAATATTTTATTTATTTGACAGAGAGAGACACAGTGAGAGAGGGAACACAAGCAGGGGGAGTGGGAGAGGGAGAAGCAGGCTTCCCGTGGAGCAGAGAGCCCAATGCGGGGCTAAAATTTGAATTTTCAATTGACAATGGGTTTAATTCAGCTTAGACCTCCTTAGAGAGCTTTTTCTTCTTCCCCACATATGGCAGCAGGTTTTTTCCTGTTTGGAGCCTGAAGATCAGTAATACAGATTTTCTTTTTCTTTTTTCTTTTTCTTTCTTTCTTTCTTTCTTTTTTTTTTTTTTTTTTTGTCAAGAAGATGACTACCTTTGTAACAAATTAGTAACATAGTGATATCTTATTGGTATAATTTTGCTTTAATACAGAAATCAGTCCCATAATTGTGGCAGTTAAACCACCTCCTTTTACAGATGAGAGGTCCAGGCAATCTGGCCCCCAAATCCCATATGGAGTAGCATTCAAGGAGAAGTGGGAGGCTGAGGTCTCTAGGCTCATCCAGGTTTGATGCATCAACCTGCCTGAGGATCATGTCCCCCCACAAGAGTTGAGCACCAGGCATGCCAGTACATGAGGGTGCTGAGAAGTTAGCCCTACTGTTTCCTGTTCTTCTGCTCACTGAGTCAACACTGCAAAGTAACTAGCAGTGGGCAGGACAGCAACTTAAAAACCGGAATCAGGGTGACTTCCAGTCTCAGTTTTCAACCATTTTGTAGTAAATCTCCAGAGAGTCCTTCATATTTGCACAATATTTTATCCCCACATTCTTCCTTGGAAATGGCCAGAATCTTTAATTGCCAGTCTCTCACAGCTCTGTTCAGTAGAAATAAATGTAAACCACTATTTGAGACACATTTTCTAACTGTTGCATTTTTTTAAGTTAAAGAAACAAGTAAAATTATAGGACTATTTTTATTTACTGCAAGATATCCAAAATAGTATTTCAACATCAATGTAGAATGTAGAAATTATTAAGAAAGTATTTCAACTTTTTTTTATAGTCTCCAGAATGTGATTTATGTGTTACACAAGCAGCCTATCTCAGTTTGGACTAGTGCACTAGCTACATTTCAAGTGCTCAGGAGCTACATGTGGCTAGCGGCTAGTAGCTACTGCATTGAGAAGCACAGATTCCGCTTCAAATGCTTCAGAAACGCTGCACTGGATGATCTTCAGAGAAGTCCCTCCAGACTGGACAGCTTGCCGGGTCTGCGCCAGACTGCGCTCCAGGGGCTCCTGAGCCTGCAGGATTCTGTGCAGTGGACCCGCGGAGAGCGAGGGTCCGGGGTGCTGAGGCTAACCCCAGGGCGACCCCAAGGACCCAGAGCCGGTGAAAGGTGCCGGGCGTGGAGCGCCCTGGGAGACAGAGAGCTTTTTGCTCAGGGACCTGGTGAGAGCACAGGGCTGTGCGCTTCCCAGGCAGCGCAGTAGTACATGCCCTCGTTGCTCTTCTCCAGCTTCAGCACCCACAGAGTACAGCTGATGCTCTCCCTGTCCTCCATGGTCTCGACTTTGCTTTCGAGACTGGTACCTCCACCTTCATCCAGATCATATTCAGTCTGAGGACCCTCCTGGTGGCAGTACCAGTGGATATAGTTGACACTGGTGTCAGCTTTGCATCACAGGGTGGCCGAAATTGCCCAAGTGCCAGGACCAAAGCCGGCCGCTCAGCTTGAGCCCTGTTCCACCGCCTGCAAGAGGGAGGGGGGACAGCTGTGAGACAGGGGCGGCTGGGAGGGAGGGAGTCAGGAACTTACTGGGAAACAGATGGGTGCACAGGACTGCAAGAGGATCCAGCATGGTTCTGCTTCCCACCTGATGGAGAGAAGCCCAGGGGCCTTGTGGCTGCACCTGCTGGGAGGAGACTGGCTGGGTGGTGGCAGAGGGCAGGTTCTGAGCCTCTGCTTCCTTGAGGTGCCTGCAGCTACTGGTGAGAGATAGGTAGCAGGGAGGGAAGGGCCAGAGGGCTGGGACAGGTCTGACCACAAGGTGAGGGGACATCAATGGTCAGGGATCTGAAAAAAAAAAAACACTGAGGAATGTTGGTGAAATCAAAGAGCACCAGCAATAACAGCAATCCTTGATTAGACATAGACTGCACTTGAGAACCTCACTAGTTGGTTTCTACTCTTTGATTAAATCCTGAAAATCACCATGTGATGTGACTACCTCCTGCTTGGAAATGGGGAAAGCCTGGCTGGTATTTTAAGTAACTTTCCCAAGGCTGCATAGCTACAGGGAATTATGTGGGGGATGTGAGCCTGGTCTGGCTGGACAAGCCTCAAATGGCCACTTGGTATTGACAGAGCAGTGGGTGCGCAGGCTCCTCGGGAAGCAAGGACAAGCACAGAGCAGAGATCTCTGCTTAAAAAGGCAGCAGGACCCCTGAGCTAGCATTAGAGCATTTCTCCCAGAGGTCTCCTCAGAAGATTTAAATAACCTAATGTGACATGATAGCTGTGTTGTCTTGGGCTAGCTAGTCTCCTCCTTTTCCCCATATGTCAAAGGGACATTATTAGTTTGCATGCAGAGTAAGCAGGGAATGTGAGCAAAGCACGTGGCCTGCCCAGATGCATAGAAAATGCTCAAGAAATGTTGGGGATTGTTATGTTACCTCAAAACTGGGCTAGTTGCAGTAGATGATTTCTGGGGTCCTCATAGTAGAGAATTATAGGGAATATTACAGTTATGGAAAAGAAGGGGTGTGTGTGTGTGTGTGTGTGTGTGTGTGTGTGTGTGTGTGTGTGTGGTGCCAGAGGAAGAAGCCTGCACTGAGCCAGGGGGCAGTGCAGACCAGGGGGTGGGTCCTGCAATTCCAGTGTCAGATCCTCAGAAATGGTAAAGGCAGGGCCTCAGGAAGGGTCAGCTGAGGAATACATCTGAAATGAAGCTTTGAGAAGTAAAAGGAGCATTGACTTCCAACTGAAATGAAGGTTTCTTTTCTATTATCCCAAGTATACCAGGATCTCCTGGGTATAGTTATAGTAATTAGTTATGCTAACGATAGCCTGTCAGCCTGGAGGGAGAAGGCAGTGGGGATGGCAAGGAAGGGTACTTGGCTGGGGCAGGGAGGTTTGGGTCCTTTGCACCCGCTACCAGACCCAGCTTCTGAGCTCCTCCTCTTGGTAAAAACTGAAAAGCAGACATGCTGAGCTATAACCAAGATTCAAGTTTCAAGTGTCCCAAAATGTGGGCTTTGAGGTTTTGCTGAGTTGGTGAGGTGTTGACTAGAATATTCTGCTACAGTATTATTCCAGGGCCACCATTCATACCCTCAGCAGGTGTCTAGGGCAGTTGTGCTAAAATGTTAAGTGGAAAAGAGAATGACAATGGGGGTGACATCTGCACAGCATAACAACAGATGAAAAGAATCTGAATATAGAAGGTGAGTAAGGTGGAGGGTGAGAAATTCGGTGACTCTTTTCTTCCTACTTTCTCGCTTTTCTAGATTTTCTCCAATAAGAAAATCTTTCTTTGGGAGAGAAAATCCATAACCATCTATTCTTTTATGAAAATGAATTTTATGTCACATATCAGCCTTCAAAACTCTGTTTCTCTCAATTACTGTAACCATTTGTCTTCAAAAACCACTAAATACTCAACAACTGTTGGCCATGACCAGCTTTAGGTGACTGTGGGCAAAATCTTCTGTCTTTTATCCTCAATTTACATGTTTATAACATTTTGTACTGAATACACAATTTTTCTTAAATATATTTTTCTTTTGTTAGGTTGGTAACCCCATTTCTAAAACCAAGTCCTAGGTAGCAACCTACCTAGGTTGCTTTATTATAGAATCACAGAAGTTTAGACCCTTAAAAATAAAAAGGAAAGCCTTCATTGCAGAAGCCTCATTAATCCTCATCTTTAAAGATGAGAAAACAACTCCCAGAATGCAGGTGACTCGTTCAATATGACAGGACCATAAGTAGCTGAGGGGGGATTAGAACCCCTACCCCCTTCTCTCTACTGTGCACACTCTCATTGAGTGGACCTGGCATTTCAGACTCAGTCACTACATGCAGAGCACCCACCACCTGTCAGGTAGTAGGCCTCTTTTCAAGCATTAACCTCATTTTTGTAACCCTTGAAAATAGCACCATTCTGTATTCAGTATTCTCAGTCAACAGATGATGACAGGCTCCTTGGACATTCCTCACATTGGACTTTTTCAAATAGATGAACAAATCTGATACTGTGACTGAACCGCCTTTATTAAAAGAAATTAAGATCACTTATGTTGGTCTACTTTTGACTCTCCTCAAAGATATATAGGTGTGTGTATGTGTGTGTGTGTGTGTGTGTGTGTGTGTGTGTGTGTGTGTGTGTATCCAAACAGGTGCATAGCAATGAACTTGACAGAGAATTTCTTATGTTCCTCAAGTAAAAATGCAGCCTCATATACAGTTGCCTGATATACTGGAAAAAGGGTGCAGAGTGCAATGCATTATGTGGACATAAATTACAAAATTATTTGTTGTTTATCTGAAATTCATGAAAATATAAATCAAATCCACAATGAGATATCACTCACACCTGTTTGAATGGCTATTGTCAAAAAGAGTACAAATAACAAGTGTCATCACAGAAGCTGGGCGGTAAAGAAGTGCAGGGCCTCGGTGGGGGGGGCTGTCCTTTGCTCAGGGACCCCATGTGCTGGGGACAGGAAGCTGCCCCAGGAGCAGCTCTGAGAGCAGACTCTCCCAGGCAAGCTCAATGTCGTGCACTCCCAGAAAATCCTTGCTGGGACAGAAATCTCATGGTTTCAAAGTTAAGAAAGTATAAAACTGTCATCACACTAGAGCAAAAAGAAAAATCTTAAAATGAACAAGTAACAAGAGAAATCTCCTCCACCAGAATAGTAAAGAAACCATAAAGCTCTAGCACTGAAAGGAGGACACTGTTGAAACCAGACGTTATTCATGGAGCTCAGGGGCCCCAAGAGACCGTGTGGGGAGAGAGGAGAGAATGAAAAATCTTAAATTTCATCCTCTGGACCTAGTGTGGTAGGAAGGGATTGTAATTTGTTTATATTCATATTTTATAATTAATATTGATAGTGTTAGGCAGCAAAATGTCAGTGTAAGGGGAAAACGCAAATATACAATTTTTAATGATTAGTAAAAATACTGTGATGTGTCATTTGAATCCATGTCTCTAAATATTACTCCTTTTGTAGATCTCCACTGAAGAAAGGGGAAGCAATAATAATCCAGAAGTGAGCCCTCCTAGTGTCTGTGTTGTGGTATGAAATACCCTTTCTTACTCCAAGTACCAGGGCTCAGTTGAGAAACGACTGAAAACAGAAATAACACAATCATGAAAGAATCAACCGCTTACCTGCCCATTTGAATATAGACTCTGTTTCAGGCTACACAGAGCTTATGAATGACAGCTCTTTTCTATGGAATTATTACCACAGCTAAGTGCAGGAGAAATCAGAGAGAATTTGAGAATTGGGAAATGGCCCCCAGGCACCCTCTAATGAGACACTGGACCAGACACATGTCCCAGGGGATCCCCAGCTCCCTCACTGGCACTGGCGCTGCTCCCACTGCCATTCTGTGCCCCCCCTACAGCTCCCCACTCCTCACCTCCCTCTGTCCCCATGGCTGTGTCCATGCTCTTTTGTTGTTTCCCGTCCCGTTGGTGTCTGGCCCTCTGCGTCTTTCTCTCTCTATCTCCTGTTCTAGCTGGGTCTCCTTCTCCTGCTTTCTTTCTCTTTATCTCTCTTCTCTTTCGTCCCAATCTCTCTCTCTCTCTCTCTCTGTGTCTCTCCTATGTCTCTCATCTGTCTCTGTACTTATGTCTCTACATCTATCTGCCCATCTCTATCACCTTGTTCCTTTATCTATTTTACATACTATATCTCTCTACTTCTCTTTCTGTGGTCACAGTAGCTACTTTAAATTCTCAAGAAAACTAAGTCCAGGGATGCCTGGGTGGCTCAGTTGGTTAAGTGTCTGCCTTTGGCTCAGGTCATGATCCCAGGGTCCTGGGATCAAGTCCCACATTGGGATCCCTGCTCAGCGGGGAGCCAGCTTCTCCCTCTGCCGCTTTCCCTGCTTGTGCTCTCTCTCTCTCTCTGACAAATAAATAAGATCTTAAAAAAAAAGAAAACTCGGTCCAAATCTTGTGAAATCTCATGCACATCTTGTGAGATTTCTACCAAATCTCATGGGATCTCATTCCAAATCTTGGGAAATCTCATCCAAATCTCATGAAAATTCAGTCCAATTCTTGAGAGATCTCTTTCAGTTCTCACCAGATTCTGGCCCAAATCTCGTGAGATCTTAGTCCAAGTCTCATGCAATCTCTTCCAAATCTCACCGTATCTCAGTCCAAATCTCATGAGATCTTAGCCCAAATCTCGAGATAACGCATCCAATCTCAGGGAACTCAGTCCAAATCTTGTGAGATCTCAGTCCAATCTCATTTGAACTCAGTCCAGTTCTTGCCACAGCTCAGTCCAAATCTCCTGATATCTCACGCTCATCTCATCGTATTTTTACCCATCTCATGCATTCTCAGTCCAAATCTCAAGGGAACTCACCCAAATCTCATGAAAACTCAGTCCAAATCTTTTTTTTAAGATTTTATTTATTGGAGAGAGAGAATGAGAGAGAGAGAGAGGGAGAGAGCATGAGAGGGGGTTGGGTCAGAGGGAGAAGCAGACTCCCCGCTGAGCAGGGAGCCCGATGTGGGACTCAATCCCGGGACTCCAGGATCATGACCTGAGCCAAAGGCATTCGCTTAACCAACTGAGCCACCCAGGCGCCCAACTCAGTCCAAATCTTGAGAGATCTCATCCAAATCTCACCAGATATCAGTCCAAATCTCATCAATCTCTCTCCAAAAGTCCAGAGACCTCAAACAAATCTCATGAGAATTCAGTCCAAATATTGAGAGATCTCTACCAAATCCCACCAGATCTCAGTCCAAACCTCATGAGATCTCAAACATATCTTGCAAAATTTCTAGCCAAATCTCATGAGATCAGAGTCAAAATCTCATGAGAACAGCATCCAAATCTCATTTGATCTCATTCAAACCTCACCAGGCTCAGTCCAAATCTCTGGAGGTCTCATCCAAACCCTGTGAGATGTCAATCCAAATCTTATGAGATCTCAGCCCAAATCTTGTGACAACTAAGTTCAAATCTTCCAAGATCTCATTCCAAATCTCATGAGCTCTCATGCACATCTTGTCAGATCGCTATACAAATATCCTGAGATCTCTACAAATCTCATGAGATCTCAGTCCAAATCTCATGAGAACTTGGACCAAATCTCGATATGTCAGGAACATCTCATGAGATTTCTACCCAAATCTCATGAGATCTCTGTCGAAATCTCATGAGAACTTGGACCAAATCTCGATATGTCAGGAACATCTCCTGAGATTTCTACCCAAATCTCATGAGATCTCAGTCCAAAGCTCAGGAGAACTAAGTATAAATCTCGCCAAAACTCATTCCAAATCTCGTAAGATCTCACACACATCTCATGAGATTTCTAGCCAAATCTCCTGAGATCTGTCCAAATCTTGGGGAACTCAGTCCAAATCTCGTGATAATCAGACATGTTTTGTGACATTTCTAACCAAATCTTGTGAGATCTTAGACCAAATCTCAAGAGAACTCATCCAAATCTCAGGGAACTCAGTCAAAATCTCATGAGATGTCTTCCAAAACTTGCCAGGCCTACATCCAAGTCACATGAGAAATTATGCATATCTCCTGAGATTTCTACCCAAATCTCATGAGATCTCATCCAGATCTCACCAGATCTCAATCCAAATCTCGTGAGATTTACAAAAAATGTCTGTCCAAATCAACAGAGAACTCAGTCCGAACTCGTGAATTGTCTTCTAAATCTCAACAGATCTACATCCAAATCACGTGAGAAATCACACACATCTCATGAGATTTCAACCCAAATCTCATGAGATCTCAGTTCGAATCTAGTGAGAACTCAAACATCACCAGATCTCAGTACAAATCTATTGAGATCTTAGTCCAAATCTCCTGAGATCTCACACACATTTCGTCAGATTTCTAGCCAAATTTCATATATTCTCAGGCCAAATCTCATGAGATCTCATCCAAACCTCACCAAACTCTGTCAAAATTTTGAGAGATCTCTTCCAAATCTCGCTAGATCCCAGTCCATATCTCGAGATCTTAGTCCAAACCTCATGTGATTTCTTCCAAATCTCATCAGATCTCAGTCCAAATCTCATGAGATCTTAGTCCAAATCTCAAGAGACCTCATCTAAATCTCAAGGAACTCCGTCAAACTCGTAAGATGTCTTCCAAATCTGGCCAGACCTATGTGCAAGTCACATGAGAACTCACGCTCCTCTCACGAGATTTCGGCCCAAATCTCATGAGTTCTCATTCAAATCTCACCAGATCTCAGTCCAAATCATGTGAGAACTCTCTCCAAATATCATGAGATCTCTTCCATCTCACCAACCTTCAGTTCAAATCTCATGAGATCTCACATACATCTGACAAGATTTCTCGCCAAATCTCGTGAGATCAGTCCAAGTCTTGTGTGATCGCTAGGCTAATCTTGTGAGATCTGCGTCAAAATCCATGAGAACAGTGTCCATACCACCTATGAACTCATTCAAATCTCATCAGTCTCAGTCTCTATCTCTAGAGAACTCATCCAAACCCTGTGAGATCTCATCCAAACCTCGCCAGAACTCAGTCCAAATCTCATGAGATGGCACGTGCATGTCAGGAGATTTCAACCCAAAGCTCATGAGGTCTCAGTCCAAATCTCGTGAGAACTCAGTCCAAATCTCACCATATCTCATTCCAAATCTCAAGAGATATTAGTCCAAATCTTGGGCAATCTCAGTCCAAATATCATGAGATCTCAGCCAAATCTCATTGGAACTCAGTCCAAATCTCAGAAGATCTCACTCCAAATCTTGGGAGAACTCAGTCCAAATCTCGTGATAACTCAGGCACATTTTGCGTGATTTCTAATCAAATCTCGTGAGATCTTAGTCCAGATCTTGAGAGAACTCATCCAAATCTCGGGGAACTCAGTCAAAATCTCATAAGATGTCTTCCAAATCTCGCCAGACCTATGTCCAAGTCATGTGAGAACTCATGCTCATCTCATGAGATTTCTACCCAAATCTCATGAGGTCTCCTTCAAATCTCACCAGATCTCAGTCCAAATCTCGTTTGAACTCAGTCCAATTCTCACCACAGCTCAGTTCAAAGCTCTTGATAATCTTACAATCATCTCGTCATATTTTTACCCAAGTCTCATGCGTGCTCAGTCCAAATCTCAAGGGAAATCACCCAAACCTCGTGAGAACTCAGTTACCACATCTGGACGGATCTCTTCCAAATCACACCAGATATCAGTCCAAATCTTGTGAGATCTCGGTCCAAATATCGCCAGATCTCAGTCCAAATCTTGAGAAAACTCAATCCACATCTTGAGAAACCTCATGAATTTCTCATGAGATTTCTACTAAATCTCATGAGATCTCATCCAATCTCACCAATCTCTGTCTAAATCTCAAGGGAACTCATCCAAATCTCATGAGAGTTCAGTCCAAATCTCGAGAGATCTCTGCCAAATCCTGCCATATCTCAGTCCAAACCTCATAAGATCTCAAACATATATTTGCGAGATTTCTAGGCAGATCCCATGAGATCTGAGTCAAAATCTCGTGAGAACAGCATCTGACTCTCTTTTGATCTCATTCAAATCTCTCTAGGCTCAGTACAAATCTCTAGAGCTCTCATTCAATCCCTGGGAGATCTCAACCCAAATCTCCTGAGAACTCAGTCCCACTCTTGTGTTAATTTCAGGCACATCTCATGAGATTTTGACCCAAATCTCACGAGATCTCAGTTCAAATCTCGTGAGATCTTAGTCCAAATCTCATGCAATCTCTTCCATATCTCACCAGATCTCAGTCCAAAAATCAAGAGAACTCAGTACAAATCTCATTTGATCTCAGACCAAATCTCACCAGAACTCCATCCAGATCTCCTGAGATCTCACACACATCTCATCAGATTTCTAGACCACTTATATGTTCTCTGTCCAAGTCTCATGATCTCATCCAAATCTCACCAATCTCTGTCCAAATCTTGAGAGATCTCTGCCAAATCTCGCCAGATCTCAGTCCAATCTCGTGAAATCTTAGTCCAAATCTTGAGAGAACTCATCCAAGTTTTGAGGAACTCTGTAAAAATCTCATGAAATGTCTTCCAAATCTCACCAGACCTATGTCCAAGTCACATAAGAACTCACGCTCCTCTCACAAGATTTCTACCCAAATCTTGTGAGATCTCATTCAAATCTCACCAGATCTCAGTTCAAATCTTGTGAGAACTCAGTCTAAATCTTGAGAGACCTCTTTCAATTCTCACCAGACCTCAGTTCAAATTTCGTGAGATCTTAGTCCAAGGCTCATGTGATCACTTCCAAATCTCACCATATCTCAGTCCAAATCTTATGAGATCTTAGTCCAAATCTCAAGAGAACTCATCCAAATCTTGGGGAACTCAGTCCAAATCTCATTTGAACCCAGTCCACTTCTTGCCACAGCTCAGTCCAAAGCTCCTGATATCTCACACTCATCTAGTCATATTTTCACCCCAGTCTCGTGTGTTCTCAGTCCAAATCTCAAAGGAACTCACCCAACTCTTGTGAGCACTCAGTCCACATCTTGAGAGATCTCTTCCAAATCTCGAGAGATCTTAGTCCACATCTCATGACATCCTAGTACAAATTTCGTTTGAACTCAGTCCAAATCTCACCAGATTTCAGTCCAAATCTCATGAGATCTCACACATATCTTCCTACATTTCTATCCAAATCTCATGAGAACAGAGTCAAAATCTCATGAGAACAGAGTACGAATCTTGTATGATCTCAATCCAAATAACATGAGATCTCTTGCACATCTCACCAGATTTCTACACAAATCTCATCCGATCTTAGTACAAATCTCATGAGATCTCATTCAAATCTTGCCAGATCTGGGTCCAAATATAGTGGGATCTGAGTCCAAATCTTGAGAGAACTCGGACAAATCTCATGAGAACTCACTCCAAATCTCAAGATAAATTCAGGCACATCTCATGAGAGTTTGACCCAAATCTCCTGAGATCTCAGTCCAAATCTCATGAGACTTCAATGCAAATCTTGTGAGAACTCAATCCATATCCTTTGATAACTCACGCACATCTCTCAAGATTTCAAGCCAAATCTCGTGAGGTCTGTCCAAATCTCACGATATGCAGTTTAAATCTCAGCAGGACTCAGTCCAAAAAATCATGATATGTCAGACATCTCGTGAGATTTCTACCCAAATCTTGTGAGATCTCAATCCAAATCTCCCGTGATCTCACACACACCTCTTCACATTTCTACACAAATCTCGTGTGTTCTCACTTCAAATCTCATGTGATCTCATCCACATCTCACCAGTCTCTGTCCAAATCTCAAGAGAAATCATCCAAATCTCATGAAAACTCAGTCCATTCTTGAGAGATCTCCCAAGTCTCGCCAGATATCAGCCCAAATCTCATGCGAACTCAGCCCAACACTTAAACATAAGCCAAGAGGACAAAACCGTCACCCACATTTGCTTCTGTGCCTATCCATGCACGGTAAGGGCAATTTTAAAAACAGAAAACAAAACCAAGACCAGATTTTCCGCTTTCTGAAGGAGGAATGCAGGCCTCTTAATGACAGGGCTCCCACATGCAAGGCAGAAATGTTTACCTTTGCCCAAGCCCACAGGTGTACGATTTCCCTGCGGCAGACTGCTTGCTAGGAGACTGTGCTTTCTTCACATTATCCCATTCTCATCGCTAATGAAGAACTTTGGCCTTCCATGCATCATTTTCCACCTTTTAGCTCTTTTTTCAATCTAAGTTTGCCCTGGGCGTCATTCAGATCCAGTGTCTCAGAGTAATAGCCTCTATTTAAGCAGGTCCAGCTAAGTCCTTGTGATTGTGGGAGGGATTGGGGCACATTGCCCCTTGTAACAGGCTTTCAGAACTATGGGGACCTCAGAGGTTAAGACATTTGGAAGTGCCCTGCGAGTAATGTTTCTGTGTAGGCTTGGCCCCAGGTTGTTAGAAGGAGTGGGCCTCATTTCTTGGGTAAAAGGAAATGAAGTGACAAACTTCATTCCCAGATGTATCCTAGTCCCAAATTTATTGTCAAATTTCGGCCTTCACTGGAATCATTTCCATGCCCTTGCCGAAATTTAGAGTGGGTTTACACACGGCGAAGAGGGGATTCTACCCAAGTAGCCAGCACCCAACGATTGGTCGTGAGTTCCTACTTCAGTCCTGTGCTCAGTCAGAGTACCCTTATCTGATATCCCAAAGGAAAGGAAAGGTGGCTATTCTCTCCTTGACCTTGAGATGCCCTCCTTTTGAGGAACAAAGGTCACCAATATGCTGCATGCTGGAGGATCTGGTGAGTTCAGGAGGTGCCCTTTCAAGGACTGTAGCACCAAAGTTTGCATCCAAAACCTTGAGCATCAGCTGGGAGTCCCATTAGTATAGCTGAGTGACTGCAGCCTCTATCCATTCATGGGAAGGGCAAAACAACAACAACAACAACAACAACAACAACAACAACAACAACACTACCACCAAATTTCCCTCTCATTCTGAAGGAAGAATGCAGAGTTCTTGGTGACAGGGCTCCCAGGTCTAGGCAATGGTTGCCCTTTCCCCAAGCCCACAGTTGTTTCTCATTCCTGGGAATGAAAATTGGGTTGCTAGGAGATGGGCCTAGTCACCTCAATCAAAACATGATGTCTCATCGCATCTCTAATAAACACATTTGGCCCAGCATATACCCACTTCCACCCTCTTGCTCTTTTTCTGCTGAGGTTCACCCTGTGGGCCTTCTGATCCAGTGTCTCAGAGCAATATCCTGTTCATTCAGCTGGAAGATCTGGAAGATTCTTTGTGACTGTGTGGAAGTGTTGGCCACAGAGCCCCCTGGAAATGCTGTTCAGAACTATGTTGGCCTGAGGAGGCCTAAGGCATTGGAAGCTTGCAAGCAGTGAATGTCTGTGCATAGGCTTGGCCGGAGGACTCATTTCTTGCAGAAGGGGAAAAAATTAGATGTCTCATTACAGATTTATCCCACTTAAAATGGCCCTGCTTATATACATTCCTGTAGTCTCGCAGATTGTCTGTCTAGCTCTTGGTTCACATTCAAACTGGAAGGTGCATTTCCTCACAGCAGCGCCTAGGGATTCCTGGGGAGTTCCCTGGCCCTCTTATCCCTGAGCTTGTTGTGTGGCTGCCTTGGGTAAGTGTGTAGACGGGTAGCAAAGGCACCTCCCTCCCTGGCTGTCTGAGATGCCTCTGTTCTGGAGAACCTAGTTTGAAAAAGCATTCAAAGGAATGCAAACGGACAGAGAGGGAATGTGGACTTTCCCAGAGTTGAGAATAAACCAATGTTGAGACTAAAATACCTAGCAAAATCTGTTAGTCTCCGGGATCAGAAAGGCCTGTTGGCTTTGGCAATGGGAAGCCTCCAGGGCCTACCCCTGGGAGCCAAAGAAGCAAGAGGCCTTCATTCTTCCTTCGTAAAGAGCGGGAAATCTGGAATCGGATGTCACTCCTGCTGCCTTTCCGTCTGTGGCGGGGAGGGGGGGACACAAAAAAACCAGAAACGCTTTAGTGTTAGCAGACCGGTTCTCCCAGCTGATGATGCATTTGGAAGTAGCCATTGGAGGAGCATTCCTGGCAAGAGCTCTTTTTAGACTGAAGAGGTCCCGGAGCATACCACACATGTGTCAACTGTCTGCTCTTCCGAATGAAGGCATCTCTGGCAGCCAGGGGAGGGAGACAAGCTGGCTGCCAACCACAGCATTTCAAACAGCAGGACAAGAACCAAGTACTCAGAGGCAGAAGGGGAAATTTTCCTTTCGGCTCTCAGACACATTGCTCTCCCCTAGCACAGGATCTCAGTGGGAACTTGCAACCAACACTTTGTGGTTGGTGGCACACACTGGTTGTGAGATGCCAACCCTAGTATTCCTACATGTGAAGCAACATAGCTACACAAACAGCAAGAGGATGGGATGTCTTCAAGGAAAACCAAAGTTCAACACTTCAAATGGGAATGAAAGTTATCTGGGAGTGAGGTATCAAACTTCAGCTCCCCTTGCCCCAGAAATGGAGGCAAGCTCCCTTCCAAAACCTCTGGCCATTCCTAAAACCAATCTTTTGAGCTCCTTCAAACTCCCTAGCCTTCCTGATGTCAACACTGTTCTGAAGTCAAATTACAAGGAGCCCTGTGGCAAAGCTATCTCAGAGTCACAGGGACTCCGTCGGAATCCTCAGTTTCAATGTGAAAGTACTGCTCTGAGAACACTGGCTCTCAATGGCCTCCAGAACGTACCTGGTTTGGAGAAAGGGCGCAAGGATGTCTATGTATGCTTGGAGGCAAGGTTCCTATTGTGTCCAAGAAAGAAAGACTTGTATATTTCAAATGGGAGTGGAATAAATTTGGGATGGGTATGTCCAACTTAAATTCTCCTTTCTGCAGAAATGACGCACACACTCTCTGGTGGGCACCTTCAAGTTCCCTAGGTTTCTCGATGTCCACAGAGTTCTAAAAGTCAACGTCAAGGGGCCCTGCAGTCCAAGGTATCCCACAGTCCTGAGAACTCTGCCACACCCCCTTAGATTAAAGCAGAAAGTTTCGTTCTGAGACATTTTTCCTGATTCGCGCCCTAGATAGAATACATTTTGAAAAAAGAACAAAAATGAAAATTTACACATGGAGGCCAAAAGTGCTTCAAGGAGAGGAGGATGGGATCATATTGAGAATTAAGTGGCTGGCACAATGTCTAAACAATCTGGCCACTTAAGAATAAGAAACTCCAGTGGTCTCGGGCAAAGGGAAATCTCCACCGGCTACACTTGGAAACAGAGTAAACAAGAGGCGTTCACTTTTTTTTTTCTTTTGTAGAAAGACAAAGATAGAGAGAGAGCATGCTCAGGGTGGAGGAGGGGCAGAAGCAGGCTCCACATCCAGCATGATGCTGTATCTGGGGGCTCGATTCCCACAACCATGACCTGAGCCAAAATCAAGAGTGAGATGCTTAACCGTCTGAACTATGCATGTGCCCCCAAAAGGCCTTCATTCTTCCTTCCCAAGGACAGGGAAGCTTCTGACATTGGAGGATTTCCTGCATTTCCATCAGTGCATTAGGCAGCAGTGATTCAGAGGTACCAGGCTACAACTCCCAGGTGATGATCAAATGTTTGGAACGGCTGTTTGGAGCATTATTCCTTGAACCAAACTATTTCTGCACTGAAAAGGTCCTAGAGCATATCAGGCCGTGCACAACCCATCTGTTCTTCAGAATGAAGGCATCTCAAACAGCCAGGAATCGCCCCGCACAACACTTGAGTTCCCAATGCGGTTTCCCATGAGACGTAGCCTCGAACCTAGGTAGGGCCAGAGCCATGACAAGTGTTCGGGTGGGAAACCTGAAGATGATAGGCACTGATCCCATGTCACTGTGGAGATCAGCTCTCAGGACAGCTTTAGGATGAATCTCGGACTTCCTCGATGGTGTCTCTGCCGTTGCTCACAGTGTTGCCATCGTTTCAGTGTTTCTCTGGAAGCCTTGTGTCCGGGAGCCGCAGGGTGTGACAAATGGCAGGTTTTCCTCCCTTGTTTCTTGCTGATGAGTCTGGCACGGGCCATTTCTCCCAAATCACTGGTGCTTTCGGGACTTCACTTCGGACATTATCAGGAACGAATCCTTGCTGGGGCTCCGGTATTGTACCGGGTGTGTTTTGGGGTCAATCTGATGGCAGGGTGTGGACGTCCCATTAGGCCCGAGATGAGTGCTAGCGTTAAGGTGCGGCTCCAGCCTGTGTTGCAGCCTCAGAGGGATGCTCTTAGGGTTGGGGGGGTCTTGATTTTTCACAGAACCCTACTCTCCGGCAAAACCTTGCTTTGAAGTGGTACGGTTTCCTTCTCTGTTCCTGCATGGCTGGACCCTCCCCACCAAATCCTTTGCTCATTCAGGATGTAGGTTGGCCCTAGGGAGTGCCACAATCAGGGCTCGGGTTAGGGTTAGCTTCCGTCAGACTGTCTGGGCCCATGTGATGCCAGGGCTCCCTCCTGTCCTGCTGGCTGCTTGGAGGGTGACCATTGGGCTTAATTTCGGGGATAGGGTTAGATTTCTGGACGTAGGCACAATGTGAGACCAACGTAAATTTAGCTCTAGAATCGTCCTGTCATGTACCACTGTCGTGGTGGCACGTGGCACAGTTTATTTTTATTTTTATTTTTTATTTTTTTAAACAACATCCATTTATTAGCTTGCACTCTGTAGGTCAGAGTTCAGTACACTGTGGCTAGATTTTCTGTTCAGAGTCTCACAAGGTCAAAATCAAGGTATTGGCAGGACTGGGCTCCTAACTGGAGGATCTGGACAGGAATTTGCTTTCAAGCTCCTTCAGGTTGCTGTCAGACTTGAGTTCTTGGGACTGTGAGGCTGGGGTCACCGTTTCGCTGCTGGTTGCCAGATGGGGACTGTTCTTAACTCCTGTGGGCTACCTGCATTCCTTCTCAGGCAGCCCCCTCTCCATCTTCAAAACAGCCATGATTATGGAGCTCTTCCAACTTCTACTACCAGCTGGAGAACACTCACTGCTTTAAGGGCTTGTGGGGTTACAGTGGGCCACCCCTAGGTAATCCAGGGTGATCATCCAATTTTAAGCTCCACTGTGCCTGGTAATATGACATAATGTTATGACGTGATCATCTCTTCATATTCACAGATTCTGGGGAGTAGGAGAAGACATCTTCGGGGGACCCATGAAGAAAGTCTGCCTACTATTCCATCCAAAGTAAAATGTGTTATTTACTCCTCACTTTCTCTGTTTTTTTAATTTTTTTATTGTTATGTTAATCACCATACATCATTAGTTTTTGATGTAGTGTTCCATGATTCATTGTTTGTGCATAACACCCAGTGCTCCATGCAGAACGTGCCCTCTTTAATACCCATCACCAGGCTAATCCATCCCCCCAACCCCCTCCCCTCTAGAAACCTCAGTTTGTTTTTCACAGTCCATCGTCTCTCATGGTTCGTCTCCCCCACTGACTTACTCCCCTTCATTCTTCCCATCCTGCTATCTTCTTCTTCTTTTCTTTCTTAACATATATTGCATTATTTGTTTCAGAAGTACTGATCTGTGATTCAACAGTCTTGCACAATTCACAGTGCTCACCATAGCACATACCCTCCCCAATGTCTGTCACCCAGCCACCCCATCCCTCCCACCCCCCACCACTCCAGCAACCCTCAGTTTGTTTCCCGAGGTTAAAAATTCCTCATATCAGCGAGGGCATATGATACATGTCTTTCTCTGATTGACTTATTTCACTCAGCATAACACCCTCCAGTTCCATCCACGTCGTTGCAAATGACAAGATCTCATTCCTTGTTATGGCTGCATAATATTCCATTGTGTATATATACCACCTCTGCTTTATCCATTCATCTGTTGATGGACATCATGGCTCTTTCCACAGTTTGGCTATTGTGGACCTTGCTGCTATAAGCATTGGGGTGCACGTACCCCTTCGGGTCCCTACATTTGTATCTTTGGGGTAAATACCCAGTAGTGCAATTGCTGGATCATACGGTAGCTCTATTTTCAACTGTTTGAGGAACCTCCGTACTGTTTTCCAGAGTAGTTGCACCAGCTTGCATTCCCACCAAGAGTGTAGGAGGGTTCCCCTTTCTCCGCATCCCCGCCAACATCTGTCGTTTCCTGACTTGTTAATTCTAGCCATTCTGACTGGTGTGAGGTGGTATCTCATGGAGGTTTTGATTTGGATTTCCCTGATGCCGAGCGATGATGAGCACTTTTCCATGTGTCTGTTGGCCATTTGGATGTCTTCTTTAGAAAAATGTCTGTTCATGTCTTCTACCCATTTCTTGATTGGATTATGTGTTCTTTGGGTGTGGAGTTGGATAAGTTCTTTATAGATTTTGGATACTAGCGCTTTATCTGATATGTCATTTGCAAATATTTTCTCCCATTCTGTCGGCTGTCTTTTGGTTTTGCAGACTGTTTCTTTGGCTGTGCAAAAGCTTTTCATCTTGATGAAATCCCAATAGGTCATTTTTGCCCCTGCTTCCCTTGCCTTTGGCGATGTTTCTAGGAAGAAGTTGCTGCGGCTGAGGTCGAAGAGGTTGCTACCTGTGTTCTCCTTTAGGATGTTGATGGACTCCTGTCTCACGTTTAGGTCTTTCAACCATTTGGAGTCTATTTTTGTGTGTGGTGTAAGCAAATGGTCCAGTTTCATTCTTCTGCATGTGGCTGTCCGATTTTCCCAACACTATTTGTTGAAGAGACTGTCTTTTTTCCATTGGACATTCTTTCCTACTTTGTCAAAGATAAGTTGACCATAGAGTTGAGGGTCCATTTCTGGGCTCTCGATTCTGTTCCATTGATCTATGTGTCTGTTTTTGTGCCAGTACCATACCGTCTTCACGATGACAGCTTTGTAATAGAATTGGAAGTCTGGAATTGTGATGCCACAAGCTTTGCTTTTCTTTTTCAATATTCCTCTGGCTATTCAGGGTCTCTTCTGGTTCCATACAAATTTTAGGACTATTTGTTCCATTTCCTTGAAAAAAGTGATGGTATTTTGATGGGGATTGCACTGAATGTGTAGATTGCTCTAGGTAGCATTGACATCTTCGCAATGTTGGTTCTCCCTAATCCATGAGCATGGAACGTTTTTCCATTTCTTTGTGTCTTCTTCAATTTCTTTCATGAGTATTTTAGAGTTTTCTGAGTACAGATCCTTTGCCTCTTTGGTTAAATTTATTCCTAGGTATATTATGGTTTTGGGTGCAATTGTAAATGGGATCGACTCCTTGATTTGTCTCTCTTCTGTCTCGTTGTTGGTGTATAGGAATGCCACTGATTTCTGTGCATTGATTTTATAGCCTTCTACTTGACTGAATTCCTGTATGAGTTCTAGCAGTTTTGGGGTGGAGTCTTTTGGGTTTTCCATATACAGTATCATATCATCTGCAAAGAGTGAGAGTTTGACTTCTTCTTTGCCGATTTGGATGCCTTGGATTTCTTTTTGTGGTCTGATTGCTGTGGCTAGGACTTCTAATACTATGTTGAATAGCAGTGGTGATAGTGGACATCCCTGCCGTGTTCCTGACCTTAGGGGAAAAGCTTGAGAATGATATTTGCTGTAGGTTTTTCCTAGATCGCTTTTATGATATTGAGGTATGTTCCCTCTATCCCTATACTCTGAAGAGTTTTGACCGAGAAAGGATGCTGTACTTTGTCAAATGCTTTTTCTGCATCTATTGAGAGGATCGTATGAGTCTTGTTCTTTCTTTTGTTAATGTATTGTGTCACGTTGATTGATTTGCGGATGTTGAACCAACCTTGCAGCCCAGGGATAAATCCCACTTGATCGTGGTGAATAATCCTTTTAATGTACTGTTGGATCCTATTGGCTAGTATTTTGGTGAGAATTTTTGCATCCATGTTCATCAAGGATATTGGTCTGTACTTCTCCTTTGGGATGGGGTCTTTGTCTGGTTTGGGGATCAAAGTAATGCTGGCCTCATAAAATGAGTTTGGAAGTTTTCCTTCCGTTTCTATTTTTTCGAACAGTTTCAGGAGAATAGGAATTAATTCTTCTTTAAATGTTTGATAGAATTCCCCTGAGAAGCCATCTGGCCCTGGGCTTTTGTTTGTTGGGAGATTTTTGATGACTGCTTCAATTTCCTTAGTGGGTATAGGTCTGTTCAGGTTTTCTATTTCTTCCTGTTTCAGTTTTGGTAGTTGATACATCTCTAGGAATGCACCCATTTCTTCCAGATTATCTAATTTGCTGACATAGAGTTGCTCATAATATGTTCTTTTAATTGTTTGTATTTCTTTGGTGTTGCTTGTGATCTCTCCTCTTTCATTCATGATTTTGTTGATTTGGGTCATTTCTCTTTTCTTTTTGATCAGTCTGGCCAGCGGTTTATCAATCTTGTTAATTCTTTCAAAGAACCAGCTCCTAGTTTCGTTGATGTGTTCTACTGTTCGTTTGGTTTCTATTTCATTGATTTCTGCTCTGATCTTTGTTATTTCTCTTCTTCTGCGGGGTTTAGGCTTTATTTGCTGTTTTTTCTCTAGGTCCTTTAGGTGTAGGGTTAGGTTGTGTATTTGAGACCTTTCTTGTTTCTTGAGAAAGGCTTGTATTGCTCTATACTTTCCTTGAGGACTGCCTTTGTTGCATCCCAAAGATTTTGAACAGCTGTGTTTTCATTTTCATTGGTTTCCATGAATTTTTTTAATTCTCCTTTAATTCCTGGTTGACCCATTCATTCTTTAGTAGGAGGCTCTTTAGCCTCCATGTATTTGAGTTCTTTCCGACTTTCCTCTTGTGACTGAGTTCTAGTTTCAAAGCATTGTGGTCTGAAAATATGCAGGGAATAATTCCAGTCTTTTGGTACCAGTTGAGACCTGATTTGTGACCTAGGATGTGATCAATTCTGGAGAATGTTCCATGGGCACTAGAGAAGAATGTGTATTCCGTTGCTTTGGGATGGAATGTTCTGAATATATCTGTGAAGTCCATTTGGTCCAGTGTTTCATTTAAAGTCTTTATTTCCTTGTTGATCTTTTGCTTAGATGATCTGTCCACTTCAGTCAGGGGGGTGTTAAAGTCCCCTACTATTATTGTATTGTTGCCAGTATGTTTCTTTGCTTTTGTTTTTAATTGCCTTATATAATTGGCTGCTCCCATGTTAGGGACATAGATATTTACAATTGTTAGATCTTCTTGTTGGATAGACCCTTTAAGTGGGATATAGTGTCCTTCTTCATCTCTTATTACAGTCTTTGTTTTAAAATCTAATTTGTCTGATATAAGAATTGCCACCCCAGCTTTCTTTTGGTGTCCATTAGCATGGTAAATGATTTTCCACCCCCTCACTTTGAATCTGGGGGTGTCTTTGGGTCTAAAATGAGTCTCTTGCAGACAGCATATTGATGGGTCTTGTTTTTTTAATCCAATCTGATAGCCTGTGTCTTTTGATTGGGGCATTTAGCCCATTTACTTTCAGGGTAACTATTGAAAGATAGGAATTTAGTGCCACTGTATTGCCTGTAAGGTGACTGTGACTGTATATTGTCTGTGTTCCCTTCTGATCTATGCTGCTTTTAGGCTCTCTCTTTGCTTCGAGGACCCTTTTCAAAATTTCTTTTAGGGCTGGTTTTGTGTTTGCAAATTCCTTTAGTTTTTGTTTGTCCTGGAAGCTTTTTACTTCTCCTTCTATTTTCAGTGACAGCCTAGCTGGATATAGTATTCTTGGCTGCATATTTTTCTCGTTTAGTGCTCTGAAGATATCATGCCAGTCCTTTCTGGTCTGCCAGGTCTCTGTGGATAGGTCTGTTGCCAATCTAACGTTTCTACCATTGTAGGTTACATATCTCCTCTCCCGAGCTGCTTTCAGGGTTTTCTCTTTGTCTCTGAGACTCGTAAGTTTTACTCTTAGATGTCGGGGTGTTGACCTATTTTTATTGATTTTGAGAGGGGTTCTCTGTGCCTCCTGGATTTTGATGCCTGTTTCCTTCCCCACATTAGGGAAGTTCTCTGCTATAAATTGCTCCAATATACCTTTTGCCCCTCTCTCTCCTCATTCTTCTTCTGGGTTCCCAATTATTCTAATGATGTTTCATCTTATCGTATCGCTTATCTCTCGATTTCTGCCCTCGTGAACCTGTAGTTGTTTATCTCTTTTTCTCAGCCTCTTTATTTTCCATCATTTGGTCTTCTATACCGCTGAATCTCTCTTCTGCCTCATTTACCCTAGCAGTTAGTGCCCCATTTTTGATTGCACCTCATTAATAGCCTTTTTGATTTCGACTTGGTTAGATTTTAGTTCTTTTATTTCTCCAGAAAGGGTTTCTCTAATAATTTCCACGCTTTTCTCAAGCCCAGCTAGGATCTTTAAAGTCATGATTCTGAACTCTAGGTTTGACATCGTACTAATTTTCTTATTGAGTAGGTCCCTGGCAGACAGTACTACCTCTTGTTCTTTTCGCTGGGGTAATTTCTTTCGTCTTGTCATTTTGTCCAGAGGAGAATGGATGAATGAGAGAACAAAATGCTAACGGATTAACAACGTCCCCAGCAAATATACTCTATATAAATCAGAAAAGACCTGAAACCATAGGAAAAGAAAGGGAAAGAAAGAAAAAAGAAGATAAAAAAAGAAAAGAAAAAGATAAACAAAAACAGCATAAAACAAAAAAAAAACCAGAATATGATCAAATACGATCAGGCTAGTGCATAGATCAGTGCCACACACTAGATTTGGGGCGTATTTTGGTCTTTTAGAAGAAAGTGCCTCCTAAAATTATAAAGGAAGAAAAACTTATATATGTACAAAATAAGGGTTGATACAATGAAGGGATGGAATATGACTGTAAAGATGAAAATTATAAAAGATATTATAAAAGAAATTGATAAGTTGTTTGAAAAAAGAAAGAAGATTTAAAAAAAAAAAGGGAGAGAATGTGATCAGGCAGGAGACTAGAACAAAGCCATACACTAGTGATTTAGGGTATATCTTGATCTGTTAGAAGAAACTGTATCTCAAGTTTTTAAAGCGAGAACAACTTATATATATACGCCAAAAATAAGGGTAACTACTATGAAGGGATAAAATATGACTCTAAAAATGAAAAATAAAAAATGTTTTTTTAAAAAAAGGGATTGATAAGATGTTGGTTGAAAAGGGAAAAAGAAAAATTCAAAAAAAAGTTAAAAAAATTAACATTGAAAAACTAATGAATCATGGTAAAAAACCATGAATTCTATGTGCAGTATTCCCCTAGCGCTGGAGTTCTCCCTTTCTCCTTGATCGGTAAACTTGGTCTTGGCTGGCTGTTCGTGCTGATCTTCTGGGGGAGGGGCCTGTTGCCGTGGTTTCCAAATGTCTTTGCTGGAGGCGGAATTGCCTCGCCCTCGTTGGTCCAGGCTAAGCAAGCTGCTCAGGTTTGCTCACAGGAGCTTTTGTTCCCTGCAAGCTCTCGGTACAGCTTTGGAGGACCAGACTGAAAATGGTGGCCTCCCAATCTCCCCCCGGAGGAGCTGAGAACTCGGGGCCCTGCTCCTCATTGCGCCCCCAGAGAAAAGCAGTCAGTCGGAGTGACCAGGTCTCCAGCCGCACTCCGTACTCACCCAGCCTGTGACCGAGCGTTTCTATCTCTGGCACTCGACCCCGTGTGGAGTCCCCAAACCCAGCAGATCCCTGCGGTGTGTTCCCGCACCGCTCCTCCCGGGGGAGGAAGGGGAGTCTCCCCAGCTCTGCTGCTTGTTGGGTCCCTGCTGGAGGAGCAGTGGCCCGACTGGGCCGCGGATCACAGTTTATGGCAACCCCGAGCTGAGAGCCCGCGCCTCGGCTCTGTCTCTGCTGCCGGCTTCCCCACTCCGATACCCGGAAGCTCCGCTGCACTCAGTCACCCCTGGTCTTTCTGTGACCCTGAGGGTCCTGAGACCACACAGTCCCGCGAAGGTTCCACCCCCCGCTTAGCCACTGGAGCGACATACCTCAGTGGAGCCGACTTCTTAAATGTTCCGATATTGTGCTCTGCGGCTCTATCACTTGCCAGAAGGGGCCGATGGAGGCCCTCTCCCCCGCCGTCTATCCTCCCGAATATCGCCTCAGATTCACTTTTCCGCACGTCCTACCTTCCAGAAAGTGGTCGCTTTTCTGTTCAGAGAGTTGTTGCTATTCTTTTCTTTGATCTCCTGTTGAGTTCGTACGTTTTCAGAATGATTTGATCCCCATTCAGCTGAATTCCTGAGACCAGACGAAATCCAGGTCTCCTACTCCTCCGCCATCTTGCTCCGCCCCTCCCCCCTCCCCGTGGCACACTTTATTTCCCTGGAACTTTCGTCCATCTCTTACAGCACTAGAGTAGAGTACCAAATCCGCTCTCTTGCGTGACTTCGCTTTGGGCCTAGATTAGACAAGAGTCATGTCTAGGGTTAGGGTGAGAAGGCGGAAGACGGTTCAGCGGCTATTCGATGTCCCAGTGGAGACCTGTTCTAGAGGCTGAGTTGAGGCTTAGTATCAGTATGGGTGTCCGACTTCTGGGTCAGCGTCTTGGGTGGGGAGGGGGGGCGTGTGTGCTCCTAGTGTTGCTGACTTTTTAGTGTGTCGCTGGAATCCTGGAGTCCAGCAACAACCTGGGGTAACAGGGGGCACCTTTTACCCTCTCTATTCCTTCGCAAGAAATCAGGCCCTCTCCAGGTCTCCAAAACCAGCTGTGCATTCCAAAGTAGGGTCCGGGCATCGTCAGGGTCCCGTTAAGTCGAGGTTGGAAGTCGGTAGGGGTCAAATATCTTGCAGGGCAGTAACCTGACGCCTGAGCTGAGGGCTAGCACAAGTGTGAGGCTCCACCTTCCAGTGTGGCTTCCGTTCGAGAGGTCTTGATTTTTCATAGAAGCTTGCGCTCCAGCAAAACCCAGGGGTTGCAGGTGGCCCTGTTTCCTCTGTGTTCCTTCCTGAAAAGATGGACAAGGGCTAGGTCTCCCAAAGACGCTGTGCACTCAAAAAGATATTGGCCGTAGTCGGTGACACAACCATGACTCGGGATAGGGTTGTGTCCCGGCTCAGAGTCTGGGCCAATTTGATTGTAGCACGCCGTCACGTCCGGCTGGTCGGTCGGATGGGTAGCACAACGGTTAAGCTCAGGGATTACGTCTGGTTTCAGGCCATAGGGACAACATGCGGCTGTCATCAATTTCTGCCTAACATCATGGTGTCATGCACCGCCCTCGTGGTTGAGCGTGGACTATTTGTGTTCGCTGCTCTATGCGATGCCGTCTTTCACCAAGCTTATCAAATTCCCTTTCTCGTATATCCTCGCATTTGAGGGGAGGTAGGGCCTGAGCCATGTCTAGGGTTGGGGGAGAGAATTACGTTTGGCAGCACCTATACGATGTCATGGTGGAGACCCGATCTAGAGGAGCTGTGGAGGGTAAACAAACATTGGGTAGAGTCTCCCCCTCCCGGGATGAGGTCTATGGGGTGTTCGTAGTATTGCTGAGGACTCGGAGTTTAGTTAGAATCCTGGCGTTCCAGCAGCAGCCAGGGTTCCTAATGGCATGTCTTCCCTCGGTGTTCCTTTCTGATGAGTCTAGCAATGGCTAGGTCTCCCCAGTCCATTGTACACTCTGAAGGGACATTGGGTGACTGTCGTGGCCACTGCCCGGGCTAGGGTCAGGGTTAGGTTCTGCAGGGAAGTCCGGGTAAACGTGATATCAATGCGGTGTCCTGTCCTAGGGTGGAGTTAAGGAGTTAGAGTGGCATTCAGATTTAGGGGTCGGTTCAGGGTCTGGGCACGTTGTGGGGATGACGTCACGTTGTCTCCAGAAACCTCGTCTCGAGAGCAACCCCCTCCTGGGGCTTGCACCTTGCACCTATTTGTTCCCTCCTCTTGGCTGAATCGCCCTGCCCCACACTTGAGTTCCCAATCCGGTTTCCCATGAGACGTAGCCTCAAATCTAGATAGGGCCAGAGCCATGCGAAGCCTTCAGGTGGGAAACCTGAAGATGATAGGCATTGATCCCATGTCACGGTGGAGACCAGCTCTCAGGACAGCTTTAAGATGAATCTTGGACTTCCTGGATGGTGTCTCTGCCGTTGGTCACAGTGTTGCCGTCGTTTCAGTGTTTCGCTGGAAGCCCTCTGTCCAGGAGCCACAGGGTGTGACAAATGGCAGGTTTTCCTCTGTTTCTTCATGATGAGTTTGGCACGGGCCATTTCTCCAAAATCAATGGTGCTTTCGGGAATTCACTTCAGAACTTATCAGGAACGAATGCTTGCTGGGGCTCTGGTATCGTATCGGGTGTGCAGCTCTCACTCCCCTCTTGTTTCATGAGGCTAGTCACGTGGCCCCGTGTGTGCATGCAGGTGTAAAGGTAGCGACCTCACTCGAAAAGAAAACACTTGTACAGAACCGTTCTTCCGTTTCGAATAGGCTTTCCTGGGAGTGGGAGAATTTGGGCGTGAGCATGCATGAGAGCGCTGCAAGGACTTCCTAAACCATATTCGTAGTGAGACCCAGGGTGGGGCAGAAGGCAAACATGACTCCCCACTTGTTTCATGAAGCCAGTACTACGGTCCAACTTTGGCATGCAAGTCTAATTGCTCGCATACTAATACGAAGAAAAAGGAGTGGAGAGGGACACTGTTGTAGACAGCATCACGGTTCCAGAGGGTGGCAACACTTTCAGTGCGTCTCCGTGAGAACCTGGGAAACGATTCCCCTAAATCACAGGGTGAGAGAAACGTCTTCGTGAAGAGCCACCTCTCGCACCAGCTCTAGTGTCACAAAGCTAGCACTCCTCCGGCATGGATGCGTGGAGGCCTGAGTTCCTGCCACCTCCCTCGAAGGCACCACACTGTGGAGAGAAACCATGCTATAGCTCCCGCCGGTCATTGGTTGGGAGGACGCGGTAGAATGTGTACTGTGGCTGAGAGCACTGGGAACGGCCTACCTATGTATACAAGAGGGAGAAAAGGCCGGTGCCGAAGACACACATATTGGCTCAGCTCTTGTTTCTGGGCCTACTACGGTTCCCCGTGAGTGAACGCAGACCGAAAGCCAACGACCTAATTCGAAGGAACCACACCGTAGAGAATCCATGATTCAGCCCGAATAGCCGTACCTGAGGGTGGAAGCATTCTGCTGTGTGCATGAGGGCGATCCCTGCCAGCGAGTCCAAACCCATTTACTGAGTGAGACTAAGGCCACGGCAGAAGGCAGAACAAGACTCCCCACTGGTTTCAGGAAGCCAGCCCTGTGTCTCCACATTGACATGCAAGTCTAATTGATAGCATACTAACTCGAAGCAACAAGAGTGTAGAGAAACCTTGCTTTAGGTACCGCCGACCCTCTGAGGGAGGAAACAGTGTAAGGTGTACCGACGGTGAGGGCCTGGGGAACGGGTTCCAGACTCCAAAGCGAGGGTGAAACAAGCCGGTGCAGAAGGAAACTTTCAGCTCAACACTTGCTATCTGGAGGTGCTAAAACTACACTGCTCCCCATTGCTTTGAAACCCTTGGTTCTCAAACCTGACATGAAAGAAAGAAGCCTAGAAAGAAACACAGCTTAAAATCCCTTCCACTCTCCACGGGGCGCTGCCAGTACTCCGACCGTGCTTGTGTGCCCAGCTGGGGAGTGGGTCCCAGCGGAATTCCAAGGGAGAGAGGAGCAGGGGCCCAATGCGCCTCTGGACGCCACACCTCTTTCCTGAAGCTAGGCCGTCTGGCCCTGCGTGCGTTTAGTCCGAACTGCCATCCGCCTAACGCCAAGGAACCAAACGCTAGAAGCCCCGAGCCTCCGCAAAGGACGCCCTTCCCTGAGCGCACACTTCACCTGTGGCGTGTTTGTGTGAAAGCATGAGCGATGGAACCTAAACGTTACTCTGACCGAGAAACAGGCCTGTGAGGAAGCCTGCTCTCTCGACCCCTCTCTTGTGTGAGGAGGTGAGCACTGCTCTACCCTGAGGCCTGCCTTGGAGACCTAGGTACTTAAGCAGTAGCAGGGAGAAGCCAGCCTGTAGAATGACCGAACACTAGCTAACAGCCGTGGAGAGGGACCCTGCTGTAGACAGCATCACGGTTCCTGAGGTTGGCAACCCTTTCAGTGTGTCTGCGTGAGGGCCTAGGAAACGACTCCCCTGAATCACAAGGCGAGAGAACCGGCTTCGCGCAGAGGCACCTCTCGCACCAGCTCTAGGGCCACAAAGCTGGCAGTCCTCCGGCCTGGGTGCGTGGAGCCCTGAGTTCCAGGCACCTCCTTCGAAGGCAGAAATCTGGGCAGATACCGTGCCTTAAGCTCCCGCCGGTCACTGGCTTAGAGGACGCGGAATACTGTGTACTGTGGCTGAGAGCTCTGGGAACGGCCTCCCTTAAAGTCCACCCGAGCGAGCAAGGGGCCGGTGCCGAAGACACGCCTCTGGGCTCGCCTCCTGTTTCTGAGCCCAGTACGGTTGCCCCGTGTGTGAGTGCAGGCCGCAAAACCACCAGCTGACTCGCAGGAACCACAGTGGAGAGCATTTTCGCTCCAGCCGGGACAGCCGTTGCTGAGCGTGGAGGCATTCTGCTGTGTGCCTGCGGCCTTGAGCTGCCAGCGAGTCCCAAACCATTTTCGGAGTGAGACTCAGGCGGTGGCAGAAGGCAGAACACGGCCCCCTGCTTCGTTCGTGAAGCCGGGCTTGCGGCCCTGCTTTGGCATGCAAGTCTCCTTGCTAGGGGACGAACGCGAAGCAGAAACAGTGTGGAGAATCCGTGCTGTAGCTACCGCCGACCTCTCGGCGGGAGGAAGCAGGGTACGGTGTCCGGGCGCAAAAGCCTGGGGAGCGGGTTCCATACGCCAAAGCCAGGTAAGAAACAGGCCGTTGCGGAAGGCACCTCTCGGCTCAGCACTTGCTCCCCGAAGCTGCTGCCTCTACTTGGCTCCCCGTGCCTCGGGAACTCTCGCTGCTCCACCCTGACTTGGAAGAAAGCAGCCCGGGTACAAGCACAGCTGTAGCTCCCGTCCCCTCTCCATGGGGCGCGGCCACCTGTTCAACCGTGCTTCTGTGCCCAGCTGGGGCGTGGGTCCCAGCGGAATTCCAAGGGAGAGAGAAGCAGGGGCCCAATGCGCCTCTGGACGCCACACCTCTTTCCTGAAGCTAGGCCGTCTGGCCCTGCGTGCGTTTAGTCCGAACTGCCATCCGCCTAACGCCAAGGAACCAAACGCTAGAAGCCCCGAGCCTCCGCAAAGGACGCCCTTCCCTGAGCGCACACTTCACCTGTGGCGTGTTTGTGTGAAAGCATGAGCGATGGAACCTAAACGTTACTCTGACCGAGAAACAGGCCTGTGAGGAAGCCTGCTCTCTCGACCCCTCTCTTGTGTGAGGGGGTGAGCACTGCTCTACCCTGAGGCCTGCCTTGGAGACCTAGGTACTTAAGCAGTAGCAGGGAGAAACCAGCCTGTAGAATGACCGAACACTAGCTAACAGCCGTGGAGAGGGACCCTGCTGTAGACAGCATCACGGTTCCTGAGGTTGGCAACCCTTTCAGTGTGTCTGCGTGAGGGCCTAGGAAACGACTCCCCTGAATCACAAGGCGAGAGAACCGGCTTCGCGCAGAGGCACCTCTCGCACCAGCTCTAGGGAAACAAAGCTGGCAGTCCTCCGGCCTGGGTGCGTGGAGCCCTGAGTTCCAGGCACCTCCTTCGAAGGCAGAAATCTGGGCAGGTACCGTGCCTTAAGCTCCCGCCGGTCACTGGCTTAGAGGACGCGGAATACTGTGTACTGTGGCTGAGAGCTCTGGGAACGGCCTCCCTTAAAGTCCACCCGAGCGAGCAAGGGGCCGGTGCCGAAGACACGCCTCTGGGCTCGCCTCCTGTTTCTGAGCCAAGTACGGTTGCCCCGTGTGCGAGTGCAGGCCGCAAAACCACCAGCTGACTCGCAGGAACCACAGTGGAGAGCGTTTTCGCTCCAGCCGGGACAGCCGTTGCTGAGCGTGGAAGCATTCTGCTGTGTGCCTGCGGCCTTGAGCTGCCAGCGAGTCCCAAACCATTTTCGGAGTGTCTCTGGCGGCGGCAGAAGGCAAAACACGGCCCCCGCTTGTTTCGTGAAGCCGGGCCTGCCGCCCCGCTTTGGCATGCAAGTCTCCTTGCTAGGGAACGAACGCGAAGCAGAAACAGTGTGGAGAATCCGTGCTGTAGCTACCGCCGACCTCTCGGCGGGAGGAAGCAGGGTACGGTGTCCCGGCGTGAAAGCCTGGGAAGCGGGTTCCATATGCCAAAGCCAGCTGAGAAAGAGGCCGTTGCGGAAGGCACCTCTTGGCTCAGCTCTTGCTCCCCGGAGCTGTTGCCTCTACAGGGCTCCCTGTGGCTCGGGAACTGTTGCTGCTGTCATCTGTGGAAATATTTACATTTCCTTTTCAATCTGCTAGAGATCTTTACATTTTTTCTACTTGCACTTTCTAGAACCATTAGTACTGTGTTAAATAGAAGGGTCAAGAGCAAACATCCCTGTCTTTTTGCTGGTCTTTGGAGAAAAGCATTCAGTCTTTCGACATTAAGTATGTCAGCTATAGGTTTTCACAGATGCCCATTATCTGGTTGAAGAAATTCCCCTGTATTGAAATTGTGTCTTCTGTCAGCTAGCATATTCTTTAAAGCCCTCTATTGAATAGTTCACTTTGGTTAAAACTTTTCTAACCTAGATTTTATTTTTTTTAAATATATGTTGTGTTTTGTAATTTTGGTATCCTTCTTTAGAATATCTATTTGTTGACTTTTTGTTGTCATATTTTCCTTAAGTCTTTAAACATGGTTTTCTATAGTTTTTTTTTTGAACACATTTGTAATGGTTGCTTTGAGTTCTTTGCTAAAGAAAATATCTGGACACACTCAAGGACTGTTTGCATTGAGTTGTGGGGGATTTCCCCCTAATAATACTTGCACTTTTCTGATTCTTTGCCTGTCTTATTATTTATTTTATTGAAAACTATTTTGTTGAAAATATATTTTAGCAACTCTAGATTGTGATTTTTCCCCAAAAGGTTGTTTTCATTGCCGTTGTATGCTGTGAAAATAGTTTGGACTAAATCTGTGCTGTTATATCCCTGCAGTATGTGGCTGCTCATGACTCTTGTGTTTTCTTCTTAATTATTTTATTTTTCAGACTTGCTTCCTCAGGATCACCTATGTCTACATAGCTTTGTGGTAGCCAGGATTACTTCAGGATTGTGCTCAAGCAAGTTGGTTAAGACGTTAATCCTCTGCCAAAGGGTTTTATTGCATGTGTGAGTAGCACATTTTAGACAACTAGCACATACACTGTATGTGCTAAAGTATAAGTCTTTCCAGCTTATATTTTCTGAGTCTTTTCATGGCTTCTCCGTATATGCCGATCATCTCAAAGTCCGCCAGGAATGTGTAGCTGGCTTGGACTCTTTTGAGTGTCTGCTAAGCATGCACACAGCTTCAGCCAAGCACATGCTTGCTGCAGCCATGACCCAAAACGCAGACAAGCAGAGCCCCTGGCCTTCCTGCTTGCATACCACACAGCTTGTCAGTTCACCTTCACATCACTCCCCACCCCCAATTAACTCAGCTCCTCACACTGTGTAACTCTGCTGCCAGTCCTGATGGCCTGTCCTATCTTAGAAGAACCTTCATCTGCACGGAGTAGGGTGTTGGGAGGTGGGGGGATAATGTGAGCCCCTCTAGACAAGGACACCACTCTTGTTCCCTGATCTGCAACTTTTCAAGTGTAAATACTTCTCAGATTGTTGCATGAATTTGGACATTTCTCAACAACTGAAATGTCAGTTTTGTTGATCTAGTGTAGTTTTATGGTTGGTTTTCCAGGAGAAGATTTGTTCACCATACCTAGAAGGCTTTGCTAACTTTCACTTTTAAATTATGCAAAGCATACATATTATCATGTTTAATTAAATGTTTGGCTTTATTTAGGACTCCCAAATAATTCCAAGACATGTCAGCTCCTTGTGGCTCAATGACATTAGCTTGACAGGTGGAAAGTAAGGCCAAAAACAGGAAGGCATGGTATGACCACCTTCCTCAGACTCATTTCCAAGTGATAAGGCATTTAATCTGCCCCAGTGCCTACAGCAGTTTAATAGGTTGGAACGTGAAGCATTCCAACAGCGATGCCTTTATCTATATATGCTACCACAGACTTCACCTGAACTGTGACATTTATAATGTTTGGATGTGGATCATGAAATTTTCTTAATATTCTCTGCTATTCATTCTTCTGTAGCAGATTCTTTCTTGGCTCTACTGCAGGCAGATATTCTCAGAAGGAAAAAGTGTCCTATATGAGGTGTATTATCTGAAAGAGGAAAGCAACCGTGAGGCAGCCTCCTTCCTTTGTGTGTGAGTAGGCTCTATCCCTCACCTGCTACCTTGTCTTTCCATTGCTCCTTTTTTATGTCCCTTCCCTGATTGTGACAGTAAGAGATGCTTTTTGTAAAAATGTACATAACAAAAATCACAGAACCTGTCCTTCAAACTCTGCGACCACATCATGTTGACAATTTCATTTGTCTCCTGCTCATTTTGTATTTGTAATTTCACATTTTTGTGGCTTCACTGCCTATATTATTTATACCCTGTATAAATTATAATTTAAAATTATAAAGTCAGTTTTTTGTAGAAATGTTGGAGTATCCAGAAATGAAGTCACCTGGTTTTATTTTTTCCATCTTTCTGATATGCACATATGTATTTAGGTTTTTGTTTTTATAAATATGATCCTATGGGATATATATTTTTTCATCATATATTTGCTTTTGCTTTATAGCATATACATTTTACCATGCTGCTATAAAATATATAAATATAATTTTAAGTGGAAGCAAAATGTTTCATGGGAATATAATAGTTATTAAACTTTTTTCTGTTCTGAGACATTTAAAGTTTTTTCTGATTTTAGAGGGAAAAATGTACATAATGGAAAACAAGTATTATTTCATCAGAGATTTTCCTGAAGAAATAACTACAAAATGTAATCATAGAGTCAAATGTACATTTGTGCACGTCAGATCAGCTCCATCTGTGCTCTTCTGAGAATAGACCAAATAGAGAAGTGCCACCAGGAGGGTGGTGGGAGGCTAAGGCTTAACCAGAAAGAGTTTCTTATGGTGGAGAAAGGTGTGAGGAGAGTCTGCAAATTCTGGCCTTGGTACCAAAATCTCAAGAACTCAGTGGTGTGGTCATAGTTAGAATATCCTGTGTCAGGAGGGGAGTCACATATACACCAGGTGCACAGATGATGCCTAAACTGGATTTGAGTATATAATTTACCCTAAGAAAGGGCTTTCCCCCACATATCCTGGGCTGAATCTGTAGCATGGGACCATGCTCACGGAAGCCAAGTTTCCCCCGGAAGTTGGACCTCAAGCACAGCCCAGGAGGAGTGAAGTCTATGTTAAGAATGTGCTGTGAGGTCAGACTGTGGAAACCTTGGGTGGTGATCTCAGCATGAGGCATTGGGAAGATCTGGTCCTTGACTGGGTACCTTCTCTGTACCTTACTTGGGTGGGGTGAGGGCGGGGACACTTACTCTTTGTGCTCACAGTACTGAACAACCCACCTCTCCTAGACCCCCAGCACACTTCTCTGATGTGCATGTCTTCTATTGAGACTTGCTCAGCCTGACCCTACAGTCACTTGTCCCTTTAGAGTTACTGAGATGACTCAGTCTATGACATTCAATGACACAGTTGAACTCTGGACCTCCATATGTCTGTGTTCTTGTGAGGGAAGAAGTTGTGATGTCTACAGTCTACTTGTGCTAATAGCTTCATGGGCACGGGTCTCGTGTCACCCTGTCCACACTGACAAAATGAGATGGCAAGTCCAAGCCTCAGTAAATCACCTGCCATGGAAAAGCAAAGATCCTGGTGGAATGTCGGGGATCACCTAGTGCTACAAGAAGTCTGTGTGCTGTCTCCCTCAGAACAGTGTCATCAGAGTGGACTGAGGGAGCAGCGTCTCACCAGTCTTTGTCATACAATCCCAACTCACGCAGCAGGTACTGGAATGAACTTGGTATAAAATAGGGGGACCCCTCACCCACAGCCTGAGAGTACATTTGACAGCAGGAGCATGAGTGTGCAGGTGGATATGTTCTTTCCACTAGCTGCGGCCCTCTGGAATTGAGCAAAGTCGGCTGTGGTTTAACTGTCCTTATTTCATCTCACAACACCGGAGCCACCGCTTGCACAGCCCCAACCAGGAAGGGCTGGTTTGACTTCAAGCATTTTCCACGAATCAACCACATTGACAGAGCACATCGACAAAACAAGCCTGAGAGTATAGAACACCATCACCGCACCTGCGCCCTCCTGCCACCCACACTGTCTCCTGCACCACCACCCTCCCCCTCTCTGCACCTCCCAGTCCAGGGCAGCCCAGGTCCAGTTGGGGAAGGAAGGTGCTAAGGAGTTAGACACCACAGGAGACGCTGCCTAGGAGCCCCAGCAGTGACATCAACCCACACAGCTTTCGGTCATTTGCTGGTTTCCCTCTGTGCGTCTGTGCTTTCCACGTGCAGTAACAGGTCCAGATCTCTAAGTAGAGATCCAGACATTTACCCTAAGGAGATCTGATCAAATTCCTGAAAATCAAGGAATAGATCAAAATTAAATTTCCTCTTTATTGTAGCTGGTGGGTCTTATGTTGTTTCCACCAGGGAACCTGTTTCATTGAAACTGAGGCTGATTGTAAATACACCAAAAATCCTTCCCAAATTTAAAAGAGACATTATTTAAATTCTAATATAAAAGTTATTACTTCAAATGCATTCATTAGCAAAAAAGAAAAAATATACAATCATTTCATCTTTTACCCACTTACCACACACCGAATATTTTGTTTTACATCTATATTTGTAGAAGTACACACACACATGTTACTGAGTATCATGTTTGGTAGTGTGTGTGTGTGTGTGTGTGTGTGTGTGTGTGTGTGTGTGTATTTTTATTATTTCTAAAGTAGAGCTGCCAAAAGTAGATGCTAATGCTGTTGAGGACTGCACGTACCCACATAATTTTTTTTTAATTTTTTTATTGTTATGTTAATCACCATATATTACATCATTAGTTTTTGGTGCAGTGTTCCATGATTCATTGTTTGTTCATAACACCCAGTGCTCCATGCAGAACGTGCCCTCCTCAATACCCATCACCAGGCTAACGCAACCCCCTACCCCCCTCCCCTCTAGAACCCTCCGTTTGTTTTTCAGAGTCCATCATCTCTCATGGTTCGTCTCCCCCTCTGACATACTCCCCGTTTCTTCCTCTCCTGTTATCTTCTTCTTTTTCTTTTTTCTTAAAATATGTTGCGTTATTTGTTTCAGAAGTACAGAACTGTGATTCAACAGTCTTGCACAATTCACAGCGCTCACCGTAGCACATACCCTCCCCAATGTCTATCACCCAGCCACCCCATCCCTCCCACCCCCAACCACTCCAGTAACACTCAGTTTCTTTCCTGAGATTAAGAATTCCTCATATCAGTGAGGTCATGTGATACATGTCTTTCTCTGATTGACTTATTTCTCTCAGCATAACACCCTCCAATTCCATCCACGTCGTTGCAAAAGGCAAGATCTCATTCCTTTTGATGGCTGCATAATATTCCATTGTGTATATATACCACATCTTCTTTAGCCATTCATCTGTCGATGGGCATCTTGGCTCTTTCCACAGTTTGGCTATTGTGGACATTGCTGCTATAAACATTGGGGTGCACGTACCCCTTCGGGTCCCTACATTTGTATCTTTGGGGTAAATACCCAGTAGTGCAATTGGTGGATCGAACGGAAGCTCTAATTTCAACTGTTTGAGGAACCTTCATACTGTTTTCCAGAGGGCTTGCACCAGCTTGCATTCCCACCAAGAGTGTAGGAGGGTTCCCCTTTCTCCACATCCCCGCCAACATCTGTCGTTCCCTGACTTGTTAATTTTAGCCATTCTGACGGGGGTGAGGTGGTATCTCATGGAGGTTTTGATTTGGATTTCCCTGATGCCGAGCGATGTTGAGCACTTTTTCATGGGCCTGTTGGCCATTTGGATGTCTTCTTTGGAGAAATGTCTGTTCATGTCTTCTGCCCATTTCTTGATTGGATTATTTGTTCTTTGGGTGTTGAGTTTGATAAGTTCTTTATAGATTTTGGAGACTAGCCCTTTATCTGATATGTCATTTGCAAATATTTTCTCCCATTCTGTCGGTTGTCTTTTGGTTTTGTGGACTGTTTCTTTTGCTGTGCCAAAGCTTTTTATCTTGATGAAATCCCAATAGTTCATTTTTGCCCTGGCTTCCCGTGCCTTTGGCGATGTTTCTAGGAAGAAGTCGCTGCGGCTAAGGTCGAAAAGGTTGCTACCTGTGTTCTCCTTTAGGATTTGGATGGACTCCTGTCTCACGTTTAGGTCTTTCAACCATTTGGAGTCTATTTTTGTGTGTGGTGTAAGCAAATGGTCCAGTTTCATTCTTCTGCATGTGGCTGTCCAATTTTCCCAACACCATTTGTTGAAGAGACTGTCTCTTTTCCATTGGACATTCTTTCCTGCTTTGTCAAAGATAAGTTGACCATAGAGTTGAGGGTCCTTTTCTGGGCTCTCGATTCTGTTCCATTGATCGATGTGTCTGTTCTTGTGCCAGTACCATACTGTCTTGATGATGACAGCTTTGTAATAGAGCTGGAAGTCCGGAATTGTGATGCCGCCAGCTTTGCTTTTCTTTTTCAGTATTCCTCTGGCTATTCGGGGTCTCTTCTGGTTCCATACAAATTTTGGGATTATTTGTTCCATGTCTTTGAAAAAAGTGGATGTTATTTTGATGGGGATTGCATTGAATGTGTAGATTGCTCTAGGTAGCATTGACATCTTCACAATGTTGATTCTCCCAATCCATGAGCATGGAACGTTTTTCCATTTCTTTGTGTCTTCTTCAATTTCTTTCATGAGTATTTTATAGTTTTCTGAGTACAGATCGTTTGCCTCTTTGGTTAGATTTCTTCCTAGGTATCTAATGGTTTTGGGTGCAATTGTGAATGGGATCGACTCCTTGATTTGTCTCTCTTCTGCCTTGTTGTTGGTGTATAGGAATGCCACTGATTTCTGTGCATTGATTTTATAGCCTGCTACTTGACTGAATTCCTGTATGAGTTCTAGCAGTTTTGGGCTGGAGTCTTTTGGGTTTTCCACATAAAGTATCATATGATCTGCAAAGAGTGAGAGTTTGACTTCCTCTTTGCCGATTTGGATGCCTTGGATTTCTTTTTGTGGTCTGATTGCTGTGGCTAGGACTTCTAATACGATGTTGAATAGCAGTGGTGAGAGTGGACATCCCTGCCGCGTTCCTGACCTTAGGGGAAAAGCTCTCAGCTTTTCCCCATTGAGAATGATATTCGCTGTAGGTTTTTCGTAGATGGCTTTTATGATATTGAGGTATGTAACCTCTATCCCTATACGCTGAAGAGTTTTGATCAAGAAAGGATGCTGTACTTTGTCAAATGCTTTTTCTGCATCTATTGAGAGGATCATATGATTCTTGTTCTTTCTTTTGTTAATGTATTGTATCACGTTGATTGATTTGCGGATGTTGAACCAGGCTTGCAGCCCAGGGATAAATCCCACTTGGGCGTGGTGAATAATCCTTTTAATGTACTGTTGGATCCTATTGGCTAGTATTTTGGTGAGAATTTTTGCATCCATGTTCATCAAGGATATTGGTCTGTAATTCTCTTTTTTGATGGGGTCTTTGTCTGGTTTTGGGATCAAGGTAATGCTGGCCTCATAAAATGAGTTTGGAAGTTTCCCTTCCATTTCTATTTTTTGGAACAGTTGCAGGAGAATAGGTATTAATTCTTCTTGAAATGTCTGATAGAATTCCCCTGGGAAGCCATCTGGCCCTGGGCTTTTGTTTCTTGGGAGATTTTTGATGACTGCTTCAATTTCCTTAGTGGTTATAGGTCTGTTCAGGTTTTCTATTTCTTCCTGTTTCAGTTTTGGTAGTTGATACATCTCTAGGAATGCACCCATTTCTTCCAGGTTATCTAATTTGCTGACATAGAGTTGCTCATAATATGTTCTTTTAATTGTTTGTATTTCTTTGGTGTTGCTTGTGATCTCTCCTCTTTCATTCATGATTTTGTTGATTTGGGTCATTTCTCTTTTCTTTTTGATCAGTCTGGCCAGCGGTTTATCAATCTTGTTAATTCTTTCAAAGAACCAGCTCGTAGTTTCGTTGATCTGTTCTACTGTTCTTTTGGTTTCTAGTTCATTGATTTCTGCTCTGATCTTTATGATTCCTCTTCTCCTGCTGGGTTTAGGCTTTATTTGCTGTTCTTTCTCCAGCTCCTTTAGGTGTAGGGTTAGGTTGTGTATTTGAGACCTTTCTTCTTTCTTGAGAAAGGCTTGTATTGCTATATACTTTCCTCTCAGGACTGCCTTTGCTGTATCCCAAAGATTTTGGACAGTTGTGTTTTCATTTTCATTGGTTTCCATGAATTTTTTTTAATTCTTCTTTAATTTCCTGGTTGACCCATTCATTCTTTAGTAGGATGCTCTTTAGCCTCCATGTATTTGAGTTCTTTCCGACTTTCCTCTTGTGATTGATGTCTAGTTTCAAAGCGTTGTGGTCTGAAAATATGCAGGGAATGATCCCAATCTTTTGGTACCGGTTGAGACCCGATCTGTGACCTAGGATGTGATTGATCCTGGAGAATGTTCCATGGGCACTAGAGAAGAATGTGTATTCCGTTGCTTTGGGATGGAATGTTCTGAATATGTCTGTGAAGTCCATTTGGTCCAGTGTGTCATTTAAAGTCTTTATTTCCTTGTTGATCTTTTGCTTAGATGATCGATCTGTCCATTTCAGGCAGGGGGGTGTTAAAGTCCCCCACTATTATTGTATTGTTGTCAATGTGTTTCTTTGCTTTTGTTATTAATTGCTGTATATAATTGGCTGCTCCCATGTTCGGGGCATAGATATTTACAATTGTTAGATCTTCTTGTTGGATAGACCCTTTAAGTAGGATATAGTGTGCTTCCTCATCTCTTATTACAGTCTTTGTTTTAAAATCTAGTTTGTCTGATATAAGGATTGCCACCCCAGCTTTCTTTTGGTGTCCATTAGCATGGTAAATGGTTTTCCACCCCCTCACTTTCAATCTGGGGGTGTCTTTGGGTCTAAAATGAGTCTCTTGCAGACAGAATATGGATGGGTCTTGTTTTTTAATCCAATTTGATAGCCTGTGTCTTTTGATTGGGGCATTGAGCCCATTTACATTCAGGGTAACTATTGAAAGGTATGAATTTAGTGCCATTGTATTGCCTGTAAGGTGACTGTTACTCTATGTTGTCTGTGTTCCTTTCTGATCTTTGCTGGTTTTAGGCTCTCTCTTTGCTTAGAGGACCCCTTTCAATATTTCTTGGAGGGCTGGTTTCATGTTTGCAAATTCCTTTAGTTTTTGTTTTTCCTGGAAGCTTTTTATCTCTCCTTCTATTTTCAATGACAGCCTAGCTGGATATAGTATTCTTGGCTGCATATTTTTCTCGTTTAGTGCTCTGAAGATATCTTGCCAGTCCTTTCTGGCCTGCCAGGTCTCTGTGGATAGGTCTGTTGCCAATCTAATATTTTTACCATTGTAGGTTACATATCTCTTCTCCCGAGCTGCTTTCAGGATTTTCTCTTTGTCTGTGAGACTCGTAAGTTTTACTATTAGATGTCGGGGTGTTGACCTATTTTTATTGATTTTGAGAGGGGTTCTCTGTGCCTCCTGGATTTTGATGCCTGTTTCCTTCCTCACATTAGGGAAGTTCTCTGCTATTATTTGCTCCAATATACCTTCTGCCCCTCTCTCTCTTTCTTCTTCTTCTGGGATCCCAATTATTCCAATGCTGTTTCGTCTTATCGAATCACTTATCTCTCGAATTCTGCCCTCGTGATCCTGTAGTTGTTTCTCCCTCTTTTTCTCAGCCTCTTTACTTTCCATCATTTGGTCTTCTATATCGCTGATTCTCTCTTCTGCCTCATTTATCCTAGCAGTTAGTGCCCCCATTTTTGACCGCACCTCATCAATAGCCTTTTTGATTTCGACTTGGTTAGATTGTAGTTCTTTTATTTCTCCAGAAAGAGTTTCTCTAATAACTTCCACGCTTTTTTCAAGCCCAGCTAGTATCTTTAAAGTCATGATTCTGAACTTTAGGTCCGACATCGTACTAACGTCCGTATTGAGTAGGTCCCTGGCTGACGGTAGTACCTCTTGTTCTTTTTGCTGAGGTGATTTTTTTCGTCTTGTCATTTTGTCCAGAGGAGAATAGATGAATGAGAGAACAAAATGCTAACAGGTTTACAACGTCCCCAGCAAATATACTGTATACAAATCAGAAAAGACCTGAAACCAGGGGAAAAGAAAGGGAAAGAAAGAAAAAAGAAAGAGAAAAAAAAAAAAGATTAAAACCAAAACAGAGGAACTCAACAGGAGATCGAACAGGAGAGTAGCAACAACTCTCTGAACAGAGAAGCGACCACTTACTGGAAGGTAGGACGTGCGGAGAAGTGAATCCGAGGCGATATTCGGGAGGCTAGACGGCGGGGGAGGGGCCTCCGCCGGCCGCTTCTGGCAAGTGATAGAGCCGCGGAGCACAAAATCGGACCTTTTAGAAATTGGCTCGGCGGAGGGACGTCGCTGCAGTGGCTAAGCGGGGGGTGGAATCCTCCCGGGATAGTGTGGTCTCAGGACCCTTGGGGTCACAGAGAGACCAGGGGTGCCTGAGGGTGGCAGAGCTCCCAGGTATCGGAGCAGGGAAGCTGGCTGCAGAGACGGAGCAGAGTCGCGGGCTCTCAGCTCGGGGTTGCCATAAACTGTGATCTGCGGCCCAGTCGGGGCACGGCTCCTCCAGCAGGGACCCAACAAACAGCAGATCCGGGGAGACTCCCTTTCCTTCCCGGGGAGGAGCGGTGCGGGAACGCACTGCAGGGATCTGCTGGGTTTGGAGACTCCACACGGGGTCGGGTGCCAGAGATAGCAACGCTCGGTCACAGGCCGGGTGAGCACGGAGTGCGGCCGGACACCGGGGACACGGAAGTGACTGCTTTTCTCTGGGGGCACACTGAGGAGCGGGGCCCCGAGTTCTCAGCTCCTCCGGGTGGAGATTGGGAGGCCACCATTTCTGCCCTGCTCCTCCAAAGCTGTACCGAGAGCTTGTAGGGAACAAAAGCTACTGAGAGCAAACTGGAGCAGCTTCCTTAGCCCGGACCGACCAGGGCGGGGCAATTCCGCCTCCGGCAAAGACATTTGGAAACCACAACAACAGGCCCCTCCCCCAGAAGATCAGCACAAACAGCCAGCAAGCCAAGACCAAGTTGATCGATCAAGGAGAATGGGAGAACTCCAGCGCTAGGGGAATACTGCACATAGATTCATGGCTTTTTTTTTTTTTTTTTACCATGATTCATTATTTCATCAAAGTTAATTTTTGTTGACTGTTTTTTTTTTATTTTTCTTTTTCCCTTTTTCAACCAACATCTTATCAATCCCTTTTTTAAAAAAAAAACATTTTTTATTTTTCATTTTTAGAGTCATATTTTATCCCTTCATAGTAGTTACCCTTATTTTCGGCATATATATATAAGTTGTTCTCTCTTTAAAATTTTGAGATACAGTTTCTTCTAACAGATCAAAATATACCCTAAATCACGAGTGTATGGCTTTGTTCTAGTCTCCTGCCTGATCACATTCTCTCCCTTTTTCCTTTTTTTTTTCTTAAAACTTCTTTCTTTTTTCAAACAACTTATCTTATCGAGTCCTTTTATAAAATCTTTTATAATTTTCATCTTTACAGTCATCTTCCATCCCTTCATTGTATCAACCCTTATTTTGTACCTATCTGTCTTTCTTCCTTTAAAATTTTAGGAGGCACTTTTTTCTAACAGACCGAAATACGTCCAAAATCTAGTGTGTGGCACTGATTTATGCACTAGCCTGATCATATTTGATCATATTCTGCTTTTTATATATTGTTTTGTTTTTGTTTTTATCTTTTTTTTCTTTTTTTTTCTTTTTCTTTTTTCTTTCTTTCCCTTTCTTTTCCCCTGGTCTCAGGTCTTTTCTGATTTGTATACAGTATATTTGCTGGGGACATTGTAAACATGTTAGCATTTTGTTCTCTCATTCATCTATTCTCCTCTGGACAAAATGACAAGATGAAAGAAATCACCTCAGCAAAAAGAACAAGAGGTAGTACCGTCAGCCAGGGACCTACTCAATATGGACATTAGTACGATGTCGGACCTAGAGTTCAGAATCATGACTTTAAAGATACTCGCTGGGCTTGAAAAAAGCGTGGGAGTTATTAGAGAAACCCTTTCTGGAGAAATAAAAGAACTAAAATCTAACCAATTCGAAATCAAAAAGGCTATTGATGAGGTGCAATCAAAAATGGGGGCACTAAATGCTAGGATAAATGAGGCAGAAGAGAGAATCAGCGATATAGAAGACCAAATGATGGAAAATAAAGAGGCTGAGAAAAAGAGAGAGAAACAACTACAGGATCACGAGGGCAGAATTCGAGAGATAAGTGATACAATAAGACGAAACAACATTAGAATAATTGGGATCCCAGAAGAAGAAGAGAGAGAGAGAGGGGCAGAAGGTATATTGGAGCAAATTATAGCAGAGAACTTCCCTAATGTGAGGAAGGAAACAGGCATTAAAATCCAGGAGGCACAGAGAACCCCTCTCAAAATCAATAATAATAGGTCAAGACCCCGACATCTAATAGTAAAACTTACGAGTCTCAGAGACAAAGAGAAAATCCTGAAAGCAGCTCGGGGGAAGAGATATGTAACCTACAATGGTAGAAACATTAGATTGGCAACAGACCTATCCACAGAGACCTGGCAGGCCAGAAAGGACTGGCAAGATATCTTCAGAGCACTAAACGAGAAAAATATGCAGCCGAGAATACTATATCCAGCGAGGCTGTCATTGAAAATAGAAGGAGAGATAAAAAGCTTCCAGAACAAACAAAAACTAAAGGAATTTGCAAACACGAAACCAGCCCTCCAAGAAATATTGAGAGGGGTCCTCTAAGCAAAGAGAGAACCTAAAAGCAGCAAAGATCAGAAACGAACACAGACAACAGACAGTTAACAGTCACCTTACAGGTAATGCAATGGCACTAAATTCATACTTTCAATAGTTACCCTGAATGTAAATGGGCTCAATGCCCCAATCAAAAGACACAGGCTATCAGATTGGATTAAAAAACAAGACCCATCCATATGCTGTCTGCAAGAGACTCATTTTAGACCCAAAGACACCCCCAGATTGAAAGTGAGGGGGTGGAAAACCATTTACCATGCTAATGGAAACCAAAAGAAAGCTGGGGTGGCAATCCTTATATCAGAAAAACTAGATTTTAAAACAAAGACTGTAGTAAGAGATGAGGAAGGACACTATATCCTACTTAAAGGGTCTATCCAACAAGAAGATCTAACAATTGTAAATATCTATGCCCCGAACATGGGAGCAGCCAATTATATAAGGCAATTAATAACAAAAGCAAAGAAACACATTGACAACAATACAATAATAGTGGGGGACTTTAACACCCGCCTGACTGAAATGGACAGATCATCTAAGCAAAAGATCAACAAGGAAATAAAGACTTTAAATGACACATTGGACCAAATGGACTTCACAGACATATTCAGAACATTCCATCCCAAAGCAACGGAATACACATTCTTCTCTAGTGCCCATGGAACATTCTCCAGAATTGATCACATCCTAGGTCACAAATCAGGTCTCAATCGGTACCAAAAGATTGGGATCATTCCCTGCACATTTTCAGACCGCAATGCTTTGAAACTAGAGCTCAACCACAAGAGGAAAGTCGGAAAGAACTCAAATACATGGAGGCTAAAGAGCATCCTACTAAAGAATGAATGGGTCAACCAGGAAATTAAAGAAGAATTAAAAAAAATTCATGGAAACCAATGAAAATGAAAACACAACTGTCCAAAATCTTTGGGATACAGCAAAGGCAGTCCTGAGAGGAAAGTATATAGCAATACAAGCCTTTCTCAAGAAAGAAGAAAGGTCTCAAATACACAACCTAACCCTACACCTAAAGGAGCTGGAGAAAGAACAGCAAATAAAGCCTAAACCCAGCAGGAGAAGAGAAATCATAAAGATCAGAGCAGAAATCAATGAACTAGAAACCAAAAGAACAGTAGAACAGATCAACGAAACTAGGAGCTGGTTCTTTGAAAGAATTAACAAGATTGATAAACCCCTGGCCAGACTGATCAAAAAGAAAAGAGAAATGACACAAATCAACAAAATTATGAATGAAAGAGGAGAGATCACAACCAACACCAAAGAAATACAAACAATTATAAGAACATATTATGAGCAACTCTATGCCAGCAAATTAGATAACCTGGGAGAAATGGGTGCATTCCTAGAGATGTATCAACTACCAAAACTGAACCAGGAAGAAATAGAAAACCTGAACAGACCTATAACCCCTAAGGAAATTGAAGCAGTCATCAAAAATCTCCCAAGAAACAAAAGCTCAGGGCCAGATGGCTTCCCAGGGGAATTCTATCAGACATTTCAAGAAGAATTAATTCCTATTCTCCTGAAACTGTTCCAAAAAATAGAAATGGAAGGGAAACGTCCAAATTCGTTTTATGAGGCCAGCATTACCTTGATGCCAAAACCAGACAAAGACCCCATCAAAAAAGAGAATTACAGACCAATAGCCTTGATGAACATGGATGCAAAAATTCTCACCAAAATACTAGCCAATAGGATCCAACAGTACATTAAAAGGATTATTCACCATGAGCAGGTGGGATTTATTCCTGGGCTGCAAGGCTGGTTCAACATCCGCAAATCAATCAACGTGATACAATACATTAACAAAAGAAAGAACAAGAATCATATGATCCTCTCAGTAGATGCAGAAAAAGCATTTGACAAAGTACAACATCCTTTCTTGATCAAAACTCTTCAGAGTATAGGGATAGAGGGTACATACCTCAATATCATAAAAGCCATCTATGAAAAACCTACAGCGAATATCATTCTCAATGGGGAAAGGCTGAGAGCTTTTCCCCTAAGGTCAGGAACGCGGCAGGGATGTCCAGTCTCACCACTGCTAATCAACATAGTATTAGAAGTCCTAGCCACAGCAATCAGACTACAAAAAGAAATCCAAGGCATCCAAATCGGCAAAGAGGAAGTCAAACTCTCACTCTTTGCAGATGATATGATACTTTATGTGGAAAACCCAAAAGACTCCAGCCCAAAACTGCTAGAACTCATACAGGAATTCAGTCAAGTAGCAGGCTATAAAATCAATGCACAGAAATCAGTGGCATTCCTATACACCAACAACAAGACCGAAGAGAGACAAATCAAGGAGTCGATCCCATTTACAATTGCACCCAAAACCATTAGATACCTAGGAATAAATCTAACCAAAGACGCAAAGGATCTGTACTCAGAAAACTATAAAATACTCATGAAAGAAATTGAAGAAGACACAAAGAAATGGAAAAACGTTCCATGCTCATGGATTGGGAGAATCCACATTGTGAAGATGTCAATGCTACCTAGAAGAATCTACACATTCAATGCAATCCCCATCAAAATACCATCCACTTTTTACAAAGAAATGGAACAAATAATCCCAAAATTTGTATGGAACCAGAAGAGATCCAGAATAGCCAGAGGAATACTGAAAAAGAAAAGCAAAGCTGGCGGCATCACAATTCCGGACTTCCAGCTCTATTACAAAGCTGTCATCATCAAGACAGTATGGTACTGGCACAAAAACAGACACATCGATCAATGGAACAGAATCGAGAGCCCAGAAATGGACCCTCAACTCTATGGTCAACTTATCTTTGACAAAGCAGGAAAGAATGTCCAATGGAAAAGAGACAGTCTCTTCAACAAATGGTGTTGGGAAAATTGGACAGCCACATGCAGAAGAATGAAACTGGACCATTTGCTTACACCACACACAAAAATAGACTCCAAATGGTTGAAAGTCCTAAACGTGAGACAGGAGTCCATCCAAATCCTAAAGGAGAACACAGGTTGCAACCTTTTCGACCTTAGCCGCAGCAACTTCTTCCTAGAAACATCGCCAAAGGCACGGGAAGCCAGGGCAAAAATGAACTATTGGGATTTCATCAAGATAAAAAGCTTTGGCACAGCAAAAGAAACAGTCCACAAAACCAAAAGACAACCGACAGAATGGGAGAAAATATTTGCAAATGACATATCAGATAAAGGGCTAGTATCCAAAATCTATAAAGAACTTATCAAACTCAACACCCAAAGAACAAATAATCCAATCAAGAAATGGGCAGAAGACATGAACAGACATTTCTCCAAAGAAGACATCCAAATGGCCAACAGGCCCATGAAAAAGTGCTCAACATCGCTCGGCATCAGGGAAATCCAAATCAAAACCTCCATGAGATACCACCTCACCCCCGTCAGAATGGCTAAAATTAACAAGTCAGGGAACGACAGATGTTGGCGGGGATGTGGAGAAAGGGGAACCCTCCTACACTCTTGGTGGGATTGCAAGCTGGTGCAACCCCTCTGGAAAACAGTATGGAGGTTCCTCAAACAGTTGAAATTAGAGCTACCGTTCGATCCAGCAATTACACTACTGGGTATTTACCCCAAGGATACAAATGTAGGGACCCGAAGGGGTACGTGCACCCCAATGTTTATAGCAGCAATGTCCACAATAGCCAAACTGTGGAAAGAGCCAAGATGTCCATCGACAGATGAATGGATAAAGAAGAAGTGGTATATATACATAATGGAATATTATGCAGCCATCAAAAGGAATGAGATCTTGCCATTTGCAACGACGTGGATGGAACTGGAGGGTGTTATGCTGAGTGAAATAAGTCAATCAGAGAAAGACATGTATCACATGACCTCACTGATATGAGGAATTCTTAATCTCAGGAAAGAAACTGAGTGTTACAGGAGTGGTTGGGGGTGGGAGGGATGGGGTGGCTGGGTGATAGACATTGGGGAGGGTATGTGCTACGGTGAGCGCTGTGAATTGTGCAAGACTGTTGAATCACAGATCTGTACTTCTGAAACAAATAATGCAACATATTTTAAGAAAAAAGAAAAAGAAGAAGATAACAGGAGAGGAAGAAAAGGGGAGTATGTCAGAGGGGGAGATGAACCATGAGAGATGATGGACTCTGAAAAACAAACGGAGGGTTCTAGAGGGGAGGGGGGCAGGGGGATGGGTTAGCCTGGTGATGGGTATTAAAGAGGGCACGTTCTGCATGGAGCACTGGGTGTTATGAAAAAACAATGAATCATGGAACACTGCATCAAAAACTAATGATGTCATATATGGTGATTAACATAACAATAAAAAAAAAACCAGAACAATACAAAAAAAGCAGAATGTGATCAAATATGATCAGGCTAGTGCATAGATCAGTGCCACACACTAGATTTTGGGCCTATTTTGGTCTGTTAGAAAAAAGTGCCTCGTAAAATTTTAAAGGAAGAAAGACATATATGTACAAAATAAGGTTTGATACAATGAAGGGATAGAAGATGACTGTAAAGATGAAAATTATAAAAGATTTTATAAAAGGACTTGATAAGATAAGAAGTTGTTTGAAAAAAGAAAGAAGATTTAAAAAAAAAAAAGAAAAAAGGGAGAGAATGTGATCAGGCAGGAGACTAGAACAGAACCGTACACTAGTGATTTAGGGTATATTTTTATCTGTTAGAAGAAACTTTATCTCAAAATTTTAAAGAGAGAACAACTTATATATATATGCCAAAAATAAGGGTAACTACTATGAAGGGATAAAATATGACTCTAAAAATGAAAAATGAAAAATGTTTTTTTTTTTTAAAAAGAGATTGATAAGATGTTGGTTGAAAAAGGGAAAAAGAAAAAGAAAAAAAAAACAGTTAACAAAAATTAACTTTGATGAACTAATGAATCATGGTAAAAAAAGCCATGAATTCTATGTGCAGTATTCCCCTAGCGCTGGAGTTCTCCCGTTCTCCTTGATCGGTAAACTTGGTCTTGGCTTGCTGGCTGTTCGTGCTGATCTTCTGGGGGAGGGGCCTGTTGCTGTGGTTTCCAAATGTCTTTGCCGGAGGCTGAATTGCCCCGCCCTTGTTGGTCCGGGCTAAGCAAGCTGCTCGGGTTTGATCTCAGGAGCTTTTGTTCCCTGCAAGCTCTCCGTACAGCCTTGGAGGACCAGGGCAAAAATGGTGGCCTCCCAATCTCCACCCGGAGGAGCTGAGAACTCGGGGCCCCGCTCCTCAGTGCACCCCCAGAGAAAAGCAGTCACTCCCTTGTCCCCGGTCTCCGGCCGCACTCCGTGCTCACCCGGCCTGTGACCGAGCGTTTGTATCTGTGGCACCCGACCCCGTGTGGAGTCTCCAAACCCAGCAGATCCCTGCGGTGCGTTCCCGCGCCGCTCCTCCCCGGGAAGGAAGGGGAGTCTCCCCGGCTCTGCCGCTTGTTGGGTCCCTGCTGCAGGAGCAGTGGCCCGACTGGGCCGTGGATCACAGTTTATGGCCACCCCGAGCTGAGAGCCCGCGCCTTGGCTCCGTCTCTGCAGCCGGCTTCCCCGCTCCGATACCTGGGAGCTCTGGCGCACTCAGGCTCCCCCGGTCTTTCTGTGACCCCAAGGGTCCTGAGACCCCACTGTCCCGCGAGGGTTTCACCCCCGCTTAGCCACTGGAGCGACGTCCCTCAGCGGAGCCGACTTCTAAAAGGTCCGATTTTGTGCTCCGCGGCTCTAGCACTTGCCAGAAGCGGCCGGCGGAGGCCCCTCCCCCGCCGTCTAGCCTCCCAAATACCGCCTCGGATTCACTTCTCCGCACGTCCTACCTCAGGAAGGCCTCCATTTCATCCAGATTGCTCAGTTTATTGGCATATAGTTGTTGATAATAATTTCTAATAATTGTTTCTCTTTCCTTGGTGTTAGTCGTGATCTCTCCCCTTTCATTCATAATTTTATTAATTTGGGTCCTTTCTCTTTTCTTTTGGATAAGTCTGGCCAGTGGTTTATCGACCTTATTAATCCTTTCAAAGAACCAACTTCTCCTTTTGTTGATCTGATCTACTGCGTTCCTGGTTTCTATTTCATTGATCTCTGCTATAATTTTAATTATTTCTCTTCTAATGTGTGGCTTAGGCATACTTTGTTGCTTTTTCTCTGGTTCTTTAAGATGTAGAGTTGGTGAATTCGGGATTTTCTATTTCTTTGAGTGAGGCTTGGATGGCTATGTATTTCCCCCTTAGGACCACCTTTGCAGTATCCCACACGTTTTGGACTGATGTGTTTTCGTTCTCATTGATTTCCATGAACTGTTTAAGTTCTTCTTTGATTTCCTGGTTGATCCAAACATTCTTGGGGCAGAATGCTCTTTAGCTTCCAAGTGTTTGAATTTCTGCCAAATTTTTTTCTTGTGATTGAGTTCCAGTTTTAAAGCATTGTGGTCTGAGAATATGCTGGGAATAATCTCAGTCTTTTGGTATCTGTTGAGACCTGATTTCTGACCCAGTATGTGGTCTATTCTGAAGAAAGTTCCATGTGCACTCGAGAAGAATGAGTATTCTTTTGTTTTAGGGTGGAATGTTCTGTAAATACCTATGAAGTCCATCTGATCCAGTGTATCATTCAAAGCTCTTGTTTCCTTGTTGATTTTCTGCTTAGATGATCTGTCCATTGCTAAGAGTTGAGTATTGAGGTCTCCTACAATTAATGTATTGTTATCAACATGACTATTTTGGTTGACAACAGTTGGCTTAGGTAGATGGCTGCTTCAACGTTGGGGGCATAGATATTTACAATCGTTAGATCTTCTTGTTGGATAGACCCTTTAAGAATGATATAGTGTCCTTCTATGTCTCTAATTACAGACTTTAGTTTAAAATCTAATTTGTCTGATATAAGAATTGCTACCCAGGCTTTCTTTTGAGATCCGCTGGCATGGAAGATGGATCTCCATCCCTTCACTTTCAGTCTGGATGTATCTTTAGGTTCAAAATGAGTCTCTTGTAGGCAGCATATGGATGGGTCCTGTCTTTTTATCCAATCTGCAACCCTATGCTGTTTTATGGGAGCATTTAGGCCATTCACATTGAGAGTGATTATTGAAAGATATGAATTAATTGTCATCATGTTGCCTGTGAAGACCTTGTTTTTATAGATTGTCCCTGTAAATTTCTGTTGTATATCACTCTTGGGGTCTTTCTCCTTTTATAGAACCCCCCTTAATATTTCTTGCAGTGCCAGCTTAGTGGTCACATATTCTTTCAGTTTCTGCCAGTTGTGGAAGGTCCGCATCTCTCCATGCATTCTAAATGACAGCCTTGCTGGATAAAGTATTCTTGGCTGCATGTTCTTCTCATTTAGTACCCTGAATATGTCTTGCCAGGCCTTTCTGACTTGCCAGTTCTCTGTGGATAGGTCTGATGTTATTCTGATGTTCTTCCCTCTGTACGTAAGGAATCTCTTCTCCCTAACTGCCCTTAAGATGGTTTCCTTGGTTCTAAGATTTGCAAGTTTTACTATTACATGCCGGGGTGTTGGCCTGTTTTCCTTGATCTTGGGAGGGGTCCTCTCTGCCTCTAGGACGCGAATGTTTGTTTGATTCCCCAGATTAGGGAAGTTCTCACCTACTATTTGCTCAAATACATCTTCTAGTCCTCTCTCGCGCTCCACTCCCTCCAGGATTCCAATTATTCTGACATTGGAACGCTTTATGGTGTCACTTATTGCTCTGATTCTATTTTCATGGATTCTGAGTTGTTTTTCCCTGGCCTCTTCTTTTCCTTTTTTATCTATTATGTTGTCTTCCAGGTCGCTTATTCGTTCTTCTGCCTCAACTACCCTAGCTGTTAGATTATCTAGATTGAATTAGATCTCAATGATAACATTTTTAAGTTCTGCCAGTTCACCTTTCATTTCTGCCCTTAGAGACTCTATGTTGCCATTAATCGAGTTCTCCATTCTAGCCATTGTCTTCACAATCGCTAGCCTGAATTCCATCTCTGACATCATGGTTATATCTGCATCCATTTGTAAATCTGCAGCATAAGTCATAATCTCTGAGTTTTTTCTATTTTGGGGGCTCCTCCTCCTAGTCATTCTGTTGATGGGCGTTTGAGGGAATGTATAGAGTCCAAATTATTGACCAGAACCCAAGCAAGATGCACCTGTTTTCTTGGGACCTCAGGGTTGCTGGCCTTTTGTTTTCCCAGCCTGTCTTCTGGGGAAAGGGCCTGCCATGCTGTTACTTAGGCAACCCTATTTGGGCGGAGTTGCCCTGACCCCTGTGACGGGGGATGGGCTCCGCGGGAATCAGTTTTTGGCGCTTTCATTCTCTGGCGGCTTTTCGCGTCTCTTCTGTGAGTCAGAGCAGAAGAGACCGTTTCCAACCCTCTGCCTCAGAACAGAGAGACCACAGTCTGTTCTTCAGTGAGCTCTCCAGGCCACACTGTCTCCGTTTCTGTCCATGCTACTATAAACCGCAGCGGCTTGGGTTGTGCGCCCCTCCTCGGCGCTCCCAGTCCTGCCTCCAGGTCAGGCACGTCTCTGCCCTTTGTGCTTCTAAAACTGCCAGCTGCCCCCAGATCGCACACGCAATCCCCGCCACTCCAGGTTTCCGCCCTGGGGGCTGCCCTAAAGTCCTTTCACCACCGCTACTGGTCTGCGAGTCTGTGTCCGGTCCCCAGCATGCGAGGCTGTCGCTCACCAGCGGTGTAGGATCCCCACGGCCAAGCACCCTCCCACTGCCATTTATCCTCTGATATCTGCCCACGGAATCACAGCTCCCCACTTTATACCTCAAAACCAACCGCCTGCGATATTCTGTTTGTAGAGATCCAGATCTGCTTACATCTCAGGCTGGATTCATGGGTGCTCAGAGTGGTCTTGTAGATATCCAGCTCAATTCTGGGGACCAGCTGAAATAGGGTCCCCGACTCCTCCCAAATCCTTTTTTTAAAAAACATTGTTATTTTTCATTTTTAGAGTCATATTCTATCCCTTCACAGTAGTTACCCTTATTTTGGCATATATATATATAAGTTGTTCTCTCTTTAAAATCTTGAGATACAGTGTCTCCTAACAGATCAAAATATACCTTAAAGCTCTAGTGTATGGCTTTGATCTAGTCTCCTGCCTGATCACATTCTCTCCCTTTTTTCTTTCTTTTTTTTTAAATCCTCTTCTTTCTTTTTTTAAATTTTTAATTGTTATGTTAATCACCATACATTACATCATTAGTTTTTGATGTGGTGTTCCATGATTCATTATTTGTGTATAATACTAAGTGCTCCATGCAGAACGTGCCCTATTTAATACCCATCACCAGGCTAACCCATCCCCCACCCCCCTCCCCTCTAGAACCCTCAGTTTGTTTTTCAGAGTCCATCGTCTCTCATGGTTCCTCTCCCCCTCTGATTTCCCCCCCTTCATTCTTTCCCTCCTGCTATCTTCTTCTTTTCTTTTCCTTAACATATATTACATTATTTGTTTCAGAGGTACAGATCTGTGATTCAACAGTCTTGCACAATTCACAGCACTCGCTATAGCACATACCCTCCAATCCCTTTTTTTTAAATGTTTTTTTTTCGTTTTTAGAGTCATATTCTATCCCTTCATTGTAGTTACCCTTATTTTTGCCATATATATATATAAGTTGTTCACTCTTTAAAATTTTGAGATACAGTTTCTTCTAACAGATCAAAATATACCCTAAATCTCTAGTGTATGCCTTTGTTCTAGTCTCCTGCCTGATCACATTCTCTCCCTTTTTTTTAAATCCTCTTCTTTCTTTTTTCAAACAACTTCTTACCAATTCCTATTATAAAAATTTTTATAATTTTCATCTTTACAGTCATATTTCATCCCTTCATCGTATCAACCCTTATTTTGTACATATATAAGTCTTTCTTTCTTTCTTTAAAATCTTGGGAGGCACTTTCTTCTAACAGACGAAAATACACCCAAAATCTAGTGTGTGGCACTGATCTATGCACCAGCCTGATCATATTTGATCATATTCTGTTTTTTTTGTTTTGTTCTGTTTTTGTTTGATTTTATTTTTCCCTTTTTCTTTTTTTTTTCCCTCTTTCTTCTTTCTTTCATTCCCTTTCTTTTCCCCTGGTTTCAGGTCTTTTCTGATTTGTTCAGAGTATATTTTCTGGGGATGTAGTTACCCTGTTAGCATTTTGTTCTCTCATTCATCTATTCTCCTCTAGACAAAATGACAAGACGGAAAACATCACCTCAACAAAAAGAACAAGAGGTAGTACCATCTGCCAGGGACCTACTCAATATGGACTTTAGTACGATGTCAGACCTAGAGTTCAGAATGATGGTTTTAAAGATACCAGCTGGGCTTGAAAAAAGCATGGAAGACATTAGAAAAACTCATTCTGGAGAAATAAAAGAACTAAAATCTAACAAAGTCCAATTCAAAAAGGCTATTAATGAGGTGCAATAAAAAGTGGGGGCTCTAACTGCTAGGATAAATGAGGCAGAAGAGAGAATCAGCGATATAGAAGACCAAATGATGGAAAATAAAGAGGCTGAGAAAAAGAGAGATAAACAACTACTGGATCAAGAGGGCAGAATTCGAGAGATAAGCGATACCATAAGATGAAACAACATTAGAATAATTGGGATCCCAGAAGAAGAAGAAAGAGAGAGAGGGGCAAAAGATATATTGGAGCAAATTATAACAGAGAACTTCCCTAATGTGGGGAAGGAAACAGGCATCAAAATCCAGGAGGCACAGAGAACCCCTCTCAAAATCCATAAAAAGAGGTCAACACCCCGACGTCTAATAGCAAAATTTACGAGTCTCAAAGACAAAGAGAAAATCCTGAAAGCAGCTCGGGACAAGAGATCTGTAACCTACAATGGTAGAAACATTAGATTGGCAACAGACCTATCCACAGAGACCTGGCAGACCAGAAAGGACTGGCATGATATCTTCAGAGCACTAAACGAGAAAAATATGCAGCCAAGAATACTATATCCAGCGAGGCTGTCATTGAAAATAGAAGGAGAGATAAAAAGCTTCCAGGACAAACAAAAATTAAAGGAATTTGCAAACAGCCCTCCAAGAAATCTTGAAAGGGGTCCTCTAAGAAAAGAGAGAGCCTAAAAGCAGCATAGACCAGAAAGGAACACAGACAATATACAGTCACAGTCACCTTACAGGCAATACAATGGCACTAAATTCCTATCTTTCAATAGTTACCCTGAATGTAAATGGGCTGAATGCCCCAATCAAAAGACGCAGGCTATTAGATTGGATTAAAAAAAAAAAAAAAAACAAGACCCATCGATAGGCTGTCTGCAAGAGACTCATTTTAGACCCAAAGACACCCCAAGATTGAAAGTGAGGTGGTGTAAAACCATTTACCATGCTAATGGAAACCAAAAGAAAGCTGGGGTGGCAATCCTTATATCAGACAAATTAGATTTTAAACCAAAGAATGTAATAACAGACAAGGAAGGACACTATATCCTGCTTAAAGGGTCTATCCAAGAAGAAGATCTAACAATTGTAAATATTTATGCCCCTAACATGGGAGCAGCCAATTATATAAGGCAATTAATAACAAAAGCAAAGAAACACATTGACAATACAATAATAGTGGAGGACTTTAACACCCCCCTGGCTGAAATGGACCGATCATCTAAGCAAAAGTTCAAAAGGAAATAAAGACTTTAAATGAAACACTGGACCAAATGGACTTCACAGATATATTCAGAACATTCCATCCCTAAGCAATGGAATACACATTCTTCTCTAGTGCCCATGGAACATTCTCCAGAATAGATCACATCCTAGGACAGAAATCAGGTCTCAACCAGTACCAGAAGATTGGAATTATTCCCTGCATATTTTCAGACCACAATGCTTTGAAACTAGAACTCAATCACAAGAGGAAAGTCGGAAAGAACTCAAATACATGGAGGCTAAAGAGCATCCTACTGAAGAATGAATGGGTCAACCAGGAAATTAAAGAAAAATTTTTAAAAATTCATGGAAACAAATGAAAATGAAAACACAACTATTCAAAATCTTTGGCATACAGCAAAGGCGGCCTAAGAGGAAAGTGTACAGCAATACAAGCCTTTTTGAAGAAACAAGAAAGGTCTCAAATACACAGCCCAACCCGACTCCTAAAGGAGCTAGAGGAAAAACAGCAAATAAAGCCTAAACCCAGTAGGAGAAGAGAAATAACAAAGATCAGAGCAGAAATCAATGAAATAGAAACCAAACGAACAGTAGAACACATCAACGAAACTAGGAGTCGGTTCTTTGAAAGAATTAACAAGATTGATAAGCCCCTGGTCAGACTTATCAAAAAGAAAAGAGAAATGACCCAAATCAACAAAATCATGAATGAAAGAGGAGAGATCACAAGCAACACCAAAGAAATACAAACAATTAAAAGAACATATTATGAGCAACTCTATGCCAGCAAATTAGATAACCTGGAAGAAATGGATGCATTCCTAGAGATGTATCAACTACCAAAACTGAACCAGGAAGAAATAGATAAGCTGAACAGACCCATAACCACAGAGGAAATTGAAGCAGTCATCAAAAATCTGCCAACAAATATAGTCCAGGGCCAGATGGCTTCTCAGGGGAATTCTACCAAACATTTCAAGAAGAATTAATACCTATTCTTCTGAAACTGTTCCAAAAAATAGAAATGGAAGGAAAACTTCCAAACTTGTTTTATGAGGCCACCATTACCTTGATCCCCAAACCAGACAAAGACCCCATCAAAATGGAGAATTACAGACCAATATCCTTGATGAACATGGATGCAAAAATTCTCACCAAAATACTAGCCAAGAGGATACAACAGTACATTAAAAGGATCATTCACCATGAGCAATTGGGATTTATCCCTGGCCTGTAAGAATGGTTCAACATCTGCAAATCAATCAATGTGATACAATACATTAACAAAAGAAAGAACAAAAGAATCATAGGATCCTCTCAATAGATGAAGAAAAAGCATTTGACAAAATACAGCATCCTTTCTTGATCAAAACTCTTCAGAGTATAGAGATAGAGGGTACATACCTCAATATCATAAAAGCCATCTATGAAAAACCCACAACAAATATCATTCCCAATGGGGAAAAACTGAGAGCTTTCCCCATGAGGTCAGGAACATGGCAGGGATGTCTACTATCACCATTGCTATTCAACATAGTATTAAAAGTCCTAGCCGCAGCAATCAGACAACAAAAAGAAATCAAAGGCATCCAAATCCGCAAAGAGGAACCAAACTCACACTCTTTGCAGATGATATGATACTTTATGTGGAAAACCCAAAAGACTCCACCCCAAAACTGCTAGAACTCATACAGGAATTCAGTCAAGTGTCAGGATACAAAACCAATGCATAGAAATCAGTGGCATTCTTATACAGCAACAACAAGACAGAAGAGAGAGAAATTAAGGAGTCGATCCCATTTACAATTGCACCCAAAACCATAAGATAACTACGAATAAATCTAACCAAAGAGGCAAAGAATCTGTACTCAGAAAACTATAAAATACTCATGAAAGAAATTGAGGAAGACAGAAAGAAATGGAAAAACGTTCCATGCTCATGGATCGGAAGAACAAACGTTGTGAAGATGTCAATGCTACCTAGAGCAATCTGCACATTCAATGCAATCCCCATCAAAATACCATCCACTTTTTTCAAAGAAATGGAACAAATAGTCCTAAAATGTGTATGGAACCAGAAACGACCCCGAATAGCCAGAGAAATGTTGAAAAAGAAAAGCAAAGCTTGTGGCATCACAATTCCAGACATCCAGCTCTATTACAAAGCTGTCACCATCAAGACAGTAAGGTACTGGCACAAAAACAGACACGTAGTTCAATGGAACAGAATAGAGAGCCCAGAAATGGATCCTCAACTCTATGGTCAACTAATCTTTGACAAAGCAGGAAAGCATGTCCAATGGAAAAAAGACAGTCTCTTCAACAAATAGTGTTGGGAAAACGGGCAGCCATATGAAGAAGAATGAAACTGGACTATTTCCTTACACCACACACAAAAATAGACTCAAAATGGTTGAAAGACCTAAATGTGAGACAGGAGTCCATCCAAATCCTAAAGGAGAACACAGGCAGCGACCTCTTCGGCCTCAGCTGCGGCAACTTCTTCCGAGAAACATCGCCAAAGGCAGGGAAAGCTAGGGCAAAAATGAACTATTGGGATTTCATCAAGATAAAAAGCTTTTGCACAGTAAAAGAAACAGTCCACAAAACAAAAAAACAACCGACAGAATGGGAGAAGATATTTGCAAATGACATCAGATAAAGGACTAGTATCCAAAATCTATAAAGAACTTATCAAACTCAACACCCAAAGAACAAATAATCCAATCAAGAAATGGGCAGACGACATGAATAGACATTTTTCCAAAGAAGACTTTCAAATGGCCAACAGACACATGAAAAAGTGTTCAACATTGCTTGGCATCAGGGAAATCCAAATCAAAACTCCATGAGATACCACCTCACACCAGTCAGAATGGCTAAAATTAACAAGTCAGGAAAAGACAGTTGTTGGTGGGGATGCAGAGAGGGGGAACCCTCCTACACTGTTCTTGGGAATGCAAGCTGGTGTAACCACTCTGGAAAACAGTATGGAGGTTCCAAAAAGAGTTGAAAATAGAGCTACCGTACGATCCAGCAATTGCACTACTGGGAATTTACCCCAAAGGTACAAATGTAGGTATCCGAAGGGGTACGTGCACCTGGATGTTTAAAGCAGCAATGTCCACAGTAGCCCAACTGTGGAAAGAGTCAAGATGTCCATCGACAGATGAATGGCTAAAGAAGATGTGGTATATATATATATATATATATATATATATATATATATATATATATACACAAAGGAATATTATGCAGCCATCAAAAGGAATGAGATCTTGCCATTTGCAATGACGTGGTTGGAACTGGAGGGTGTTACTCTGAGTGAAATAAGTCAATCAGAGAAAGACATGTATCATATGACCTCACTGATATGAGGAATTCGTAATCTCAGGAAACAAACTGAGTGTTGCTGGAGTGGTGGGTGGTGGGAGGGATGGGGTGGCTGAGTGATAGACATTGGGGAGGGTATGTGCTCTGGTGAGCGCTGTGAATTGTGCAAGACTGTTGAATCACAGATCTGTACCTCTGAAAAAAATAATGCAATATATGTTAAGAAAAAAAAAAAAAGAAGATAGCCGGAGGGGAAGAATGAAGTGGGGTAAATCGGATGGGGAGACGAACCATGAGAGACGATGGACTCTGATAAACCAACTGAGGGTTCTAGAGGGAAGGGGGCTGGGGGAATGGGTTAGCCTGGTGATTGGTATTAAAGAGGGCACGTTCTGCGTGGAGCACTGGGTGTTATGCACAAACAATGAATCATGGAACACTACATCACAAACTAATGATGTAATGTATGGTGATTAACATAACAATAAAAAATTTAAAGAGAAAAAAATAGCTCACAATATTGAAGGCATTTCTACGTGGCAGGTACTGTGCTACAAATATCTTGGTTCCAATATCTCAGTTAATCTTTACAGAGCCCACTAAGTAGGTGCTTTTATTATTGTTTCCACTTTTCAGATGAGAAATTGGAGGCTTTGACACACCAGGCATTTTATCAAAGGTCTGACATGAGGAAGTGGCCAAATAATAATTTTCACCATAGGGTCTATATCTGGAACCGAGGTTCATATACAAGAAAGTTTGTTTCTTCTATGCACACTTATGATAACATAATATAGTATATGACACTATCTATTATTAATATGTATACATGTGTATGTACATATGTATGTATGTGCATATGTGCCTGTGGATATATTTCTCTCAAGGTTCTAGAATGCATGCTTAGGATTCATTACAGGAAATACTCTAAATGTGCTTCCTCAATAAGGCTTCCTAAGGTTCATTGATTCACACATTAATTCGGCAAGTGTGTATGGAGGCTGCACTAGAGACAAGGCATGTGCTGAGCCTGGCAAGGTCACAGACACCAGAAATAAAGGTCCTCCTTGAGAGCACTTATATTCCAGCAGCACTTGTGTTCATCTTCCTTCATTTGGCACTGCACCTGGCCCTCAAAGTCATGTCTACGACCACAGTCATGTGCCCTCTTTCCATTTCAAACCCCATGTTATGCAGCCCGTGCCATCCATACTCCCTGGAAATCTCGATGAAGATTGGCATTTCCTGACTCACCCAGGCTGTTCTCAACCACCCCAGACAGAAGCTCTCATCAGGAAGCAATCAGGTCAATGTGAACATAAAGCAAAAATCCTCTTCATTGTAAGACTGAGGTACCTGTCAGGGAGCACAGCGTGGGGGCTGAGGCTGAGTCTGGGCCTGGGGCTGAGGTTGACCATGTGGAAAGGATAAAAGTCCAGAACTGAAGAGAGGTTCTAGGGTCTGTCTGGCTCCTCTAACACTTTGTGCTCATTCGTATGTGGCTTCATCTACTGTGTTCGGTGGACTGTATAAAAAGAATCCCAGTGAAAGAGACAGGGTGTCTCAGTGCTGCTTATTTATTGTTCACATCTAACTGCCTCTGAGCAGGTGTTATAAGAGATCAGCTATCATCTCTAGTAAAATTCTGTGTTCCTAATTTGCCAGGCTTGCCTACTGTTCAACGGAGATTCGTAAATTCAAAAATCCCCTTTATTTTTCAAATAAATCTGATTGTTCAGCTCACTCTCTTATGATTAATTCAATAAGACAGCTTATTCTGAGTACAGCCAAAAATCTCTTTTCATGGGTGATATTTGTCATGATGTAGCCTAAACAGAGGAAGGGCTCCAGGTGACTTGATGTATTTGGGAGAATAAAACTATACAGCCTACAAATTTCTAAAGCATTATCCTCATTGCACATTTTGATCTTTAAATTGAGTCTGGCTAAGGGGTTCTAGCACTCTCCATGTACTTGCTATGTGATACTTTCTGTTAAAGCAAGTTCACAAAACAGAGAAGATATGTGATTTTTTTTGTAGCCTTTTCTGCTCCACCAGCAAGAAGGATCCTGGAACAGACTGTCTAGAAAGGAACTCTTCCAGATGTGTCCACTGTGACCCTTTAGCCATGGCTTCTTGAGTGAGCAGTCCTTCTGTTCTGACTGTGCTGGGTGGCAGGTCTGGGAAAACCGTATTTGCTCACAAATGCCAGAGTATATTCTTGTAAAGTTAACAAACACTGAGGGAATTCAAAGCCATCCAATAGTGCATTGAAGTAGAATGGCTTATTTGTTTGGAAATATAACTGTTCCTCTTCAAGTATCAATTCTTTCTTCTATGAAATAGGTTTATTTGTAGAATTTTCATGATGATGACATGATTTCCTCAATTGACTTAACATCTAACACATTATCTGGCAGCCAGTGGAGTTAAACGGGTATGAATTCCATTTTGTTCACTGCCAGCACCTTCAGCCTCAGCTTTTCACAATTACTGAAAATCTCTGAGCACCTTACTTCTCTCTGAGATAACCAGACAATTTCAACACATACAGTCTCCAAATAGGAATGCAAGTTAATAGGAAATTATGTCAGACCAGACATCTGGGGCAGGGTTAGTGACATCTGCAAGGGTACATTGATAGCCAGAGACTCCCTTTCCTCTTTCCTCTGATACAGACACATTACATAATAAGAAATATTTAAAGTGCTTAATACAGTGTCTACTACATAGGAGTACTCGGAAAAAAACAGCTATTATTAACATCTTATCAGAACATTACATTATGTTTATTAATTTTCAAAAAAACCTTAATTCTTTTTCTTTTTTTCCTTCTTAATTTTTATTTTATTATGTTATGTTAGTCACCATACAAGACATCATTAGTTTTTGATGTAGCGATCCACGATCCATTGTTTTCGTATAACACCCAGTGCTCCATGCAGTACATGCCCTCCTTTATACCCATCACTGGGCTAACCCAGCCCCCCACGCCCCTCCCCTCTAAAACCCTCAGTTTGTTTCTCAGAGTCTCATGGTTCGTCTCTCCCTCCAATTCCCCCTGCTTCATTTTTCCCTTCCTTCTCCTAATGTCCTTCATGCTATTCCTTATGTTCCACAGCTAAGTGAAACCATATGATAAATTATCATCACTTTCTCTTCTTGACTTATTTCATTTAGCATAATCTCCTCCAGTCCCATCCATGTTGATGTAAAAGTTGGGTATTCATCCTTTCTGATGGCTGAGTAATATTCCATTGTATATATGGACCACATCTTCTTTATCCATTCATCTGTTGAAGGGCATCTCGGCTTTTTCCACAGTTTGGCTATTGTGGACATTGCTGCTATGAACATTGGGGTGCATATGGCCCTTCTTTTCACTACATCCGTGTCTTTGGGGTAAATACCCAGTAGTGCAATTGCTGGGTCATAGGGTAGCTCTATTTTTAAATTCTTTTTCTTTGAGCAAAGGAAAGCAATCAAAAATCTATTGACATGTGGACTACAAATGCTAATTCTACCACTTTCAGAATATAACTGAAGATTTTTGGTAATTATTCAGCAACTTCACGTTAGAAGTTAAAAAAATAAAGGCAACAGAACTACAGTAGACAGGAATAATCACCTTATTATTGAAACAGTTAAACGTTGACTCACAGGTGGCAGGAAAGTAGATTAGGAAAGGATAGAAAGATCAATTATAAAAAAAGTGAAAGCCTGGATTTTAGTTGACATGATTAAAGTGGCAAGAATTTCTCTTGTCTCTTTTAGTAAGAGTTGGAAAGCTTCACTACTGTACACCTGTTTATTGTATTAAAGAACATCAAGAACACAGAATTGGATTCATCATAATATTAGTTTCTAAAGCACTCTAATCATTTATCTACACATAGATCCCTTGAAGTTATTTATTTTATTCTACTTAGGTGATGGTGCCTTACTTAATAACTCTACAAATACTTCAGAATCCCCGATTTAAATGAAGAACAAAGGCATTACAAATAAACTACAAACTCCTCTCTACTAAGTTTATCAACTAGAAAAGCACAGAAGTTACTGATAATCTCTCAACACTTGTCTAGTTTCCTGTTTTGTTACTGAAGGGACAGAACACATCCTCATTCTGTTAGAGACAGGACATTGGTGGTTTTGTGAAAAGTGAAATGAAAGGAACTAGAAAAAAATCTCCCAATTCTGCAACTTGTACTTATATGGGGGCAAATATAGCCCACACATTTGACTATCTGCTTGATTTCATTCTTTTGCTCCTCCAGATGGACAGTCTACCTCTCTTTACCTTGCCCTGGGCATTATGAAGTGACCCTCATGGACTGCACAGATGGTTTTCCTTATTCTCTGACTGCTGTTTGAAAGCAGCCAATGGAAGCATCAGCAAGAGATTGGGTAGTGGGAGCAACATGAGCTCAAGCTTCCCTCCCCAACAGGTGTCTGCATCATTCCTTGAGGCCAACATGTTGTCATCTATCCCAGAGACAGAGGTTTATGCTCAGGAACCAAGAGGTGCAGATGGGAGGAGCCGGTCCCTTTTATGCCAATTAACTTGCGGAGGAATTGGTTTCTTTTCTCTCAGGGTTCTGAATTCATAGGCTTGGAAATCCAATGCCCAAGAAGGAATGGTTTTGTCAGGTGATATGGTGAGGCGTCCCTGAACGTCAGCTTTCTTCAGCCAACATTCAGTGGTAATCAGAGCAGAGATGCCCATTAGTGGAATCCATAGGACTGGGGCACTGAGCAGGGGGAGAAATATGGAGCATTGAAATGGAGAGGAAACAGAAGGTTTCACAGAATCCACCCTTTCTGCCTCTCCGCATCCACCCTTGTCCTTTGACTAGGAAAGAAATCTATGCCTCAAAGCAGGGGACACACAGAGTCCTACTTGAAAGTCTATCTTCTCAGTCTCCAGATGAAGAACACGTGAGGCTGATTTTTTAGCAATCATCCATGAAAGCTAGCAAATCATGTTTGTGCCAAACAACCTTGCTGAAGGAAGTTTTGGTTGTGAGCAGTTCTGCTTGAGACGATCTCATTCCCACATCTGCAAGTGGACAAAAGAGATGGAAAGAAACCAAGGAGATTATAGTACAGTGTTAATAAGAAGACTGAGTATTTGTGCCACTCTCTAAAGTACTTGGTATCGGTCCTGCAGAGGGGAAAAGACACACTCGGGCCACGAAGCTGCTCTGAGCTCTCCAAGAATGAATCTTGCCTCTAACTTGGCCGATGGAGTCAGTAGGAATCAGCAGAGAAAACAAGATTTTGTTTTGTAAAAGAAACAAAGGTTGTTGGAGAAGAGGGGAGAAATAGTGGTCAAGACAGAGGCTATTACACACATTTCTAACCATCAAACTTCACATGGTGTGTCCAAGTGTTCAATAATATGCAATTGTTTTAAAATTAAGTAACATGTGAATTCTTTTAAACAAAAAACTTTAAAATAAAAATCAAAAGCCATACAGGTTTTCTATGAGACAGTAAGGATTTGGAAGTAACATAGTAAATGCTTTCCTGATCCCAACGTTTAGAAGTGACTTCTCCAAGTTGTGCCCTTTCCTCTACCCAAGACTGTGTCCCTGAACCCATTCGGGGGGTGGAACATAAAGAACACTCAACACAAAACAGTCTGCATAGATTTCCAGGTGTGTTCAGAAATTTTCAGAATTGTAATTTTTAGATGACTCTGATGTAACAGACATGACATTTTCCACAGTACTAGTGTGTGTGATCAATTGGGACTAGATAATATAACTATGGAAACTGATCTTTTGAGATGTTCTTAGACTTTTTTCAGCATTAATTTCATAATATAATATTGCCTCTAGTACTCAAAATCATTGTGTCTCACCCACCTCAGGAATGAAATAATTGAGTTGAACCCAAATCATCAGGATATTTCAAGCATCCATCTATGCAAAATCTCCCACCCATGAGATAATGTGAGCCCCTCTCTAATAGTCAAAATATCAATCTCACTTCAACAGATAATGGAGTCACCACTGTACTTGGCCCTGTTCATTCTAACAAGATGCTTTCAAGTGTTTTTAGGAATCAGCCATTTAAACGATTTAATTAGAAAATATTTACTTAGGACAAGAGGGCCGGTTGACCTCTGGCTGGTTTGGCTTTACTGTGTGTGGCCAAAGTGTCCTTGGTGAAGCTCACCTTAGCCAAAATGAGAAGGACAGGTAGAAGGAGTGACTCCAAATATGACTTGTTGTTCCCTCTACATAAAGATGGTTTGCTCCATGCACAAGGCCACTGCCCTCTCAGGTTGTAACTCGAAGGCACTCTGGACCCATGTTGAAAACAGAGATTTACATTGACTTGAGATGACTTCTTATGACAGTGTCTTCATATTTAGCTAATTTCTCTCTAACCAAACTGTAATAGTCAGGTCTCAGGGTCGCTCCTCTGTGGAGTCAGGCAGTGAGAGGAAAAGGTTCAGTTGTATCAGGATATGGGGAAGACAAATGAAGGAACATGCCCAAAACAGAGCAAAGGTAAGTTACTGACCCTCCTCCCCCACCCCTTCCTGCACATGCTGGAGCCTTGATTCAGGAGGGTGTTGGTTGGGCTCTCTCACAGGCAGGCAAATCTTAAATATAAATCTCTCACCACTAAAGCAGAAGCTCAGAGAGATAGATGAGGAGTTAGAGAATCTGAGGGACTAATTTCCTTCAGATCATGTAGACTTTCCTTTCAGTAATCAAGTTTACGACTGCAATTAAGTTGTACATAAAATTTGAATTTTCTTTTTTTTTAATATTTTATTTATTTGACAGAGAGAGACACAGTGAGAGAGGGAACACAAGCAGGGGGAGTGGGAGAGGGAGAAGCAGGCTTCCCGTGGAGCAGAGAGCCCAATGCGGGGCTAAAATTTGAATTTTCAATTGACAATGGGTTTAATTCAGCTTAGACCTCCTTAGAGAGCTTTTTCTTCTTCCCCACATATGGCAGCAGGTTTTTTCCTGTTTGGAGCCTGAAGATCAGTAATACAGATTTTCTTTTTCTTTTTTCTTTTTCTTTCTTTCTTTCTTTCTTTTTTTTTTTTTTTTTTGTCAAGAAGATGACTACCTTTGTAACAAATTAGTAACATAGTGATATCTTATTGGTATAATTTTGCTTTAATACAGAAATCAGTCCCATAATTGTGGCAGTTAAACCACCTCCTTTTACAGATGAGAGGTCCAGGCAATCTGGCCCCCAAATCCCATATGGAGTAGCATTCAAGGAGAAGTGGGAGGCTGAGGTCTCTAGGCTCATCCAGGTTTGATGCATCAACCTGCCTGAGGATCATGTCCCCCCACAAGAGTTGAGCACCAGGCATGCCAGTACATGAGGGTGCTGAGAAGTTAGCCCTACTGTTTCCTGTTCTTCTGCTCACTGAGTCAACACTGCAAAGTAACTAGCAGTGGGCAGGACAGCAACTTAAAAACCGGAATCAGGGTGACTTCCAGTCTCAGTTTTCAACCATTTTGTAGTAAATCTCCAGAGAGTCCTTCATATTTGCACAATATTTTATCCCCACATTCTTCCTTGGAAATGGCCAGAATCTTTAATTGCCAGTCTCTCACAGCTCTGTTCAGTAGAAATAAATGTAAACCACTATTTGAGACACATTTTCTAACTGTTGCATTTTTTTAAGTTAAAGAAACAAGTAAAATTATAGGACTATTTTTATTTACTGCAAGATATCCAAAATAGTATTTCAACATCAATGTAGAATGTAGAAATTATTAAGAAAGTATTTCAACTTTTTTTTATAGTCTCCAGAATGTGATTTATGTGTTACACAAGCAGCCTATCTCAGTTTGGACTAGTGCACTAGCTACATTTCAAGTGCTCAGGAGCTACATGTGGCTAGCGGCTAGTAGCTACTGCATTGAGAAGCACAGATTCCGCTTCAAATGCTTCAGAAACGCTGCACTGGATGATCTTCAGAGAAGTCCCTCCAGACTGGACAGCTTGCCGGGTCTGCGCCAGACTGCGCTCCAGGGGCTCCTGAGCCTGCAGGATTCTGTGCAGTGGACCCGCGGAGAGCGAGGGTCCGGGGTGCTGAGGCTAACCCCAGGGCGACCCCAAGGACCCAGAGCCGGTGAAAGGTGCCGGGCGTGGAGCGCCCTGGGAGACAGAGAGCTTTTTGCTCAGGGACCTGGTGAGAGCACAGGGCTGTGCGCTTCCCAGGCAGCGCAGTAGTACATGCCCTCGTTGCTCTTCTCCAGCTTCAGCACCCACAGAGTACAGCTGATGCTCTCCCTGTCCTCCATGGTCTCGACTTTGCTTTCGAGACTGGTACCTCCACCTTCATCCAGATCATATTCAGTCTGAGGACCCTCCTGGTGGCAGTACCAGTGGATATAGTTGACACTGGTGTCAGCTTTGCATCACAGGGTGGCCGAAATTGCCCAAGTGCCAGGACCAAAGCCGGCCGCTCAGCTTGAGCCCTGTTCCACCGCCTGCAAGAGGGAGGGGGGACAGCTGTGAGACAGGGGCGGCTGGGAGGGAGGGAGTCAGGAACTTACTGGGAAACAGATGGGTGCACAGGACTGCAAGAGGATCCAGCATGGTTCTGCTTCCCACCTGATGGAGAGAAGCCCAGGGGCCTTGTGGCTGCACCTGCTGGGAGGAGACTGGCTGGGTGGTGGCAGAGGGCAGGTTCTGAGCCTCTGCTTCCTTGAGGTGCCTGCAGCTACTGGTGAGAGATAGGTAGCAGGGAGGGAAGGGCCAGAGGGCTGGGACAGGTCTGACCACAAGGTGAGGGGACATCAATGGTCAGGGATCTGAAAAAAAAAAAACACTGAGGAATGTTGGTGAAATCAAAGAGCACCAGCAATAACAGCAATCCTTGATTAGACATAGACTGCACTTGAGAACCTCACTAGTTGGTTTCTACTCTTTGATTAAATCCTGAAAATCACCATGTGATGTGACTACCTCCTGCTTGGAAATGGGGAAAGCCTGGCTGGTATTTTAAGTAACTTTCCCAAGGCTGCATAGCTACAGGGAATTATGTGGGGGATGTGAGCCTGGTCTGGCTGGACAAGCCTCAAATGGCCACTTGGTATTGACAGAGCAGTGGGTGCGCAGGCTCCTCGGGAAGCAAGGACAAGCACAGAGCAGAGATCTCTGCTTAAAAAGGCAGCAGGACCCCTGAGCTAGCATTAGAGCATTTCTCCCAGAGGTCTCCTCAGAAGATTTAAATAACCTAATGTGACATGATAGCTGTGTTGTCTTGGGCTAGCTAGTCTCCTCCTTTTCCCCATATGTCAAAGGGACATTATTAGTTTGCATGCAGAGTAAGCAGGGAATGTGAGCAAAGCACGTGGCCTGCCCAGATGCATAGAAAATGCTCAAGAAATGTTGGGGATTGTTATGTTACCTCAAAACTGGGCTAGTTGCAGTAGATGATTTCTGGGGTCCTCATAGTAGAGAATTATAGGGAATATTACAGTTATGGAAAAGAAGGGGTGTGTGTGTGTGTGTGTGTGTGTGTGTGTGTGTGTGTGTGTGTGTGGTGCCAGAGGAAGAAGCCTGCACTGAGCCAGGGGGCAGTGCAGACCAGGGGGTGGGTCCTGCAATTCCAGTGTCAGATCCTCAGAAATGGTAAAGGCAGGGCCTCAGGAAGGGTCAGCTGAGGAATACATCTGAAATGAAGCTTTGAGAAGTAAAAGGAGCATTGACTTCCAACTGAAATGAAGGTTTCTTTTTTATTATCCCAAGTATACCAGGATCTCCTGGGTATAGTTATAGTAATTAGTTATGCTAACGATAGCCTGTCAGCCTGGAGGGAGAAGGCAGTGGGGATGGCAAGGAAGGGTACTTGGCTGGGGCAGGGAGGTTTGGGTCCTTTGCACCCGCTACCAGACCCAGCTTCTGAGCTCCTCCTCTTGGTAAAAACTGAAAAGCAGACATGCTGAGCTATAACCAAGATTCAAGTTTCAAGTGTCCCAAAATGTGGGCTTTGAGGTTTTGCTGAGTTGGTGAGGTGTTGACTAGAATATTCTGCTACAGTATTATTCCAGGGCCACCATTCATACCCTCAGCAGGTGTCTAGGGCAGTTGTGCTAAAATGTTAAGTGGAAAAGAGAATGACAATGGGGGTGACATCTGCACAGCATAACAACAGATGAAAAGAATCTGAATATAGAAGGTGAGTAAGGTGGAGGGTGAGAAATTCGGTGACTCTTTTCTTCCTACTTTCTCGCTTTTCTAGATTTTCTCCAATAAGAAAATCTTTCTTTGGGAGAGAAAATCCATAACCATCTATTCTTTTATGAAAATGAATTTTATGTCACATATCAGCCTTCAAAACTCTGTTTCTCTCAATTACTGTAACCATTTGTCTTCAAAAACCACTAAATACTCAACAACTGTTGGCCATGACCAGCTTTAGGTGACTGTGGGCAAAATCTTCTGTCTTTTATCCTCAATTTACATGTTTATAACATTTTGTACTGAATACACAATTTTTCTTAAATATATTTTTCTTTTGTTAGGTTGGTAACCCCATTTCTAAAACCAAGTCCTAGGTAGCAACCTACCTAGGTTGCTTTATTATAGAATCACAGAAGTTTAGACCCTTAAAAATAAAAAGGAAAGCCTTCATTGCAGAAGCCTCATTAATCCTCATCTTTAAAGATGAGAAAACAACTCCCAGAATGCAGGTGACTCGTTCAATATGACAGGACCATAAGTAGCTGAGGGGGGATTAGAACCCCTACCCCCTTCTCTCTACTGTGCACACTCTCATTGAGTGGACCTGGCATTTCAGACTCAGTCACTACATGCAGAGCACCCACCACCTGTCAGGTAGTAGGCCTCTTTTCAAGCATTAACCTCATTTTTGTAACCCTTGAAAATAGCACCATTCTGTATTCAGTATTCTCAGTCAACAGATGATGACAGGCTCCTTGGACATTCCTCACATTGGACTTTTTCAAATAGATGAACAAATCTGATACTGTGACTGAACCGCCTTTATTAAAAGAAATTAAGATCACTTATGTTGGTCTACTTTTGACTCTCCTCAAAGATATATAGGTGTGTGTATGTGTGTGTGTGTGTGTGTGTGTGTGTGTGTGTGTGTGTGTGTGTGTATCCAAACAGGTGCATAGCAATGAACTTGACAGAGAATTTCTTATGTTCCTCAAGTAAAAATGCAGCCTCATATACAGTTGCCTGATATACTGGAAAAAGGGTGCAGAGTGCAATGCATTATGTGGACATAAATTACAAAATTATTTGTTGTTTATCTGAAATTCATGAAAATATAAATCAAATCCACAATGAGATATCACTCACACCTGTTTGAATGGCTATTGTCAAAAAGAGTACAAATAACAAGTGTCATCACAGAAGCTGGGCGGTAAAGAAGTGCAGGGCCTCGGTGGGGGGGGCTGTCCTTTGCTCAGGGACCCCATGTGCTGGGGACAGGAAGCTGCCCCAGGAGCAGCTCTGAGAGCAGACTCTCCCAGGCAAGCTCAATGTCGTGCACTCCCAGAAAATCCTTGCTGGGACAGAAATCTCATGGTTTCAAAGTTAAGAAAGTATAAAACTGTCATCACACTAGAGCAAAAAGAAAAATCTTAAAATGAACAAGTAACAAGAGAAATCTCCTCCACCAGAATAGTAAAGAAACCATAAAGCTCTAGCACTGAAAGGAGGACACTGTTGAAACCAGACGTTATTCATGGAGCTCAGGGGCCCCAAGAGACCGTGTGGGGAGAGAGGAGAGAATGAAAAATCTTAAATTTCATCCTCTGGACCTAGTGTGGTAGGAAGGGATTGTAATTTGTTTATATTCATATTTTATAATTAATATTGATAGTGTTAGGCAGCAAAATGTCAGTGTAAGGGGAAAACGCAAATATACAATTTTTAATGATTAGTAAAAATACTGTGATGTGTCATTTGAATCCATGTCTCTAAATATTACTCCTTTTGTAGATCTCCACTGAAGAAAGGGGAAGCAATAATAATCCAGAAGTGAGCCCTCCTAGTGTCTGTGTTGTGGTATGAAATACCCTTTCTTACTCCAAGTACCAGGGCTCAGTTGAGAAACGACTGAAAACAGAAATAACACAATCATGAAAGAATCAACCGCTTACCTGCCCATTTGAATATAGACTCTGTTTCAGGCTACACAGAGCTTATGAATGACAGCTCTTTTCTATGGAATTATTACCACAGCTAAGTGCAGGAGAAATCAGAGAGAATTTGAGAATTGGGAAATGGCCCCCAGGCACCCTCTAATGAGACACTGGACCAGACACATGTCCCAGGGGATCCCCAGCTCCCTCACTGGCACTGGCGCTGCTCCCACTGCCATTCTGTGCCCCCCCTACAGCTCCCCACTCCTCACCTCCCTCTGTCCCCATGGCTGTGTCCATGCTCTTTTGTTGTTTCCCGTCCCGTTGGTGTCTGGCCCTCTGCGTCTTTCTCTCTCTATCTCCTGTTCTAGCTGGGTCTCCTTCTCCTGCTTTCTTTCTCTTTATCTCTCTTCTCTTTCGTCCCAATCTCTCTCTCTCTCTCTCTCTGTGTCTCTCCTATGTCTCTCATCTGTCTCTGTACTTATGTCTCTACATCTATCTGCCCATCTCTATCACCTTGTTCCTTTATCTATTTTACATACTATATCTCTCTACTTCTCTTTCTGTGGTCACAGTAGCTACTTTAAATTCTCAAGAAAACTAAGTCCAGGGATGCCTGGGTGGCTCAGTTGGTTAAGTGTCTGCCTTTGGCTCAGGTCATGATCCCAGGGTCCTGGGATCAAGTCCCACATTGGGATCCCTGCTCAGCGGGGAGCCAGCTTCTCCCTCTGCCGCTTTCCCTGCTTGTGCTCTCTCTCTCTCTCTGACAAATAAATAAGATCTTAAAAAAAAAGAAAACTCGGTCCAAATCTTGTGAAATCTCATGCACATCTTGTGAGATTTCTACCAAATCTCATGGGATCTCATTCCAAATCTTGGGAAATCTCATCCAAATCTCATGAAAATTCAGTCCAATTCTTGAGAGATCTCTTTCAGTTCTCACCAGATTCTGGCCCAAATCTCGTGAGATCTTAGTCCAAGTCTCATGCAATCTCTTCCAAATCTCACCGTATCTCAGTCCAAATCTCATGAGATCTTAGCCCAAATCTCGAGATAACGCATCCAATCTCAGGGAACTCAGTCCAAATCTTGTGAGATCTCAGTCCAATCTCATTTGAACTCAGTCCAGTTCTTGCCACAGCTCAGTCCAAATCTCCTGATATCTCACGCTCATCTCATCGTATTTTTACCCATCTCATGCATTCTCAGTCCAAATCTCAAGGGAACTCACCCAAATCTCATGAAAACTCAGTCCAAATCTTTTTTTTAAGATTTTATTTATTGGAGAGAGAGAATGAGAGAGAGAGAGAGGGAGAGAGCATGAGAGGGGGTTGGGTCAGAGGGAGAAGCAGACTCCCCGCTGAGCAGGGAGCCCGATGTGGGACTCAATCCCGGGACTCCAGGATCATGACCTGAGCCAAAGGCATTCGCTTAACCAACTGAGCCACCCAGGCGCCCAACTCAGTCCAAATCTTGAGAGATCTCATCCAAATCTCACCAGATATCAGTCCAAATCTCATCAATCTCTCTCCAAAAGTCCAGAGACCTCAAACAAATCTCATGAGAATTCAGTCCAAATATTGAGAGATCTCTACCAAATCCCACCAGATCTCAGTCCAAACCTCATGAGATCTCAAACATATCTTGCAAAATTTCTAGCCAAATCTCATGAGATCAGAGTCAAAATCTCATGAGAACAGCATCCAAATCTCATTTGATCTCATTCAAACCTCACCAGGCTCAGTCCAAATCTCTGGAGGTCTCATCCAAACCCTGTGAGATGTCAATCCAAATCTTATGAGATCTCAGCCCAAATCTTGTGACAACTAAGTTCAAATCTTCCAAGATCTCATTCCAAATCTCATGAGCTCTCATGCACATCTTGTCAGATCGCTATACAAATATCCTGAGATCTCTACAAATCTCATGAGATCTCAGTCCAAATCTCATGAGAACTTGGACCAAATCTCGATATGTCAGGAACATCTCATGAGATTTCTACCCAAATCTCATGAGATCTCTGTCGAAATCTCATGAGAACTTGGACCAAATCTCGATATGTCAGGAACATCTCCTGAGATTTCTACCCAAATCTCATGAGATCTCAGTCCAAAGCTCAGGAGAACTAAGTATAAATCTCGCCAAAACTCATTCCAAATCTCGTAAGATCTCACACACATCTCATGAGATTTCTAGCCAAATCTCCTGAGATCTGTCCAAATCTTGGGGAACTCAGTCCAAATCTCGTGATAATCAGACATGTTTTGTGACATTTCTAACCAAATCTTGTGAGATCTTAGACCAAATCTCAAGAGAACTCATCCAAATCTCAGGGAACTCAGTCAAAATCTCATGAGATGTCTTCCAAAACTTGCCAGGCCTACATCCAAGTCACATGAGAAATTATGCATATCTCCTGAGATTTCTACCCAAATCTCATGAGATCTCATCCAGATCTCACCAGATCTCAATCCAAATCTCGTGAGATTTACAAAAAATGTCTGTCCAAATCAACAGAGAACTCAGTCCGAACTCGTGAATTGTCTTCTAAATCTCAACAGATCTACATCCAAATCACGTGAGAAATCACACACATCTCATGAGATTTCAACCCAAATCTCATGAGATCTCAGTTCGAATCTAGTGAGAACTCAAACATCACCAGATCTCAGTACAAATCTATTGAGATCTTAGTCCAAATCTCCTGAGATCTCACACACATTTCGTCAGATTTCTAGCCAAATTTCATATATTCTCAGGCCAAATCTCATGAGATCTCATCCAAACCTCACCAAACTCTGTCAAAATTTTGAGAGATCTCTTCCAAATCTCGCTAGATCCCAGTCCATATCTCGAGATCTTAGTCCAAATCTCATGTGATTTCTTCCAAATCTCATCAGATCTCAGTCCAAATCTCAAGAGACCTCATCTAAATCTCAAGGAACTCCGTCAAACTCGTAAGATGTCTTCCAAATCTGGCCAGACCTATGTGCAAGTCACATGAGAACTCACGCTCCTCTCATGAGATTTCGACCCAAATCTCATGAGTTCTCATTCAAATCTCACCAGATCTCAGTCCAAATCATGTGAGAACTCTCTCCAAATATCATGAGATCTCTTCCATCTCACCAACCTTCAGTTCAAATCTCATGAGATCTCACATACATCTGACAAGATTTCTCGCCAAATCTCGTGAGATCAGTCCAAGTCTTGTGTGATCGCTAGGCTAATCTTGTGAGATCTGCGTCAAAATCCATGAGAACAGTGTCCATACCACCTATGAACTCATTCAAATCTCATCAGTCTCAGTCTCTATCTCTAGAGAACTCATCCAAACCCTGTGAGATCTCATCCAAACCTCGCCAGAACTCAGTCCAAATCTCATGAGATGGCACGTGCATGTCAGGAGATTTCAACCCAAAGCTCATGAGGTCTCAGTCCAAATCTCGTGAGAACTCAGTCCAAATCTCACCATATCTCATTCCAAATCTCAAGAGATATTAGTCCAAATCTTGGGCAATCTCAGTCCAAATATCATGAGATCTCAGCCAAATCTCATTGGAACTCAGTCCAAATCTCAGAAGATCTCACTCCAAATCTTGGGAGAACTCAGTCCAAATCTCGTGATAACTCAGGCACATTTTGCGTGATTTCTAATCAAATCTCGTGAGATCTTAGTCCAGATCTTGAGAGAACTCATCCAAATCTCGGGGAACTCAGTCAAAATCTCATAAGATGTCTTCCAAATCTCGCCAGACCTATGTCCAAGTCATGTGAGAACTCATGCTCATCTCATGAGATTTCTACCCAAATCTCATGAGGTCTCCTTCAAATCTCACCAGATCTCAGTCCAAATCTCGTTTGAACTCAGTCCAATTCTCACCACAGCTCAGTTCAAAGCTCTTGATAATCTTACAATCATCTCGTCATATTTTTACCCAAGTCTCATGCGTGCTCAGTCCAAATCTCAAGGGAAATCACCCAAACCTCGTGAGAACTCAGTTACCACATCTGGACGGATCTCTTCCAAATCACACCAGATATCAGTCCAAATCTTGTGAGATCTCGGTCCAAATATCGCCAGATCTCAGTCCAAATCTTGAGAAAACTCAATCCACATCTTGAGAAACCTCATGAATTTCTCATGAGATTTCTACTAAATCTCATGAGATCTCATCCAATCTCACCAATCTCTGTCTAAATCTCAAGGGAACTCATCCAAATCTCATGAGAGTTCAGTCCAAATCTCGAGAGATCTCTGCCAAATCCTGCCATATCTCAGTCCAAACCTCATAAGATCTCAAACATATATTTGCGAGATTTCTAGGCAGATCCCATGAGATCTGAGTCAAAATCTCGTGAGAACAGCATCTGACTCTCTTTTGATCTCATTCAAATCTCTCTAGGCTCAGTACAAATCTCTAGAGCTCTCATTCAATCCCTGGGAGATCTCAACCCAAATCTCCTGAGAACTCAGTCCCACTCTTGTGTTAATTTCAGGCACATCTCATGAGATTTTGACCCAAATCTCACGAGATCTCAGTTCAAATCTCGTGAGATCTTAGTCCAAATCTCATGCAATCTCTTCCATATCTCACCAGATCTCAGTCCAAAAATCAAGAGAACTCAGTACAAATCTCATTTGATCTCAGACCAAATCTCACCAGAACTCCATCCAGATCTCCTGAGATCTCACACACATCTCATCAGATTTCTAGACCACTTATATGTTCTCTGTCCAAGTCTCATGATCTCATCCAAATCTCACCAATCTCTGTCCAAATCTTGAGAGATCTCTGCCAAATCTCGCCAGATCTCAGTCCAATCTCGTGAAATCTTAGTCCAAATCTTGAGAGAACTCATCCAAGTTTTGAGGAACTCTGTAAAAATCTCATGAAATGTCTTCCAAATCTCACCAGACCTATGTCCAAGTCACATAAGAACTCACGCTCCTCTCACAAGATTTCTACCCAAATCTTGTGAGATCTCATTCAAATCTCACCAGATCTCAGTTCAAATCTTGTGAGAACTCAGTCTAAATCTTGAGAGACCTCTTTCAATTCTCACCAGACCTCAGTTCAAATTTCGTGAGATCTTAGTCCAAGGCTCATGTGATCACTTCCAAATCTCACCATATCTCAGTCCAAATCTTATGAGATCTTAGTCCAAATCTCAAGAGAACTCATCCAAATCTTGGGGAACTCAGTCCAAATCTCATTTGAACCCAGTCCACTTCTTGCCACAGCTCAGTCCAAAGCTCCTGATATCTCACACTCATCTAGTCATATTTTCACCCCAGTCTCGTGTGTTCTCAGTCCAAATCTCAAAGGAACTCACCCAACTCTTGTGAGCACTCAGTCCACATCTTGAGAGATCTCTTCCAAATCTCGAGAGATCTTAGTCCACATCTCATGACATCCTAGTACAAATTTCGTTTGAACTCAGTCCAAATCTCACCAGATTTCAGTCCAAATCTCATGAGATCTCACACATATCTTCCTACATTTCTATCCAAATCTCATGAGAACAGAGTCAAAATCTCATGAGAACAGAGTACGAATCTTGTATGATCTCAATCCAAATAACATGAGATCTCTTGCACATCTCACCAGATTTCTACACAAATCTCATCCGATCTTAGTACAAATCTCATGAGATCTCATTCAAATCTTGCCAGATCTGGGTCCAAATATAGTGGGATCTGAGTCCAAATCTTGAGAGAACTCGGACAAATCTCATGAGAACTCACTCCAAATCTCAAGATAAATTCAGGCACATCTCATGAGAGTTTGACCCAAATCTCCTGAGATCTCAGTCCAAATCTCATGAGACTTCAATGCAAATCTTGTGAGAACTCAATCCATATCCTTTGATAACTCACGCACATCTCTCAAGATTTCAAGCCAAATCTCGTGAGGTCTGTCCAAATCTCACGATATGCAGTTTAAATCTCAGCAGGACTCAGTCCAAAAAATCATGATATGTCAGACATCTCGTGAGATTTCTACCCAAATCTTGTGAGATCTCAATCCAAATCTCCCGTGATCTCACACACACCTCTTCACATTTCTACACAAATCTCGTGTGTTCTCACTTCAAATCTCATGTGATCTCATCCACATCTCACCAGTCTCTGTCCAAATCTCAAGAGAAATCATCCAAATCTCATGAAAACTCAGTCCATTCTTGAGAGATCTCCCAAGTCTCGCCAGATATCAGCCCAAATCTCATGCGAACTCAGCCCAACACTTAAACATAAGCCAAGAGGACAAAACCGTCACCCACATTTGCTTCTGTGCCTATCCATGCACGGTAAGGGCAATTTTAAAAACAGAAAACAAAACCAAGACCAGATTTTCCGCTTTCTGAAGGAGGAATGCAGGCCTCTTAATGACAGGGCTCCCACATGCAAGGCAGAAATGTTTACCTTTGCCCAAGCCCACAGGTGTACGATTTCCCTGCGGCAGACTGCTTGCTAGGAGACTGTGCTTTCTTCACATTATCCCATTCTCATCGCTAATGAAGAACTTTGGCCTTCCATGCATCATTTTCCACCTTTTAGCTCTTTTTTCAATCTAAGTTTGCCCTGGGCGTCATTCAGATCCAGTGTCTCAGAGTAATAGCCTCTATTTAAGCAGGTCCAGCTAAGTCCTTGTGATTGTGGGAGGGATTGGGGCACATTGCCCCTTGTAACAGGCTTTCAGAACTATGGGGACCTCAGAGGTTAAGACATTTGGAAGTGCCCTGCGAGTAATGTTTCTGTGTAGGCTTGGCCCCAGGTTGTTAGAAGGAGTGGGCCTCATTTCTTGGGTAAAAGGAAATGAAGTGACAAACTTCATTCCCAGATGTATCCTAGTCCCAAATTTATTGTCAAATTTCGGCCTTCACTGGAATCATTTCCATGCCCTTGCCGAAATTTAGAGTGGGTTTACACACGGCGAAGAGGGGATTCTACCCAAGTAGCCAGCACCCAACGATTGGTCGTGAGTTCCTACTTCAGTCCTGTGCTCAGTCAGAGTACCCTTATCTGATATCCCAAAGGAAAGGAAAGGTGGCTATTCTCTCCTTGACCTTGAGATGCCCTCCTTTTGAGGAACAAAGGTCACCAATATGCTGCATGCTGGAGGATCTGGTGAGTTCAGGAGGTGCCCTTTCAAGGACTGTAGCACCAAAGTTTGCATCCAAAACCTTGAGCATCAGCTGGGAGTCCCATTAGTATAGCTGAGTGACTGCAGCCTCTATCCATTCATGGGAAGGGCAAAACAACAACAACAACAACAACAACAACAACAACAACAACAACAACACTACCACCAAATTTCCCTCTCATTCTGAAGGAAGAATGCAGAGTTCTTGGTGACAGGGCTCCCAGGTCTAGGCAATGGTTGCCCTTTCCCCAAGCCCACAGTTGTTTCTCATTCCTGGGAATGAAAATTGGGTTGCTAGGAGATGGGCCTAGTCACCTCAATCAAAACATGATGTCTCATCGCATCTCTAATAAACACATTTGGCCCAGCATATACCCACTTCCACCCTCTTGCTCTTTTTCTGCTGAGGTTCACCCTGTGGGCCTTCTGATCCAGTGTCTCAGAGCAATATCCTGTTCATTCAGCTGGAAGATCTGGAAGATTCTTTGTGACTGTGTGGAAGTGTTGGCCACAGAGCCCCCTGGAAATGCTGTTCAGAACTATGTTGGCCTGAGGAGGCCTAAGGCATTGGAAGCTTGCAAGCAGTGAATGTCTGTGCGTAGGCTTGGCCGGAGGACTCATTTCTTGCAGAAGGGGAAAAAATTAGATGTCTCATTACAGATTTATCCCACTTAAAATGGCCCTGCTTATATACATTCCTGTAGTCTCGCAGATTGTCTGTCTAGCTCTTGGTTCACATTCAAACTGGAAGGTGCATTTCCTCACAGCAGCGCCTAGGGATTCCTGGGGAGTTCCCTGGCCCTCTTATCCCTGAGCTTGTTGTGTGGCTGCCTTGGGTAAGTGTGTAGACGGGTAGCAAAGGCACCTCCCTCCCTGGCTGTCTGAGATGCCTCTGTTCTGGAGAACCTAGTTTGAAAAAGCATTCAAAGGAATGCAAACGGACAGAGAGGGAATGTGGACTTTCCCAGAGTTGAGAATAAACCAATGTTGAGACTAAAATACCTAGCAAAATCTGTTAGTCTCCGGGATCAGAAAGGCCTGTTGGCTTTGGCAATGGGAAGCCTCCAGGGCCTACCCCTGGGAGCCAAAGAAGCAAGAGGCCTTCATTCTTCCTTCGTAAAGAGCGGGAAATCTGGAATCGGATGTCACTCCTGCTGCCTTTCCGTCTGTGGCGGGGAGGGGGGGACACAAAAAAACCAGAAACGCTTTAGTGTTAGCAGACCGGTTCTCCCAGCTGATGATGCATTTGGAAGTAGCCATTGGAGGAGCATTCCTGGCAAGAGCTCTTTTTAGACTGAAGAGGTCCCGGAGCATACCACACATGTGTCAACTGTCTGCTCTTCCGAATGAAGGCATCTCTGGCAGCCAGGGGAGGGAGACAAGCTGGCTGCCAACCACAGCATTTCAAACAGCAGGACAAGAACCAAGTACTCAGAGGCAGAAGGGGAAATTTTCCTTTCGGCTCTCAGACACATTGCTCTCCCCTAGCACAGGATCTCAGTGGGAACTTGCAACCAACACTTTGTGGTTGGTGGCACACACTGGTTGTGAGATGCCAACCCTAGTATTCCTACATGTGAAGCAACATAGCTACAAAAACAGCAAGAGGATGGGATGTCTTCAAGGAAAACCAAAGTTCAACACTTCAAATGGGAATGAAAGTTATCTGGGAGTGAGGTATCAAACTTCAGCTCCCCTTGCCCCAGAAATGGAGGCAAGCTCCCTTCCAAAACCTCTGGCCATTCCTAAAACCAATCTTTTGAGCTCCTTCAAACTCCCTAGCCTTCCTGATGTCAACACTGTTCTGAAGTCAAATTACAAGGAGCCCTGTGGCAAAGCTATCTCAGAGTCACAGGGACTCCGTCGGAATCCTCAGTTTCAATGTGAAAGTACTGCTCTGAGAACACTGGCTCTCAATGGCCTCCAGAACGTACCTGGTTTGGAGAAAGGGCGCAAGGATGTCTATGTATGCTTGGAGGCAAGGTTCCTATTGTGTCCAAGAAAGAAAGACTTGTATATTTCAAATGGGAGTGGAATAAATTTGGGATGGGTATGTCCAACTTAAATTCTCCTTTCTGCAGAAATGACGCACACACTCTCTGGTGGGCACCTTCAAGTTCCCTAGGTTTCTCGATGTCCACAGAGTTCTAAAAGTCAACGTCAAGGGGCCCTGCAGTCCAAGGTATCCCACAGTCCTGAGAACTCTGCCACACCCCCTTAGATTAAAGCAGAAAGTTTCGTTCTGAGACATTTTTCCTGATTCGCGCCCTAGATAGAATACATTTTGAAAAAAGAACAAAAATGAAAATTTACACATGGAGGCCAAAAGTGCTTCAAGGAGAGGAGGATGGGATCATATTGAGAATTAAGTGGCTGGCACAATGTCTAAACAATCTGGCCACTTAAGAATAAGAAACTCCAGTGGTCTCGGGCAAAGGGAAATCTCCACCGGCTACACTTGGAAACAGAGTAAACAAGAGGCGTTCACTTTTTTTTTTCTTTTGTAGAAAGACAAAGATAGAGAGAGAGCATGCTCAGGGTGGAGGAGGGGCAGAAGCAGGCTCCACATCCAGCATGATGCTGTATCTGGGGGCTCGATTCCCACAACCATGACCTGAGCCAAAATCAAGAGTGAGATGCTTAACCGTCTGAACTATGCATGTGCCCCCAAAAGGCCTTCATTCTTCCTTCCCAAGGACAGGGAAGCTTCTGACATTGGAGGATTTCCTGCATTTCCATCAGTGCATTAGGCAGCAGTGATTCAGAGGTACCAGGCTACAACTCCCAGGTGATGATCAAATGTTTGGAACGGCTGTTTGGAGCATTATTCCTTGAACCAAACTATTTCTGCACTGAAAAGGTCCTAGAGCATATCAGGCCGTGCACAACCCATCTGTTCTTCAGAATGAAGGCATCTCAAACAGCCAGGAATCGCCCCGCACAACACTTGAGTTCCCAGTGCGGTTTCCCATGAGACGTAGCCTCGAACCTAGGTAGGGCCAGAGCCATGACAAGTGTTCGGGTGGGAAACCTGAAGATGATAGGCACTGATCCCATGTCACTGTGGAGATCAGCTCTCAGGACAGCTTTAGGATGAATCTCGGACTTCCTCGACGGTGTCTCTGCCGTTGCTCACAGTGTTGCCATCGTTTCAGTGTTTCTCTGGAAGCCTTGTGTCCGGGAGCCGCAGGGTGTGACAAATGGCAGGTTTTCCTCCCTTGTTTCTTGCTGATGAGTCTGGCACGGGCCATTTCTCCCAAATCACTGGTGCTTTCGGGACTTCACTTCGGACATTATCAGGAACGAATCCTTGCTGGGGCTCCGGTATTGTACCGGGTGTGTTTTGGGGTCAATCTGATGGCAGGGTGTGGACGTCCCATTAGGCCCGAGATGAGTGCTAGCGTTAAGGTGCGGCTCCAGCCTGTGTTGCAGCCTCAGAGGGATGCTCTTAGGGTTGGGGGGGTCTTGATTTTTCACAGAACCCTACTCTCCGGCAAAACCTTGCTTTGAAGTGGTACGGTTTCCTTCTCTGTTCCTGCATGGCTGGACCCTCCCCACCAAATCCTTTGCTCATTCAGGATGTAGGTTGGCCCTAGGGAGTGCCACAATCAGGGCTCGGGTTAGGGTTAGCTTCCGTCAGACTGTCTGGGCCCATGTGATGCCAGGGCTCCCTCCTGTCCTGCTGGCTGCTTGGAGGGTGACCATTGGGCTTAATTTCGGGGATAGGGTTAGATTTCTGGACGTAGGCACAATGTGAGACCAACGTAAATTTAGCTCTAGAATCGTCCTGTCATGTACCACTGTCGTGGTGGCACGTGGCACAGTTTATTTTTATTTTTATTTTTTATTTTTTTAAACAACATCCATTTATTAGCTTGCACTCTGTAGGTCAGAGTTCAGTACACTGTGGCTAGATTTTCTGTTCAGAGTCTCACAAGGTCAAAATCAAGGTATTGGCAGGACTGGGCTCCTAACTGGAGGATCTGGACAGGAATTTGCTTTCAAGCTCCTTCAGGTTGCTGTCAGACTTGAGTTCTTGGGACTGTGAGGCTGGGGTCACCGTTTCGCTGCTGGTTGCCAGATGGGGACTGTTCTTAACTCCTGTGGGCTACCTGCATTCCTTCTCAGGCAGCCCCCTCTCCATCTTCAAAACAGCCATGATTATGGAGCTCTTCCAACTTCTACTACCAGCTGGAGAACACTCACTGCTTTAAGGGCTTGTGGGGTTACAGTGGGCCACCCCTAGGTAATCCAGGGTGATCATCCAATTTTAAGCTCCACTGTGCCTGGTAATATGACATAATGTTATGACGTGATCATCTCTTCATATTCACAGATTCTGGGGAGTAGGAGAAGACATCTTCGGGGGACCCATGAAGAAAGTCTGCCTACTATTCCATCCAAAGTAAAATGTGTTATTTACTCCTCACTTTCTCTGTTTTTTTAATTTTTTTATTGTTATGTTAATCACCATACATCATTAGTTTTTGATGTAGTGTTCCATGATTCATTGTTTGTGCATAACACCCAGTGCTCCATGCAGAACGTGCCCTCTTTAATACCCATCACCAGGCTAATCCATCCCCCCAACCCCCTCCCCTCTAGAAACCTCAGTTTGTTTTTCACAGTCCATCGTCTCTCATGGTTCGTCTCCCCCACTGACTTACTCCCCTTCATTCTTCCCATCCTGCTATCTTCTTCTTCTTTTCTTTCTTAACATATATTGCATTATTTGTTTCAGAAGTACTGATCTGTGATTCAACAGTCTTGCACAATTCACAGTGCTCACCATAGCACATACCCTCCCCAATGTCTGTCACCCAGCCACCCCATCCCTCCCACCCCCCACCACTCCAGCAACCCTCAGTTTGTTTCCCGAGGTTAAAAATTCCTCATATCAGCGAGGGCATATGATACATGTCTTTCTCTGATTGACTTATTTCACTCAGCATAACACCCTCCAGTTCCATCCACGTCGTTGCAAATGACAAGATCTCATTCCTTGTTATGGCTGCATAATATTCCATTGTGTATATATACCACCTCTGCTTTATCCATTCATCTGTTGATGGACATCATGGCTCTTTCCACAGTTTGGCTATTGTGGACCTTGCTGCTATAAGCATTGGGGTGCACGTACCCCTTCGGGTCCCTACATTTGTATCTTTGGGGTAAATACCCAGTAGTGCAATTGCTGGATCATACGGTAGCTCTATTTTCAACTGTTTGAGGAACCTCCGTACTGTTTTCCAGAGTAGTTGCACCAGCTTGCATTCCCACCAAGAGTGTAGGAGGGTTCCCCTTTCTCCGCATCCCCGCCAACATCTGTCGTTTCCTGACTTGTTAATTCTAGCCATTCTGACTGGTGTGAGGTGGTATCTCATGGAGGTTTTGATTTGGATTTCCCTGATGCCGAGCGATGATGAGCACTTTTCCATGTTGTCTGTTGGCCATTTGGATGTCTTCTTTAGAAAAATGTCTGTTCATGTCTTCTACCCATTTCTTGATTGGATTATGTGTTCTTTGGGTGTGGAGTTGGATAAGTTCTTTATAGATTTTGGATACTAGCGCTTTATCTGATATGTCATTTGCAAATATTTTCTCCCATTCTGTCGGCTGTCTTTTGGTTTTGCAGACTGTTTCTTTGGCTGTGCAAAAGCTTTTCATCTTGATGAAATCCCAATAGGTCATTTTTGCCCCTGCTTCCCTTGCCTTTGGCGATGATTCTAGGAAGAAGTTGCTGCGGCTGAGGTCGAAGAGGTTGCTACCTGTGTTCTCCTTTAGGATGTTGATGGACTCCTGTCTCACGTTTAGGTCTTTCAACCATTTGGAGTCTATTTTTGTGTGTGGTGTAAGCAAATGGTCCAGTTTCATTCTTCTGCATGTGGCTGTCCGATTTTCCCAACACTATTTGTTGAAGAGACTGTCTTTTTTCCATTGGACATTCTTTCCTACTTTGTCAAAGATAAGTTGACCATAGAGTTGAGGGTCCATTTCTGGGCTCTCGATTCTGTTCCATTGATCTATGTGTCTGTTTTTGTGCCAGTACCATACCGTCTTCACGATGACAGCTTTGTAATAGAATTGGAAGTCTGGAATTGTGATGCCACAAGCTTTGCTTTTCTTTTTCAATATTCCTCTGGCTATTCAGGGTCTCTTCTGGTTCCATACAAATTTTAGGACTATTTGTTCCATTTCCTTGAAAAAAGTGATGGTATTTTGATGGGGATTGCACTGAATGTGTAGATTGCTCTAGGTAGCATTGACATCTTCGCAATGTTGGTTCTCCCTAATCCATGAGCATGGAACGTTTTTCCATTTCTTTGTGTCTTCTTCAATTTCTTTCATGAGTATTTTAGAGTTTTCTGAGTACAGATCCTTTGCCTCTTTGGTTAAATTTATTCCTAGGTATATTATGGTTTTGGGTGCAATTGTAAATGGGATCGACTCCTTGATTTGTCTCTCTTCTGTCTCGTTGTTGGTGTATAGGAATGCCACTGATTTCTGTGCATTGATTTTATAGCCTTCTACTTGACTGAATTCCTGTATGAGTTCTAGCAGTTTTGGGGTGGAGTCTTTTGGGTTTTCCATATACAGTATCATATCATCTGCAAAGAGTGAGAGTTTGACTTCTTCTTTGCCGATTTGGATGCCTTGGATTTCTTTTTGTGGTCTGATTGCTGTGGCTAGGACTTCTAATACTATGTTGAATAGCAGTGGTGATAGTGGACATCCCTGCCGTGTTCCTGACCTTAGGGGAAAAGCTTGAGAATGATATTTGCTGTAGGTTTTTCCTAGATCGCTTTTATGATATTGAGGTATGTTCCCTCTATCCCTATACTCTGAAGAGTTTTGACCGAGAAAGGATGCTGTACTTTGTCAAATGCTTTTTCTGCATCTATTGAGAGGATCGTATGAGTCTTGTTCTTTCTTTTGTTAATGTATTGTGTCACGTTGATTGATTTGCGGATGTTGAACCAACCTTGCAGCCCAGGGATAAATCCCACTTGATCGTGGTGAATAATCCTTTTAATGTACTGTTGGATCCTATTGGCTAGTATTTTGGTGAGAATTTTTGCATCCATGTTCATCAAGGATATTGGTCTGTACTTCTCCTTTGGGATGGGGTCTTTGTCTGGTTTGGGGATCAAAGTAATGCTGGCCTCATAAAATGAGTTTGGAAGTTTTCCTTCCGTTTCTATTTTTTCGAACAGTTTCAGGAGAATAGGAATTAATTCTTCTTTAAATGTTTGATAGAATTCCCCTGAGAAGCCATCTGGCCCTGGGCTTTTGTTTGTTGGGAGATTTTTGATGACTGCTTCAATTTCCTTAGTGGGTATAGGTCTGTTCAGGTTTTCTATTTCTTCCTGTTTCAGTTTTGGTAGTTGATACATCTCTAGGAATGCACCCATTTCTTCCAGATTATCTAATTTGCTGACATAGAGTTGCTCATAATATGTTCTTTTAATTGTTTGTATTTCTTTGGTGTTGCTTGTGATCTCTCCTCTTTCATTCATGATTTTGTTGATTTGGGTCATTTCTCTTTTCTTTTTGATCAGTCTGGCCAGCGGTTTATCAATCTTGTTAATTCTTTCAAAGAACCAGCTCCTAGTTTCGTTGATGTGTTCTACTGTTCGTTTGGTTTCTATTTCATTGATTTCTGCTCTGATCTTTGTTATTTCTCTTCTTCTGCGGGGTTTAGGCTTTATTTGCTGTTTTTTCTCTAGGTCCTTTAGGTGTAGGGTTAGGTTGTGTATTTGAGACCTTTCTTGTTTCTTGAGAAAGGCTTGTATTGCTCTATACTTTCCTTGAGGACTGCCTTTGTTGCATCCCAAAGATTTTGAACAGCTGTGTTTTCATTTTCATTGGTTTCCATGAATTTTTTTAATTCTCCTTTAATTCCTGGTTGACCCATTCATTCTTTAGTAGGAGGCTCTTTAGCCTCCATGTATTTGAGTTCTTTCCGACTTTCCTCTTGTGACTGAGTTCTAGTTTCAAAGCATTGTGGTCTGAAAATATGCAGGGAATAATTCCAGTCTTTTGGTACCAGTTGAGACCTGATTTGTGACCTAGGATGTGATCAATTCTGGAGAATGTTCCATGGGCACTAGAGAAGAATGTGTATTCCGTTGCTTTGGGATGGAATGTTCTGAATATATCTGTGAAGTCCATTTGGTCCAGTGTTTCATTTAAAGTCTTTATTTCCTTGTTGATCTTTTGCTTAGATGATCTGTCCACTTCAGTCAGGGGGGTGTTAAAGTCCCCTACTATTATTGTATTGTTGCCAGTATGTTTCTTTGCTTTTGTTTTTAATTGCCTTATATAATTGGCTGCTCCCATGTTAGGGACATAGATATTTACAATTGTTAGATCTTCTTGTTGGATAGACCCTTTAAGTGGGATATAGTGTCCTTCTTCATCTCTTATTACAGTCTTTGTTTTAAAATCTAATTTGTCTGATATAAGAATTGCCACCCCAGCTTTCTTTTGGTGTCCATTAGCATGGTAAATGATTTTCCACCCCCTCACTTTGAATCTGGGGGTGTCTTTGGGTCTAAAATGAGTCTCTTGCAGACAGCATATTGATGGGTCTTGTTTTTTTAATCCAATCTGATAGCCTGTGTCTTTTGATTGGGGCATTTAGCCCATTTACTTTCAGGGTAACTATTGAAAGATAGGAATTTAGTGCCACTGTATTGCCTGTAAGGTGACTGTGACTGTATATTGTCTGTGTTCCCTTCTGATCTATGCTGCTTTTAGGCTCTCTCTTTGCTTCGAGGACCCTTTTCAAAATTTCTTTTAGGGCTGGTTTTGTGTTTGCAAATTCCTTTAGTTTTTGTTTGTCCTGGAAGCTTTTTACTTCTCCTTCTATTTTCAGTGACAGCCTAGCTGGATATAGTATTCTTGGCTGCATATTTTTCTCGTTTAGTGCTCTGAAGATATCATGCCAGTCCTTTCTGGTCTGCCAGGTCTCTGTGGATAGGTCTGTTGCCAATCTAACGTTTCTACCATTGTAGGTTACATATCTCCTCTCCCGAGCTGCTTTCAGGGTTTTCTCTTTGTCTCTGAGACTCGTAAGTTTTACTCTTAGATGTCGGGGTGTTGACCTATTTTTATTGATTTTGAGAGGGGTTCTCTGTGCCTCCTGGATTTTGATGCCTGTTTCCTTCCCCACATTAGGGAAGTTCTCTGCTATAAATTGCTCCAATATACCTTTTGCCCCTCTCTCTCCTCATTCTTCTTCTGGGTTCCCAATTATTCTAATGATGTTTCATCTTATCGTATCGCTTATCTCTCGATTTCTGCCCTCGTGAACCTGTAGTTGTTTATCTCTTTTTCTCAGCCTCTTTATTTTCCATCATTTGGTCTTCTATACCGCTGAATCTCTCTTCTGCCTCATTTACCCTAGCAGTTAGTGCCCCATTTTTGATTGCACCTCATTAATAGCCTTTTTGATTTCGACTTGGTTAGATTTTAGTTCTTTTATTTCTCCAGAAAGGGTTTCTCTAATAATTTCCACGCTTTTCTCAAGCCCAGCTAGGATCTTTAAAGTCATGATTCTGAACTCTAGGTTTGACATCGTACTAATTTTCTTATTGAGTAGGTCCCTGGCAGACAGTACTACCTCTTGTTCTTTTCGCTGGGGTAATTTCTTTCGTCTTGTCATTTTGTCCAGAGGAGAATGGATGAATGAGAGAACAAAATGCTAACGGATTAACAACGTCCCCAGCAAATATACTCTATATAAATCAGAAAAGACCTGAAACCATAGGAAAAGAAAGGGAAAGAAAGAAAAAAGAAGATAAAAAAAGAAAAGAAAAAGATAAACAAAAACAGCATAAAACAAAAAAAAAACCAGAATATGATCAAATACGATCAGGCTAGTGCATAGATCAGTGCCACACACTAGATTTGGGGCGTATTTTGGTCTTTTAGAAGAAAGTGCCTCCTAAAATTATAAAGGAAGAAAAACTTATATATGTACAAAATAAGGGTTGATACAATGAAGGGATGGAATATGACTGTAAAGATGAAAATTATAAAAGATATTATAAAAGAAATTGATAAGTTGTTTGAAAAAAGAAAGAAGATTTAAAAAAAAAAAGGGAGAGAATGTGAACAGGCAGGAGACTAGAACAAAGCCATACACTAGTGATTTAGGGTATATCTTGATCTGTTAGAAGAAACTGTATCTCAAGTTTTTAAAGCGAGAACAACTTATATATATACGCCAAAAATAAGGGTAACTACTATGAAGGGATAAAATATGACTCTAAAAATGAAAAATAAAAAATGTTTTTTTAAAAAAAGGGATTGATAAGATGTTGGTTGAAAAGGGAAAAAGAAAAATTCAAAAAAAAGTTAAAAAAATTAACATTGAAAAACTAATGTATCATGGTAAAAAACCATGAATTCTATGTGCAGTATTCCCCTAGCGCTGGAGTTCTCCCTTTCTCCTTGATCGGTAAACTTGGTCTTGGCTGGCTGTTCGTGCTGATCTTCTGGGGGAGGGGCCTGTTGCCGTGGTTTCCAAATGTCTTTGCTGGAGGCGGAATTGCCTCGCCCTCGTTGGTCCAGGCTAAGCAAGCTGCTCAGATTTGCTCACAGGAGCTTTTGTTCCCTGCAAGCTCTCGGTACAGCTTTGGAGGACCAGACTGAAAATGGTGGCCTCCCAATCTCCCCCCGGAGGAGCTGAGAACTCGGGGCCCTGCTCCTCATTGCGCCCCCAGAGAAAAGCAGTCAGTCGGAGTGACCAGGTCTCCAGCCGCACTCCGTACTCACCCAGCCTGTGACCGAGCGTTTCTATCTCTGGCACTCGACCCCGTGTGGAGTCCCCAAACCCAGCAGATCCCTGCGGTGTGTTCCCGCACCGCTCCTCCCGGGGGAGGAAGGGGAGTCTCCCCAGCTCTGCTGCTTGTTGGGTCCCTGCTGGAGGAGCAGTGGCCCGACTGGGCCGCGGATCACAGTTTATGGCAACCCCGAGCTGAGAGCCCGCGCCTCGGCTCTGTCTCTGCTGCCGGCTTCCCCACTCCGATACCCGGAAGCTCCGCTGCACTCAGTCACCCCTGGTCTTTCTGTGACCCTGAGGGTCCTGAGACCACACAGTCCCGCGAAGGTTCCACCCCCCGCTTAGCCACTGGAGCGACATACCTCAGTGGAGCCGACTTCTTAAATGTTCCGATATTGTGCTCTGCGGCTCTATCACTTGCCAGAAGGGGCCGATGGAGGCCCTCTCCCCCGCCGTCTATCCTCCCGAATATCGCCTCAGATTCACTTTTCCGCACGTCCTACCTTCCAGAAAGTGGTCGCTTTTCTGTTCAGAGAGTTGTTGCTATTCTTTTCTTTGATCTCCTGTTGAGTTCGTACGTTTTCAGAATGATTTGATCCCCATTCAGCTGAATTCCTGAGACCAGACGAAATCCAGGTCTCCTACTCCTCCGCCATCTTGCTCCGCCCCTCCCCCCTCCCCGTGGCACACTTTATTTCCCTGGAACTTTCGTCCATCTCTTACAGCACTAGAGTAGAGTACCAAATCCGCTCTCTTGCGTGACTTCGCTTTGGGCCTAGATTAGACAAGAGTCATGTCTAGGGTTAGGGTGAGAAGGCGGAAGACGGTTCAGCGGCTATTCGATGTCCCAGTGGAGACCTGTTCTAGAGGCTGAGTTGAGGCTTAGTATCAGTATGGGTGTCCGACTTCTGGGTCAGCGTCTTGGGTGGGGAGGGGGGGCGTGTGTGCTCCTAGTGTTGCTGACTTTTTAGTGTGTCGCTGGAATCCTGGAGTCCAGCAACAACCTGGGGTAACAGGGGGCACCTTTTACCCTCTCTATTCCTTCGCAAGAAATCAGGCCCTCTCCAGGTCTCCAAAACCAGCTGTGCATTCCAAAGTAGGGTCCGGGCATCGTCAGGGTCCCGTTAAGTCGAGGTTGGAAGTCGGTAGGGGTCAAATATCTTGCAGGGCAGTAACCTGACGCCTGAGCTGAGGGCTAGCACAAGTGTGAGGCTCCACCTTCCAGTGTGGCTTCCGTTCGAGAGGTCTTGATTTTTCATAGAAGCTTGCGCTCCAGCAAAACCCAGGGGTTGCAGGTGGCCCTGTTTCCTCTGTGTTCCTTCCTGAAAAGATGGACAAGGGCTAGGTCTCCCAAAGACGCTGTGCACTCAAAAAGATATTGGCCGTAGTCGGTGACACAACCATGACTCGGGATAGGGTTGTGTCCCGGCTCAGAGTCTGGGCCAATTTGATTGTAGCACGCCGTCACGTCCGGCTGGTCGGTCGGATGGGTAGCACAACGGTTAAGCTCAGGGATTACGTCTGGTTTCAGGCCATAGGGACAACATGCGGCTGTCATCAATTTCTGCCTAACATCATGGTGTCATGCACCGCCCTCGTGGTTGAGCGTGGACTATTTGTGTTCGCTGCTCTATGCGATGCCGTCTTTCACCAAGCTTATCAAATTCCCTTTCTCGTATATCCTCGCATTTGAGGGGAGGTAGGGCCTGAGCCATGTCTAGGGTTGGGGGAGAGAATTACGTTTGGCAGCACCTATACGATGTCATGGTGGAGACCCGATCTAGAGGAGCTGTGGAGGGTAAACAAACATTGGGTAGAGTCTCCCCCTCCCGGGATGAGGTCTATGGGGTGTTCGTAGTATTGCTGAGGACTCGGAGTTTAGTTAGAGTCCTGGCGTTCCAGCAGCAGCCAGGGTTCCTAATGGCATGTCTTCCCTCGGTGTTCCTTTCTGATGAGTCTAGCAATGGCTAGGTCTCCCCAGTCCATTGTACACTCTGAAGGGACATTGGGTGACTGTCGTGGCCACTGCCCGGGCTAGGGTCAGGGTTAGGTTCTGCAGGGAAGTCCGGGTAAACGTGATATCAATGCGGTGTCCTGTCCTAGGGTGGAGTTAAGGAGTTAGAGTGGCATTCAGATTTAGGGGTCGGTTCAGGGTCTGGGCACGTTGTGGGGATGACGTCACGTTGTCTCCAGAAACCTCGTCTCGAGAGCAACCCCCTCCTGGGGCTTGCACCTTGCACCTATTTGTTCCCTCCTCTTGGCTGAATCGCCCTGCCCCACACTTGAGTTCCCAATCCGGTTTCCCATGAGATGTAGCCTCAAATCTAGATAGGGCCAGAGCCATGCCAAGCCTTCAGGTGGGAAACCTGAAGATGATAGGCATTGATCCCATGTCACGGTGGAGACCAGCTCTCAGGACAGCTTTAAGATGAATCTTGGACTTCCTGGATGGTGTCTCTGCCGTTGGTCACAGTGTTGCCGTCGTTTCAGTGTTTCGCTGGAAGCCCTCTGTCCAGGAGCCACAGGGTGTGACAAATGGCAGGTTTTCCTCTGTTTCTTCATGATGAGTTTGGCACGGGCCATTTCTCCAAAATCAATGGTGCTTTCGGGAATTCACTTCAGAACTTATCAGGAACGAATGCTTGCTGGGGCTCTGGTATCGTATCGGGTGTGCAGCTCTCACTCCCCTCTTGTTTCATGAGGCTAGTCACGTGGCCCCGTGTGTGCATGCAGGTGTAAAGGTAGCGACCTCACTCGAAAAGAAAACGCTTGTACAGAACCGTTCTTCCGTTTCGAATAGGCTTTCCTGGGAGTGGGAGAATTTGGGCGTGAGCATGCATGAGAGCGCTGCAAGGACTTCCTAAACCATATTCGTAGTGAGACCCAGGGTGGGGCAGAAGGCAAACATGACTCCCCACTTGTTTCATGAAGCCAGTACTACGGTCCAACTTTGGCATGCAAGTCTAATTGCTCGCATACTAATACGAAGAAAAAGGAGTGGAGAGGGACACTGTTGTAGACAGCATCACGGTTCCAGAGGGTGGCAACACTTTCAGTGCGTCTCCGTGAGAACCTGGGAAACGATTCCCCTAAATCACAGGGTGAGAGAAACGTCTTCGTGAAGAGCCACCTCTCGCACCAGCTCTAGTGTCACAAAGCTAGCACTCCTCCGGCATGGATGCGTGGAGGCCTGAGTTCCTGCCACCTCCCTCGAAGGCACCACACTGTGGAGAGAAACCATGCTATAGCTCCCGCCGGTCATTGGTTGGGAGGACGCGGTAGAATGTGTACTGTGGCTGAGAGCACTGGGAACGGCCTACCTATGTATACAAGAGGGAGAAAAGGCCGGTGCCGAAGACACACATATTGGCTCAGCTCTTGTTTCTGGGCCTACTACGGTTCCCCGTGAGTGAGCGCAGACCGAAAGCCAACGACCTAATTCGAAGGAACCACACCGTAGAGAATCCATGATTCAGCCCGAATAGCCGTACCTGAGGGTGGAAGCATTCTGCTGTGTGCATGAGGGCGATCCCTGCCAGCGAGTCCAAACCCATTTACTGAGTGAGACTAAGGCCACGGCAGAAGGCAGAACAAGACTCCCCACTTGTTTCAGGAAGCCAGCCCTGTGTCTCCACATTGACATGCAAGTCTAATTGCTAGCATACTAACTCGAAGCAACAAGAGTGTAGAGAAACCTTGCTTTAGGTACCGCCGACCCTCTGAGGGAGGAAACAGTGTGAGGTGTACCGACGGTGAGGGCCTGGGGAACGGGTTCCAGACTCCAAAGCGAGGGTGAAACAAGCCGGTGCAGAAGGAAACTTTCAGCTCAACACTTGCTATCTGGAGGTGCTAAAACTACACTGCTCCCCATTGCTTTGAAACCCTTGGTTCTCAAACCTGACATGAAAGAAAGAAGCCTAGAAAGAAACACAGCTTAAAATCCCTTCCACTCTCCACGGGGCGCTGCCAGAACTCCGACCGTGCTTGTGTGCCCAGCTGGGGAGTGGGTCCCAGCGGAATTCCAAGGGAGAGAGAAGCAGGGGCCCAATGCGCCTCTGGACGCCACACCTCTTTCCTGAAGCTAGGCCGTCTGGCCCTGCGTGCGTTTAGTCCGAACTGCCATCCGCCTAACGCCAAGGAACCAAACGCTAGAAGCCCCGAGCCTCCGCAAAGGACGCCCTTCCCTGAGCGCACACTTCACCTGTGGCGTGTTTGTGTGAAAGCATGAGCGATGGAACCTAAACGTTACTCTGACCGAGAAACAGGCCTGTGAGGAAGCCTGCTCTCTCGACCCCTCTCTTGTGTGAGGAGGTGAGCACTGCTCTACCCTGAGGACTGCCTTGGAGACCTAGGTACTTAAGCAGTAGCATGGAGAAGCCAGGCTGTAGAATGACCGAACACTAGCTAACAGCCGTGGAGAGGGACCCTGCTGTAGACAGCATCACGGTTCCTGAGGTTGGCAACCCTTTCAGTGTGTCTGCGTGAGGGCCTAGGAAACGATTCCCCTGAATCACAGGGCGAGAGAACCGGCTTCGCGCAGAGGCACCTCTCGCACCAGCTCTAGGGCCACAAAGCTGGCAGTCCTCCGGCCTGGGTGCGTGGAGCCCTGAGTTCCAGGCACCTCCTTCGAAGGCAGAAATCTGGGCAGATACCGTGCCTTAAGCTCCCGCCGGTCACTGGCTTAGAGGACGCGGAATACTGTGTACTGTGGCTGAGAGCTCTGGGAACGGCCTCCCTTAAAGTCCACCCGAGCGAGCAAGGGGCCGGTGCCGAAGACACGCCTCTGGGCTCGCCTCCTGTTTCTGAGCCCAGTACGGTTGCCCCGTGTGCGAGTGCAGGCTGCAAAACCACCAGCTGACTCGCAGGAACCACAGTGGAGAGCATTTTCGCTCCAGCCGGGACAGCCGTTGCTGAGCGTGGAGGCATTCTGCTGTGTGCCTGCGGCCTTGAGCTGCCAGCGAGTCCCAAACCATTTTCGGAGTGAGACTCAGGCGGCGGCAGAAGGCAGAACCCGGCCCCCTGCTTCGTTCGGGAAGCAGGGCTTGCGGCCCCGCTTTGGCATGCAAGTCTCCTTGCTAGGGGACGAACGCGAAGCAGAAACAGTGTGGAGAATCCCTGCTGTAGCTACCGCCGACCTCTCGGCGGGAGGAAGCAGGGTACGGTGTCCGAGCGCGAAAGCCTGGGGAGCGGGTTCCATACGCCAAAGCCAGGTAAGAAACAGGCCGTTGCGGAAGGCACCTCTCGGCTCAGCACTTGCTCCCCGAAGCTGCTACCTCTACTTGGCTCCCCGTGCCTCGGGAACTCTCGCTGCTCCACCCTGACTTGGAAGAAAGCAGCCTGGGTACAAGCACAGCTGTAGCTCCCGTCCCCTCTCCACGGGGCGCGGCCACCTGTTCAGCCGTGCTTGTGTGCCCAGCTGGGGCGTGGGTCCCAGCGGAATTCCAAGGGAGAGAGAAGCAGGGGCCCAATGCGCCTCTGGACGCAACACCTCTTTCCTGAAGCTAGGCCGTCTGGCCCTGTGTGCGTTTAGTCCGAACTGCCATCCGCCTAACGCCAAGGAACCAAACGCTAGAAGCCCCGAGCCTCCGCAAAGGACGCCCTTCCCTGAGCGCACACTTCACCTGTGGCGTGTTTGTGTGAAAGCATGAGCGATGGAACCTAAACGTTACTCTGACCGAGAAAGAGGCCTGTGAGGAAGGCTGCTCTCTCGTCCCCTCTCGTGTGAGGAGGTGAGCACTGCTCTACCCTGAGGACTGCCTTGGAGACCTAGGTACGTAAGCAGTAGCAGGGAGAAGCCAGGCTGTAGAATGACCGAACACTAGCTAACAGCCGTGGAGAGAGACCGTGCTGTAGACAGCATCACGGTTCCTGAGGTTGGCAACCCTTTCAGTGTGTCTGCGTGAGGGCCTAGGAAAAGATTCCCCTGAATTACAGGGCGAGAGAACCGGCTTCGCGCAGAGGCCCCTCTCGTACCAGCTCTAGTGTCACCAAGCTGGCACTCCCCCGGCATCGGTGCGTGGAGCCCTGATTTCCAGGCACCTCCTTCGAAGGCAGAAATCTGGGCAGATACCGTGCCTTAAGCTCCCTCCGGTCACTGGCTTAGAGGACGCGGTATACTGTGTACTGTGGCTGAGAGCTCTGGGAACGGCCTCCCTTAAAGTCCACCCGAGCGAGCAAGGGGCTGGTGACGAAGACACGCCTCTGGGCTCGGCTCCTGTTTCTGGGCCCAGTACGGTTGCCCCGTGTGCGAGTGCAGACCGCAAAACCACCAGCTGACTCGCAGGAACCACACTGGAGAGCATTTTCGCTCCAGCCTGGAAAGCCATTGCTGAGCGTGGAAGCATTCTGCTGTGTGCCTGCGGCCGTGAGCTGCCAGCGAGTCCCAAACCATTTTCGGAGTGAGACTCAGGCGGCGGCAGAAGGCAGAACACGGCCCCCCGCTTCGTTCGTGAAGCCGGGCCTGCGGCCCCGCTTTGGCATGCAAGTCTCCTTGCTAGCGGACGAACGCGAAACAGAAACAGTGTGGAGAATCCGTGCTGTAGCTACCGCCGACCTCTCGGCGGGCGGAAGCAGGGTACGGTGTCCGTGCGCGAAAGCCTGGGGAGCGGGTTCCATATGCCAAAGCCTTATGAGAAACAGGCCATTGCGGAAGGCACCTCTCGGCTCAGCACTTGCTCCCCGGAGCCGCTGCCTCTACTTGGCTCCCCGTGGCTCGGGAACTCTCGCTGCTCCACCCTGACTTGGAAGAAAGCAGCCTGGGTACAAGCACAGCTGTAGCTCCCGTCCCCTCTCCACGGGGCGCGGCCACCTGTTCAACCGTGCTTGTGTGCCCAGCTGGGGCGTGGGTCCCAGCGGAATTCCAAGGGAGAGAGAAGCAGGGGCCCAATGCGCCTCTGGACGCAACACCTCTTTCTTGAAGCTAGGCCGTCTGACCCTGTGTGGGTTTAGTCCTTACTGCCATCCGCCTAACGCCAAGGAACCAAACGCTAGAAGCCCCGAGCCTCCGCAAAGGACGCCCTTCCCTGAGTGCACACTTCACCTGTGGCGTGTTTGTGTGAAAGCATGAGCGATGGAACCTAAACGTGACTCTGACTGAGAAAGAGGCCTGTGAGGAAGCCTGCTCTCTCGACCCTCTCTTGTGTGAGGAGGTGAGCACTGCTGTACCCTGTGGGCCTGCCTTGGAGACCTAGGTACCTAAGCACTAGCACGTAGAAGCCAGGCTATAGAGTGACCGAACACAGGCTAACAGCCGTAGAGAGGGACCCTGCTGTAGACAGCATCACGTTTCCGGGGGGTGGCAACACTTTCAGTGTGTCTGCGTGAGGGCCTAGGAAACGGTTCCCCTGAATCACAGGGCGAGAGAACCGGCTTCGCGCACAGGCAGCTCTCGTACCAGCTCTAGGTTCACGAAGCTGGCACTCCCCCGGCATCGGTGCGTGGAGCCCTGAGTTCCAGGCACCTCCTTCGAAGGCAGAAATCTGGGCAGATACCGTGCCTTAAGCTCCCGCCGGTCACTGGCTTAGAGGACGCGGTATACTGTGTACTGTGGCTGAGAGCTCTGGGAACGGCCTCCCTTAAAGTCCACCCGAGCGAGCAAGGGGCCGGTGCCGAAGACACGCCTCTGGGCTCGGCTCCTGTTTCTGGGCCCAGTACGGTTGCCCCGTGTGCGAGTGCAGGCCGCAAAACCACCACCTGACTCGCAGGAACCACACAGGAGAGCATCCTCGCTCCAGCTGGGACAGCCATTGCTCAGCGTGGAAACATTCTGCTGTGTGCCTGCGGCCGTGCGCTCCCAGCGAGTCCCAAACCATTTTTGGAGTGTCTCTGGCGGCGGCAGAAGGCAAAACACGGCCCCCGCTTGTTTCGTGAAGCCGGGCCTGCCGCCCCGCTTTGGCATGCAAGTCTCCTTGCTAGCGAACGAACGCGAAGCAGAAACAGTGTGGAGAATCCGTGCTGTAGCTACCGCCGACCTCCCGGCGGGAGGAAGCAGGGTACGGTGTCCCGGCGCGAAAGCCTGGGAAGCGGGTTCCATATGCCAAAGCCAGCTGAGAAAGAGGCCGTTGCGGAAGGCACCTCTTGGCTCAGCTCTTGCTCCCCGGAGCTGTTGCCTCTACAGGGCTCCCTGTGGCTCGGGAACTGTTGCTGCTGTCATCTGTGGAAATATTTACATTTCCTTTTCAATCTGCTAGAGATCTTTACATTTTTTCTACTTGCACTTTCTAGAACCATTAGTACTGTGTTAAATAGAAGGGTCAAGAGCAAACATCCCTGTCTTTTTGCTGGTCTTTGGAGAAAAGCATTCAGTCTTTCGACATTAAGTATGTCAGCTATAGGTTTTCACAGATGCCCATTATCTGGTTGAAGAAATTCCCCTGTATTGAAATTGTGTCTTCTGTCAGCTAGCATATTCTTTAAAGCCCTCTATTGAATAGTTCACTTTGGTTAAAACTTTTCTAACCTAGATTTTATTTTTTTTAAATATATGTTGTGTTTTGTAATTTTGGTATCCTTCTTTAGAATATTTGTTGACTTTTTGTTGTCATATTTTCCTTAAGTCTTTAAACATGGTTTTCTATAGTTTTTTTTTTGAACACATTTGTAATGGTTGCTTTGAGTTCTTTGCTAAAGAAAATATCTGGACACACTCAAGGACTGTTTGCATTGAGTTGTGGGGGATTTCCCCCTAATAATACTTGCACTTTTCTGATTCTTTGCCTGTCTTATTATTTATTTTATTGAAAACTATTTTGTTGAAAATATATTTTAGCAACTCTAGATTGTGATTTTTCCCCAAAAGGTTGTTTTCATTGCCGTTGTATGCTGTGAAAATAGTTTGGACTAAATCTGTGATGTTATATCCCTGCAGTATGTGGCTGCTCATGACTCTTGTGTTTTCTTCTTAATTATTTTATTTTTCAGACTTGCTTCCTCAGGATCACCTATGTCTACATAGCTTTGTGGTAGCCAGGATTACTTCAGGATTGTGCTCAAGCAAGTTGGTTAAGACGTTAATCCTCTGCCAAAGGGTTTTATTGCATGTGTGAGTAGCACATTTTAGACAACTAGCACATACACTGTATGTGCTAAAGTATAAGTCTTTCCAGCTTATATTTTCTGAGTCTTTTCATGGCTTCTCCGTATATGCCGATCATCTCAAAGTCCGCCAGGAATGTGTAGCTGGCTTGGACTCTTTTGAGTGTCTGCTAAGCATGCACACAGCTTCAGCCAAGCACATGCTTGCTGCAGCCATGACCCAAAACGCAGACAAGCAGAGCCCCTGGCCTTCCTGCTTGCATACCACACAGCTTGTCAGTTCACCTTCACATCACTCCCCACCCCCAATTAACTCAGCTCCTCACACTGTGTAACTCTGCTGCCAGTCCTGATGGCCTGTCCTATCTTAGAAGAACCTTCATCTGCATGGAGTAGGGTGTTGGGAGGTGGGGGGATAATGTGAGCCCCTCTAGACAAGGACACCACTCTTGTTCCCTGATCTGCAACTTTTCAAGTGTAAATACTTCTCAGATTGTTGCATGAATTTGGACATTTCTCAACAACTGAAATGTCAGTTTTGTTGATCTAGTGTAGTTTTATGGTTGGTTTTCCAGGAGAAGATTTGTTCACCATACCTAGAAGGCTTTGCTAACTTTCACCTTTAAATTATGCAAAGCATACATATTATCATGTTTAATTAAATGTTTGGCTTTATTTAGGACTCCCAAATAATTCCAAGACATGTCAGCTCCTTGTGGCTCAATGACATTAGCTTGACAGGTGGAAAGTAAGGCCAAAAACAGGAAGGCATGGTATGACCACCTTCCTCAGACTCATTTCCAAGTGATAAGGCATTTAATCTGCCCCAGTGCCTACAGCAGTTTAATAGGTTGGAACGTGAAGCATTCCAACAGCGATGCCTTTATCTATATATGCTACCACAGACTTCACCTGAACTGTGACATTTATAATGTTTGGATGTGGATCATGAAATTTTCTTAATATTCTCTGCTATTCATTCTTCTGTAGCAGATTCTTTCTTGGCTCTACTGCAGGCAGATATTCTCAGAAGGAAAAAGTGTCCTATATGAGGTGTATTATCTGAAAGAGGAAAGCAACCGTGAGGCAGCCTCCTTCCTTTGTGTGTGAGTAGGCTCTATCCCTCACCTGCTACCTTGTCTTTCCATTGCTCCTTTTTTATGTCCCTTCCCTGATTGTGACAGTAAGAGATGCTTTTTGTAAAAATGTACATAACAAAAATCACAGAACCTGTCCTTCAAACTCTGCGACCACATCATGTTGACAATTTCATTTGTCTCCTGCTCATTTTGTATTTGTAATTTCACATTTTTGTGGCTTCACTGCCTATATTATTTATACCCTGTATAAATTATAATTTAAAATTATAAAGTCAGTTTTTTGTAGAAATGTTGGAGTATCCAGAAATGAAGTCACCTGGTTTTATTTTTTCCATCTTTCTGATATGCACATATGTATTTAGGTTTTTGTTTTTATAAATATGATCCTATGGGATATATATTTTTTCATCATATATTTGCTTTTGCTTTATAGCATATACATTTTACCATGCTGCTATAAAATATATAAATATAATTTTAAGTGGAAGCAAAATGTTTCATGGGAATATAATAGTTATTAAACTTTTTTCTGTTCTGAGACATTTAAAGTTTTTTCTGATTTTAGAGGGAAAAATGTACATAATGGAAAACAAGTATTATTTCATCAGAGATTTTCCTGAAGAAATAACTACAAAATGTAATCATAGAGTCAAATGTACATTTGTGCACGTCAGATCAGCTCCATCTGTGCTCTTCTGAGAATAGACCAAATAGAGAAGTGCCACCAGGAGGGTGGTGGGAGGCTAAGGCTTAACCAGAAAGAGTTTCTTATGGTGGAGAAAGGTGTGAGGAGAGTCTGCAAATTCTGGCCTTGGTACCAAAATCTCAAGAACTCAGTGGTGTGGTCATAGTTAGAATATCCTGTGTCAGGAGGGGAGTCACATATACACCAGGTGCACAGATGATGCCTAACTGGATTTGAGTATATAATTTACCCTAAGAAAGGGCTTTCCCCCACATATCCTGGGCTGAATCTGTAGCATGGGACCATGCTCACGGAAGCCAAGTTTCCCCCGGAAGTTGGACCTCAAGCACAGCCCAGGAGGAGTGAAGTCTATGTTAAGAATGTGCTGTGAGGTCAGACTGTGGAAACCTTGGGTGGTGATCTCAGCATGAGGCATTGGGAAGATCTGGTCCTTGACTGGGTACCTTCTCTGTACCTTACTTGGGTGGGGTGAGGGCGGGGACACTTACTCTTTGTGCTCACAGTACTGAACAACCCACCTCTCCTAGACCCCCAGCACACTTCTCTGATGTGCATGTCTTCTATTGAGACTTGCTCAGCCTGACCCTACAGTCACTTGTCCCTTTAGAGTTACTGAGATGACTCAGTCTATGACATTCAATGACACAGTTGAACTCTGGACCTCCATATGTCTGTGTTCTTGTGAGGGAAGAAGTTGTGATGTCTACAGTCTACTTGTGCTAATAGCTTCATGGGCACGGGTCTCGTGTCACCCTGTCCACACTGACAAAATGAGATGGCAAGTCCAAGCCTCAGTAAATCACCTGCCATGGAAAAGCAAAGATCCTGGTGGAATGTCGGGGATCACCTAGTGCTACAAGAAGTCTGTGTGCTGTCTCCCTCAGAACAGTGTCATCAGAGTGGACTGAGGGAGCAGCGTCTCAACAGTCTTTGTCATACAATCCCAACTCACGCAGCAGGTACTGGAATGAACTTGGTATAAAATAGGGGGACCCCTCACCCACAGCCTGAGAGTACATTTGACAGCAGGAGCATGAGTGTGCAGGTGGATATGTTCTTTCCACTAGCTGCGGCCCTCTGGAATTGAGCAAAGTCGGCTGTGGTTTAACTGTCCTTATTTCATCTCACAACACCGGAGCCACCGCTTGCACAGCCCCAACCAGGAAGGGCTGGTTTGACTTCAAGCATTTTCCACGAATCAACCACATTGACAGAGCACATCGACAAAACAAGCCTGAGAGTATAGAACACCATCACCGCACCTGTGCCCTCCTGCCACCCACACTGTCTCCTGCACCACCACCCTCCCCCTCTCTGCACCTCCCAGTCCAGGGCAGCCCAGGTCCAGTTGGGGAAGGAAGGTGCTAAGGAGTTAGACACCACAGGAGACGCTGCCTAGGAGCCCCAGCAGTGACATCAACCCACACAGCTTTCGGTCATTTGCTGGTTTCCCTCTGTGCGTCTGTGCTTTCCACGTGCAGTAACAGGTCCAGATCTCTAAGTAGAGATCCAGACATTTATCCTAAAGAGATCTGATCAAATTCCTGAAAATCAAGGAATAGATCAAAATTAAATTTCCTCTTTATTGTAGCTGGTGGGTCTTATGTTGTTTCCACCAGGGAACCTGTTTCATTGAAACTGAGGCTGATTGTAAATAAACCAAAAATCCTTCCCAAATTTAAAAGAGACATTATTTAAATTCTAATATAAAAGTTATTACTTCAAATGCATTCATTAGCAAAAAAGAAAAAATATACAATCATTTCATCTTTTACCCACTTACCACACACCGAATATTTTGTTTTACATCTATATTTGTAGAAGTACACACACACATGTTACTGAGTATCATGTTTGGTAGTGTGTGTGTGTGTGTGTGTGTGTGTGTGTGTGTGTGTGTATTTTTATTATTTCTAAAGTAGAGCTGCCAAAAGTAGATGCTAATGCTGTTGAGGACTGCACGTACCCACATAATTTTTTTTAATTTTTTTATTGTTATGTTAATCACCATATATTACATCATTAGTTTTTGGTGCAGTGTTCCATGATTCATTGTTTGTTCATAACACCCAGTGCTCCATGCAGAACGTGCCCTCCTCAATACCCATCACCAGGCTAACGCAACCCCCTACCCCCCTCCCCTCTACAACCCTCCGTTTGTTTTTCAGAGTCCATCATCTCTCATGGTTCGTCTCCCCCTCTGACATACTCCCCGTTTCTTCCTCTCCTGTTATCTTCTTCTTTTTCTTTTTTCTTAAAATATGTTGCGTTATTTGTTTCAGAAGTACAGAACTGTGATTCAACAGTCTTGCACAATTCACAGCGCTCACCATAGCATATACCCTCCCCAATGTCTATCACCCAGCCACCCCATCCCTCCCACCCCCAACCACTCCAGTAACACTCAGTTTCTTTCCTGAGATTAAGAATTCCTCATATCAGTGAGGTCATGTGATACATGTCTTTCTCTGATTGACTTATTTCTCTCAGCATAACACCCTCCAATTCCATCCACGTCGTTGCAAAAGGCAAGATCTCATTCCTTTTGATGGCTGCATAATATTCCATTGTGTATATATACCACATCTTCTTTAGCCATTCATCTGTCGATGGGCATCTTGGCTCTTTCCACAGTTTGGCTATTGTGGACATTGCTGCTATAAACATTGGGGTGCACGTACCCCTTCGGGTCCCTACATTTGTATCTTTGGGGTAAATACCCAGTAGTGCAATTGGTGGATCGAACGGAAGCTCTAATTTCAACTGTTTGAGGAACCTTCATACTGTTTTCCAGAGGGCTTGCACCAGCTTGCATTCCCACCAAGAGTGTAGGAGGGTTCCCCTTTCTCCACATCCCCGCCAACATCTGTCGTTCCCTGACTTGTTAATTTTAGCCATTCTGACGGGGGTGAGGTGGTATCTCATGGAGGTTTTGATTTGGATTTCCCTGATGCCGAGCGATGTTGAGCACTTTTTCATGGGCCTGTTGGCCATTTGGATGTCTTCTTTGGAGAAATGTCTGTTCATGTCTTCTGCCCATTTCTTGATTGGATTATTTGTTCTTTGGGTGTTGAGTTTGATAAGTTCTTTATAGATTTTGGAGACTAGCCCTTTATCTGATATGTCATTTGCAAATATTTTCTCCCATTCTGTCGGTTGTCTTTTGGTTTTGTGGACTGTTTCTTTTGCTGTGCCAAAGCTTTTTATCTTGATGAAATCCCAATAGTTCATTTTTGCCCTGGCTTCCCGTGCCTTTGGCGATGTTTCTAGGAAGAAGTCGCTGCGGCTGAGGTCGAAGAGGTTGCTACCTGTGTTCTCCTTTAGGATTTGGATGGACTCCTGTCTCACGTTTAGGTCTTTCAACCATTTGGAGTCTATTTTTGTGTGTGGTGTAAGCAAATGGTCCAGTTTCATTCTTCTGCATGTGGCTGTCCAATTTTCCCAACACCATTTGTTGAAGAGACTGTCTCTTTTCCATTGGACATTCTTTCCTGCTTTGTCAAAGATAAGTTGACCATAGAGTTGAGGGTCCATTTCTGGGCTCTCGATTCTGTTCCATTGATCGATGTGTCTGTTTTTGTGCCAGTACCATACTGTCTTGATGATGACAGCTTTGTAATAGAGCTGGAAGTCCGGAATTGTGATGCCGCCAGCTTTGCTTTTCTTTTTCAGTATTCCTCTGGCTATTCGGGGTCTCTTCTGGTTCCATACAAATTTTGGGATTATTTGTTCCATGTCTTTGAAAAAAGTGGATGTTATTTTGATGGGGATTGCATTGAATGTGTAGATTGCTCTAGGTAGCATTGACATCTTCACAATGTTGATTCTCCCAATCCATGAGCATGGAACGTTTTTCCATTTCTTTGTGTCTTCTTCAATTTCTTTCATGAGTATTTTATAGTTTTCTGAGTACAGATCGTTTGCCTCTTTGGTTAGATTTCTTCCTAGGTATCTAATGGTTTTGGGTGCAATTGTGAATGGGATCGACTCCTTGATTTGTCTCTCTTCTGCCTTGTTGTTGGTGTATAGGAATGCCACTGATTTCTGTGCATTGATTTTATAGCCTGCTACTTGACTGAATTCCTGTATGAGTTCTAGCAGTTTTGGGCTGGAGTCTTTTGGGTTTTCCACATAAAGTATCATATCATCTGCAAAGAGTGAGAGTTTGACTTCCTCTTTGCCGATTTGGATGCCTTGGATTTCTTTTTGTGGTCTGATTGCTGTGGCTAGGACTTCTAATACTATGTTGAATAGCAGTGGTGAGAGTGGACATCCCTGCCGCGTTCCTGACCTTAGGGGAAAAGCTCTCAGCTTTTCCCCATTGAGAATGATATTCGCTGTAGGTTTTTCGTAGATGGCTTTTATGATATTGAGGTATGTAACCTCTATCCCTATACGCTGAAGAGTTTTGGTCAAGAAAGGATGCTGTACTTTGTCAAATGCTTTTTCTGCATCTATTGAGAGGATCATATGATTCTTGTTCTTTCTTTTGTTAATGTATTGTATCACGTTGATTGATTTGCGGATGTTGAACCAGGCTTGCAGCCCAGGGATAAATCCCACTTGGTCGTGGTGAATAATCCTTTTAATGTACTGTTGGATTCTATTGGCTAGTATTTTGGTGAGAATTTTTGCATCCATGTTCATCAAGGATATTGGTCTGTAATTCTCTTTTTTGATGGGGTCTTTGTCTGGTTTTGGGATCAAGGTAATGCTGGCCTCATAAAATGAGTTTGGAAGTTTCCCTTCCATTTCTATTTTTTGGAACAGTTGCAGGAGAATAGGTATTAATTCTTCTTGAAATGTCTGATAGAATTCCCCTGGGAAGCCATCTGGCCCTGGGCTTTTGTTTCTTGGGAGATTTTTGATGACTGCTTCAATTTCCTTAGTGGTTATAGGTCTGTTCAGGTTTTCTATTTCTTCCTGTTTCAGTTTTGGTAGTTGATACATCTCTAGGAATGCACCCATTTCTTCCAGGTTATCTAATTTGCTGACATAGAGTTGCTCATAATATGTTCTTTTAATTGTTTGTATTTCTTTGGTGTTGCTTGTGATCTCTCCTCTTTCATTCATGATTTTGTTGATTTGGGTCATTTCTCTTTTCTTTTTGATCAGTCTGGCCAGCGGTTTATCAATCTTGTTAATTCTTTCAAAGAACCAGCTCGTAGTTTCGTTGATCTGTTCTACTGTTCTTTTGGTTTCTAGTTCATTGATTTCTGCTCTGATCTTTATGATTCCTCTTCTCCTGCTGGGTTTAGGCTTTATTTGCTGTTCTTTCTCCAGCTCCTTTAGGTGTAGGGTTAGGTTGTGTATTTGAGACCTTTCTTCTTTCTTGAGAAAGGCTTGTATTGCTATATACTTTCCTCTCAGGACTGCCTTTGCTGTATCCCAAAGATTTTGGACAGTTGTGTTTTCATTTTCATTGGTTTCCATGAATTTTTTTAATTCTTCTTTAATTTCCTGGTTGACCCATTCATTCTTTAGTAGGATGCTCTTTAGCCTCCATGTATTTGAGTTCTTTCCGACTTTCCTCTTGTGATTGATGTCTAGTTTCAAAGCGTTGTGGTCTGAAAATATGCAGGGAATGATCCCAATCTTTTGGTACCGGTTGAGACCCGATCTGTGACCTAGGATGTGATTGATCCTGGAGAATGTTCCATGGGCACTAGAGAAGAATGTGTATTCCGTTGCTTTGGGATGGAATGTTCTGAATATGTCTGTGAAGTCCATTTGGTCCAGTGTGTCATTTAAAGTCTTTATTTCCTTGTTGATCTTTTGCTTAGATGATCGATCTGTCCATTTCAGGCAGGGGGGTGTTAAAGTCCCCCACTATTATTGTATTGTTGTCAATGTGTTTCTTTGCTTTTGTTATTAATTGCTGTATATAATTGGCTGCTCCCATGTTCGGGGCATAGATATTTACAATTGTTAGATCTTCTTGTTGGATAGACCCTTTAAGTAGGATATAGTGTCCTTCCTCATCTCTTATTACAGTCTTTGTTTTAAAATCTAGTTTGTCTGATATAAGGATTGCCACCCCAGCTTTCTTTTGGTGTCCATTAGCATGGTAAATGGTTTTCCACCCCCTCACTTTCAATCTGGGGGTGTCTTTGGGTCTAAAATGAGTCTCTTGCAGACAGAATATGGATGGGTCTTGTTTTTTAATCCAATTTGATAGCCTGTGTCTTTTGATTGGGGCATTGAGCCCATTTACATTCAGGGTAACTATTGAAAGGTATGAATTTAGTGCCATTGTATTGCCTGTAAGGTGACTGTTACTCTATGTTGTCTGTGTTCCTTTCTGATCTTTGCTGGTTTTAGGCTCTCTCTTTGCTTAGAGGACCCCTTTCAATATTTCTTGGAGGGCTGGTTTCATGTTTGCAAATTCCTTTAGTTTTTGTTTTTCCTGGAAGCTTTTTATCTCTCCTTCTATTTTCAATGACAGCCTAGCTGGATATAGTATTCTTGGCTGCATATTTTTCTCGTTTAGTGCTCTGAAGATATCTTGCCAGTCCTTTCTGGCCTGCCAGGTCTCTGTGGATAGGTCTGTTGCCAATCTAATATTTTTACCATTGTAGGTTACATATCTCTTCTCCCGAGCTGCTTTCAGGATTTTCTCTTTGTCTGTGAGACTCGTAAGTTTTACTATTAGATGTCGGGGTGTTGACCTATTTTTATTGATTTTGAGAGGGGTTCTCTGTGCCTCCTGGATTTTGATGCCTGTTTCCTTCCTCACATTAGGGAAGTTCTCTGCTATTATTTGCTCCAATATACCTTCTGCCCCTCTCTCTCTTTCTTCTTCTTCTGGGATCCCAATTATTCCAATGCTGTTTCGTCTTATCGAATCACTTATCTCTCGAATTCTGCCCTCGTGATCCTGTAGTTGTTTCTCCCTCTTTTTCTCAGCCTCTTTACTTTCCATCATTTGGTCTTCTATATCGCTGATTCTCTCTTCTGCCTCATTTATCCTAGCAGTTAGTGCCCCCATTTTTGACCGCACCTCATCAATAGCCTTTTTGATTTCGACTTGGTTAGATTGTAGTTCTTTTATTTCTCCAGAAAGAGTTTCTGTAATAACTTCCACGCTTTTTTCAAGCCCAGCGAGTATCTTTAAAGTCATGATTCTGAACTTTAGGTCCGACATCGTACTAACGTCCGTATTGAGTAGGTCCCTGGCTGACGGTAGTACCTCTTGTTCTTTTTGCTGAGGTGATTTTTTTCGTCTTGTCATTTTGTCCAGAGGAGAATAGATGAATGAGAGAACAAAATGCTAACAGGTTTACAACGTCCCCAGCAAATATACTGTATACAAATCAGAAAAGACCTGAAACCAGGGGAAAAGAAAGGGAAAGAAAGAAAAAAGAAAGAGAAAAAAAAAAAAAGATTAAAACCAAAACAGAGGAACTCAACAGGAGATCGAACAGGAGAGTAGCAACAACTCTCTGAACAGAGAAGCGACCACTTACTGGAAGGTAGGACGTGCGGAGAAGTGAATCCGAGGCGATATTCGGGAGGCTAGACGGCGGGGGAGGGGCCTCCGCCGGCCGCTTCTGGCAAGTGATAGAGCCGCGGAGCACAAAATCGGACCTTTTAGAAATTGGCTCGGCGGAGGGACGTCGCTGCAGTGGCTAAGCGGGGGGTGGAATCCTCCCGGGATAGTGTGGTCTCAGGACCCTTGGGGTCACAGAGAGACCAGGGGTGCCTGAGGGTGGCAGAGCTCCCAGGTATCGAAGCAGGGAAGCCGGCTGCAGAGACGGAGCAGAGTCGCGGGCTCTCAGCTCGGGGTTGCCATAAACTGTGATCTGCGGCCCAGTCGGGGCACGGCTCCTCCAGCAGGGACCCAACAAACAGCAGATCCGGGGAGACTCCCTTTCCTTCCCGGGGAGGAGCGGTGCGGGAACGCACTGCAGGGATCTGCTGGGTTTGGAGACTCCACACGGGGTCGGGTGCCAGAGATAGCAACGCTCGGTCAAAGGCCGGGTGAGCACGGAGTGCGGCCGGAGACCGGGGACACGGAAGTGACTGCTTTTCTCTGGGGGCACACTGAGGAGCGGGGCCCCGAGTTCTCAGCTCCTCCGGGTGGAGATTGGGAGGCCACCATTTCTGCCCTGCTCCTCCAAAGCTGTACCGAGAGCTTGTAGGGAACAAAAGCTACTGAGAGCAAACTGGAGCAGCTTCCTTAGCCCGGACCGACCAGGGCGGGGCAATTCCGCCTCCGGCAAAGACATTTGGAAACCACAACAACAGGCCCCTCCCCCAGAAGATCAGCACAAACAGCCAGCAAGCCAAGACCAAGTTGATGGATCAAGGAGAATGGGAGAACTCCAGCGCTAGGGGAATACTGCACATAGATTCATGGCTTTTTTTTTTTTTTTTTTACCATGATTCATTATTTCATCAAAGTTAATTTTTGTTGACTGTTTTTTTTTTATTTTTCTTTTTCCCTTTTTCAACCAACATCTTATCAATCCCTTTTTTAAAAAAAAAACATTTTTTATTTTTCATTTTTAGAGTCATATTTTATCCCTTCATAGTAGTTACCCTTATTTTCGGCATATATATATAAGTTGTTCTCTCTTTAAAATTTTGAGATACAGTTTCTTCTAACAGATCAAAATATACCCTAAATCACGAGTGTATGGCTTTGTTCTAGTCTCCTGCCTGATCACATTCTCTCCCTTTTTCCTTTTTTTTTTCTTAAATCTTCTTTCTTTTTTCAAACAACTTATCTTATCGAGTCCTTTTATAAAATCTTTTATAATTTTCATCTTTACAGTCATCTTCTATCCCTTCATTGTATCAACCCTTATTTTGTACCTATCTGTCTTTCTTCCTTTAAAATTTTAGGAGGCACTTTTTTCTAACAGACCGAAATACGTCCAAAATCTAGTGTGTGGCACTGATTTATGCACTAGCCTGATCATATTTGATCATATTCTGCTTTTTATATATTGTTTTGTTTTTGTTTTTATCTTTTTTTTCTTTTTTTTTCTTTTTCTTTTTTCTTTCTTTCCCTTTCTTTTCCCCTGGTCTCAGGTCTTTTCTGATTTGTATACAGTATATTTGCTGGGGACATTGTAAACATGTTAGCATTTTGTTCTCTCATTCATCTATTCTCCTCTGGACAAAATGACAAGACGAAAGAAATCACCTCAGCAAAAAGAACAAGAGGTAGTACCGTCAGCCAGGAACCTACTCAATATGGACATTAGTACGATGTCGGACCTAGAGTTCAGAATCATGACTTGAAAGATACTCGCTGGGCTTGAAAAAAGCGTGGGAGTTATTAGAGAAACCCTTTCTGGAGAAATAAAAGAACTAAAATCTAACCAATTCGAAATCAAAAAGGCTATTGATGAGGTGCAATCAAAAATGGGGGCACTAAATGCTAGGATAAATGAGGCAGAAGAGAGAATCAGCGATATAGAAGACCAAATGATGGAAAATAAAGAGGCTGAGAAAAAGAGAGAGAAACAACTACAGGATCACGAGGGCAGAATTCGAGAGATAAGTGATACAATAAGACGAAACAACATTAGAATAATTGGGATCCCAGAAGAAGAAGAGAGAGAGAGAGGGGCAGAAGGTATATTGGAGCAAATTATAGCAGAGAACTTCCCTAATGTGAGGAAGGAAACAGGCATTAAAATCCAGGAGGCACAGAGAACCCCTCTCAAAATCAATAATAATAGGTCAAGACCCCGACATCTAATAGTAAAACTTACGAGTCTCAGAGACAAAGAGAAAATCCTGAAAGCAGCTCGGGGGAAGAGATATGTAACCTACAATGGTAGAAACATTAGATTGGCAACAGACCTATCCACAGAGACCTGGCAGGCCAGAAAGGACTGGCAAGATATCTTCAGAGCACTAAACGAGAAAAATATGCAGCCGAGAATACTATATCCAGCGAGGCTGTCATTGAAAATAGAAGGAGAGATAAAAAGCTTCCAGAACAAACAAAAACTAAAGGAATTTGCAAACACGAAACCAGCCCTCCAAGAAATATTGAGAGGGGTCCTCTAAGCAAAGAGAGAACCTAAAAGCAGCAAAGATCAGAAACGAACACAGACAACAGACAGTTAACAGTCACCTTACAGGTAATGCAATGGCACTAAATTCATACTTTCAATAGTTACCCTGAATGTAAATGGGCTCAATGCCCCAATCAAAAGACACAGGCTATCAGATTGGATTAAAAAACAAGACCCATCCATATGCTGTCTGCAAGAGACTCATTTTAGACCCAAAGACACCCCCAGATTGAAAGTGAGGGGGTGGAAAACCATTTACCATGCTAATGGAAACCAAAAGAAAGCTGGGGTGGCAATCCTTATATCAGAAAAACTAGATTTTAAAACAAAGACTGTAGTAAGAGATGAGGAAGGACACTATATCCTACTTAAAGGGTCTATCCAACAAGAAGATCTAACAATTGTAAATATCTATGCCCCGAACATGGGAGCAGCCAATTATATAAGGCAATTAATAACAAAAGCAAAGAAACACATTGACAACAATACAATAATAGTGGGGGACTTTAACACCCCCCTGACTGAAATGGACAGATCATCTAAGCAAAAGATCAACAAGGAAATAAAGACTTTAAATGACACATTGGACCAAATGGACTTCACAGACATATTCAGAACATTCCATCCCAAAGCAACGGAATACACATTCTTCTCTAGTGCCCATGGAACATTCTCCAGAATTGATCACATCCTAGGTCACAAATCAGGTCTCAATCGGTACCAAAAGATTGGGATCATTCCCTGCACATTTTCAGACCGCAATGCTTTGAAACTAGAGCTCAACCACAAGAGGAAAGTCGGAAAGAACTCAAATACATGGAGGCTAAAGAGCATCCTACTAAAGAATGAATGGGTCAACCAGGAAATTAAAGAAGAATTTAAAAAAATTCATGGAAACCAATGAAAATGAAAACACAACTGTCCAAAATCTTTGGGATACAGCAAAGGCAGTCCTGAGAGGAAAGTATATAGCAATACAAGCCTTTCTCAAGAAAGAAGAAAGGTCTCAAATACACAACCTAACCCTACACCTAAAGGAGCTGGAGAAAGAACAGCAAATAAAGCCTAAACCCAGCAGGAGAAGAGAAATCATAAAGATCAGAGCAGAAATCAATGAACTAGAAACCAAAAGAACAGTAGAACAGATCAACGAAACTAGGAGCTGGTTCTTTGAAAGAATTAACAAGATTGATAAACCCCTGGCCAGACTGATCAAAAAGAAAAGAGAAATGACACAAATCAACAAAATTATGAATGAAAGAGGAGAGATCACAACCAACACCAAAGAAATACAAACAATTATAAGAACATATTATGAGCAACTCTATGCCAGCAAATTAGATAACCTGGGAGAAATGGGTGCATTCCTAGAGATGTATCAACTACCAAAACTGAACCAGGAAGAAATAGAAAACCTGAACAGACCTATAACCCCTAAGGAAATTGAAGCAGTCATCAAAAATCTCCCAAGAAACAAAAGCTCAGGGCCAGATGGCTTCCCAGGGGAATTCTATCAGACATTTCAAGAAGAATTAATACCTATTCTCCTGAAACTGTTCCAAAAAATAGAAATGGAAGGGAAACGTCCAAATTCGTTTTATGAGGCCACCATTACCTTGATCCCAAAACCAGACAAAGACCCCATCAAAAAAGAGAATTACAGACCAATAGCCTTGATGAACATGGATGCAAAAATTCTCACCAAAATACTAGCCAATAGGATCCAACAGTACATTAAAAGGATTATTCACCATGAGCAGGTGGGATTTATTCCTGGGCTGCAAGGCTGGTTCAACATCCGCAAATCAATCAACGTGATACAATACATTAACAAAAGAAAGAACAAGAATCATATGATCCTCTCAGTAGATGCAGAAAAAGCATTTGACAAAGTACAACATCCTTTCTTGATCAAAACTCTTCAGAGTATGGGGATAGAGGGTACATACCTCAATATCATAAAAGCCATCTATGAAAAACCTACAGCGAATATCATTCTCAATGGGGAAAGGCTGAGAGCTTTTCCCCTAAGGTCAGGAACGCGGCAGGGATGTCCACTCTCACCACTGCTAATCAACATAGTATTAGAAGTCCTAGCCACAGCAATCAGACTACAAAAAGAAATCCAAGGCATCCAAATCGGCAAAGAGGAAGTCAAACTCTCACTCTTTGCAGATGATATGATACTTTATGTGGAAAACCCAAAAGACTCCAGCCCAAAACTGCTAGAACTCATACAGGAATTCAGTCAAGTAGCAGGCTATAAAATCAATGCACAGAAATCAGTGGCATTCCTATACACCAACAACAAGACCGAAGAGAGACAAATCAAGGAGTCGATCCCATTTACAATTGCACCGAAAACCATTAGATACCTAGGAATAAATCTAACCAAAGAGGCAAAGGATCTGTACTCAGAAAACTATAAAATACTCATGAAAGAAATTGAAGAAGACACAAAGAAATGGAAAAACGTTCCATGCTCATGGATTGGGAGAATCCACATTGTGAAGATGTCAATGCTACCTAGAAGAATCTACACATTCAATGCAATCCCCATCAAAATACCATCCACTTTTTTCAAAGAAATGGAACAAATAATCCCAAAATTTGTATGGAACCAGAAGAGATCCAGAATAGCCAGAGGAATACTGAAAAAGAAAAGCAAAGCTGGCGGCATCACAATTCCGGACTTCCAGCTCTATTACAAAGCTGTCATCATCAAGACAGTATGGTACTGGCACAAAAACAGACACATCGATCAATGGAACAGAATCGAGAGCCCAGAAAAGGACCCTCAACTCTATGGTCAACTTATCTTTGACAAAGCAGGAAAGAAAGTCCAATGGAAAAGAGACAGTCTCTTCAACAAATGGTGTTGGGAAAATTGGACAGCCACATGCAGAAGAATGAAACTGGACCATTTCCTTACACCACACACAAAAATAGACTCCAAATGGTTGAAAGACCTAAACGTGAGACAGGAGTCCATCCAAAATCCTAAAGGAGAACACAGGTAGCAACCTTTTCGACCTTAGCCGCAGAAACTTCTTCCTAGAAACATCGCCAAAGGCACGGGAAGCCAGGGCAAAAATGAACTATTGGGATTTCATCAAGATAAAAAGCTTTGGCACAGCAAAAGAAACAGTCCACAAAACCAAAAGACAACCGACAGAATGGGAGAAAATATTTGCAAATGACATATCAGATAAAGGGCTAGTATCCAAAATCTATAAAGAACTTATCAAACTCAACACCCAAAGAACAAATAATCCAATCAAGAAATGGGCAGAAGACATGAACAGACATTTCTCCAAAGAAGACATCCAAATGGCCAACAGGCCCATGGAAAAGTGCTCAACATCGCTCGGCATCAGGGAAATCCAAATCAAAACCTCCATGAGATACCACCTCACCCCCGTCAGAATGGCTAAAATTAACAAGTCAGGGAACGACAGATGTTGGCGGGGATGTGGAGAAAGGGGAACCCTCCTACACTCTTGGTGGGATTGCAAGCTGGTGCAACCCCTCTGGAAAACAGTATGGAGGTTCCTCAAACAGTTGAAATTAGAGCTACCGTTCGATCCAGCAATTACACTACTGGGTATTTACCCCAAGGATACAAATGTAGGGACCCGAAGGGGTACGTGCACCCCAATGTTTATAGCAGCAATGTCCACAATAGCCAAACTGTGGAAAGAGCCAAGATGCCCATCGACAGATGAATGGTTAAAGAAGAAGTCGTATATATACATAATGGAATATTATGCAGCCATCAAAAGGAATGAGATCTTGCCATTTGCAACGACGTGGATGGAACTGGAGGGTGTTATGCTGAGTGAAATAAGTCAATCAGAGAAAGACATGTATCACATGACCTCACTGATATGAGGAATTCTTAATCTCAGGAAAGAAACTGAGTGTTACAGGAGTGGTTGGGGGTGGGAGGGATGGGGTGGCTGGGTGATAGACATTGGGGAGGGTATGTGCTACGGTGAGCGCTGTGAATTGTGCAAGACTGTTGAATCACAGATCTGTACTTCTGAAACAAATAATGCAACATATTTTAAGAAAAAAGAAAAAGAAGAAGATAACAGGAGAGGAAGAAAAGGGGAGTATGTCAGAGGGGGAGACGAACCATGAGAGATGATGGACTCTGAAAAACAAACGGAGGGTTCTAGAGGGGAGGGGGGCAGGGGGATGGGTTAGCCTGGTGATGGGTATTAAAGAGGGCACGTTCTGCATGGAGCACTGGGTGTTATGAAAAAACAATGAATCATGGAACACTGCATCAAAAACTAATGATGTCATATATGGTGATTAACATAACAATAAAAAAAACCCAGAACAATACAAAAAAAGCAGAATGTGATCAAATATGATCAGGCTAGTGCATAGATCAGTGCCACACACTAGATTTTGGGCCTATTTTGGTCTGTTAGAAAAAAGTGCCTCGTAAAATTTTAAAGGAAGAAAGACATATATGTACAAAATAAGGTTTGATACAATGAAGGGATAGAAGATGACTGTAAAGATGAAAATTATAAAAGATTTTATAAAAGGACTTGATAAGATAAGAAGTTGTTTGAAAAAAGAAAGAAGATTTAAAAAAAAAAAAGAAAAAAGGGAGAGAATGTGATCAGGCAGGAGACTAGAACAGAACCGTACACTAGTGATTTAGGGTATATTTTTATCTGTTAGAAGAAACTTTATCTCAAAATTTTAAAGAGAGAACAACTTATATATATATGCCGAAAATAAGGGTAACTACTATGAAGGGATAAAATATGACTCTAAAAATGAAAAATAAAAAATGTTTTTTTTTTTTAAAAAGAGATTGATAAGATGTTGGTTGAAAAAGGGAAAAAGAAAAAGAAAAAAAAAACAGTTAACAAAAATTAACTTTGATGAACTAATGAATCATGGTAAAAAAAGCCATGAATTCTATGTGCAGTATTCCCCTAGCGCTGGAGTTCTCCCGTTCTCCTTGATCGGTAAACTTGGTCTTGGCTTGCTGGCTGTTCGTGCTGATCTTCTGGGGGAGGGGCCTGTTGCTGTGGTTTCCAAATGTCTTTGCCGGAGGCTGAATTGCCCCGCCCTTGTTGGTCCGGGCTAAGCAAGCTGCTCGGGTTTGATCTCAGGAGCTTTTGTTCCCTGCAAGCTCTCCGTACAGCCTTGGAGGACCAGGGCAAAAATGGTGGCCTCCCAATCTCCACCCGGAGGAGCTGAGAACTCGGGGCCCCGCTCCTCAGTGCACCCCCAGAGAAAAGCAGTCACTCCCTTGTCCCCGGTCTCCGGCCGCACTCCGTGCTCACCCGGCCTGTGACCGAGCGTTTGTATCTGTGGCACCCGACCCCGTGTGGAGTCTCCAAACCCAGCAGATCCCTGCGGTGCGTTCCCGCGCCGCTCCTCCCCGGGAAGGAAGGGGAGTCTCCCCGGCTCTGCCGCTTGTTGGGTCCCTGCTGCAGGAGCAGTGGCCCGACTGGGCCGTGGATCACAGTTTATGGCCACCCCGAGCTGAGAGCCCGCGCCTTGGCTCCGTCTCTGCAGCCGGCTTCCCCGCTCCGATACCTGGGAGCTCTGGCGCACTCAGGCTCCCCCGGTCTTTCTGTGACCCCAAGGGTCCTGAGACCCCACTGTCCCGCGAGGGTTTCACCCCCGCTTAGCCACTGGAGCGACGTCCCTCAGCGGAGCCGACTTCTAAAAGGTCCGATTTTGTGCTCCGCGGCTCTAGCACTTGCCAGAAGCGGCCGGCGGAGGCCCCTCCCCCGCCGTCTAGCCTCCCAAATACCGCCTCGGATTCACTTCTCCGCACGTCCTACCTCAGGAAGGCCTCCATTTCATCCAGATTGCTCAGTTTATTGGCATATAGTTGTTGATAATAATTTCTAATAATTGTTTCTCTTTCCTTGGTGTTAGTCGTGATCTCTCCCCTTTCATTCATAATTTTATTAATTTGGGTCCTTTCTCTTTTCTTTTGGATAAGTCTGGCCAGTGGTTTATCGACCTTATTAATCCTTTCAAAGAACCAACTTCTCCTTTTGTTGATCTGATCTACTGCGTTCCTGGTTTCTATTTCATTGATCTCTGCTATAATTTTAATTATTTCTCTTCTAATGTGTGGCTTAGGCATACTTTGTTGCTTTTTCTCTGGTTCTTTAAGATGTAGAGTTGGTGAATTCGGGATTTTCTATTTCTTTGAGTGAGGCTTGGATGGCTATGTATTTCCCCCTTAGGACCACCTTTGCAGTATCCCACAGGTTTTGGACTGATGTGTTTTCGTTCTCATTGATTTCCATGAACTGTTTAAGTTCTTCTTTGATTTCCTGGTTGATCCAAACATTCTTGGGGCAGAATGCTCTTTAGCTTCCAAGTGTTTGAATTTCTGCCAAATTTTTTTCTTGTGATTGAGTTCCAGTTTTAAAGCATTGTGGTCTGAGAATATGCTGGGAATAATCTCAGTCTTTTGGTATCTGTTGAGACCTGATTTCTGACCCAGTATGTGGTCTATTCTGAAGAAAGTTCCATGTGCACTCGAGAAGAATGAGTATTCTTTTGTTTTAGGGTGGAATGTTCTGTAAATACCTATGAAGTCCATCTGATCCAGTGTATCATTCAAAGCTCTTGTTTCCTTGTTGATTTTCTGCTTAGATGATCTGTCCATTGCTAAGAGTTGAGTATTGAGGTCTCCTACAATTAATGTATTGTTATCAACATGACTATTTTGGTTGACAACAGTTGGCTTAGGTAGATGGCTGCTTCAACGTTGGGGGCATAGATATTTACAATCGTTAGATCTTCTTGTTGGATAGACCCTTTAAGAATGATATAGTGTCCTTCTATGTCTCTAATTACAGACTTTAGTTTAAAATCTAATTTGTCTGATATAAGAATTGCTACCCAGGCTTTCTTTTGAGATCCGCTGGCATGGAAGATGGATCTCCATCCCTTCACTTTCAGTCTGGATGTATCTTTAGGTTCAAAATGAGTCTCTTGTAGGCAGCATATGGATGGGTCCTGTCTTTTTATCCAATCTGCAACCCTATGCTGTTTTATGGGAGCATTTAGGCCATTCACATTGAGAGTGATTATTGAAAGATATGAATTAATTGTCATCATGTTGCCTGTGAAGACCTTGTTTTTATAGATTGTCCCTGTAAATTTCTGTTGTATATCACTCTTGGGGTCTTTCTCCTTTTATAGAACCCCCCTTAATATTTCTTGCAGTGCCAGCTTAGTGGTCACATATTCTTTCAGTTTCTGCCAGTTGTGGAAGGTCCGCATCTCTCCATGCATTCTAAATGACAGCCTTGCTGGATAAAGTATTCTTGGCTGCATGTTCTTCTCATTTAGTACCCTGAATATGTCTTGCCAGGCCTTTCTGACTTGCCAGTTCTCTGTGGATAGGTCTGATGTTATTCTGATGTTCTTCCCTCTGTACGTAAGGAATCTCTTCTCCCTAACTGCCCTTAAGATGGTTTCCTTGGTTCTAAGATTTGCAAGTTTTACTATTACATGCCGGGGTGTTGGCCTGTTTTCCTTGATCTTGGGAGGGGTCCTCTCTGCCTCTAGGACGCGAATGTTTGTTTGATTCCCCAGGTTAGGGAAGTTCTCACCTACTATTTGCTCAAATACATCTTCTAGTCCTCTCTCGCGCTCCACTCCCTCCAGGATTCCAATTATTCTGACATTGGAACGCTTTATGGTGTCACTTATTGCTCTGATTCTATTTTCATGGATTCTGAGTTGTTTTTCCCTGGCCTCTTCTTTTCCTTTTTTATCTATTATGTTGTCTTCCAGGTCGCTTATTCGTTCTTCTGCCTCAACTACCCTAGCTGTTAGATTATCTAGATTGAATTAGATCTCAATGATAACATTTTTAAGTTCTGCCAGTTCACCTTTCATTTCTGCCCTTAGAGACTCTATGTTGCCATTAATCGAGTTCTCCATTCTAGCCATTGTCTTCACAATCGCTAGCCTGAATTCCATCTCTGACATCATGGTTATATCTGCATCCATTTGTAAATCTGCAGCATAAGTCATAATCTCTGAGTTTTTTCTATTTTGGGGGCTCCTCCTCCTAGTCATTCTGTTGATGGGCGTTTGAGGGAATGTATAGAGTCCAAATTATTGACCAGAACCCAAGCAAGATGCACCTGTTTTCTTGGGACCTCAGGGTTGCTGGCCTTTTGTTTTCCCAGCCTGTCTTCTGGGGAAAGGGCCTGCCATGCTGTTACTTAGGCAACCCTATTTGGGCGGAGTTGCCCTGACCCCTGTGACGGGGGATGGGCTCCGCGGGAATCAGTTTTTGGCGCTTTCATTCTCTGGCGGCTTTTCGCGTCTCTTCTGTGAGTCAGAGCAGAAGAGACCGTTTCCAACCCTCTGCCTCAGAACAGAGAGACCACAGTCTGTTCTTCAGTGAGCTCTCCAGGCCACACTGTCTCCGTTTCTGTCCATGCTACTATAAACCGCAGCGGCTTGGGTTGTGCGCCCCTCCTCGGCGCTCCCAGTCCTGCCTCCAGGTCAGGCACGTCTCTGCCCTTTGTGCTTCTAAAACTGCCAGCTGCCCCCAGATCGCACACGCAATCCCCGCCACTCCAGGTTTCCGCCCTGGGGGCTGCCCTAAAGTCCTTTCACCACCGCTACTGGTCTGCGAGTCTGTGTCCGGTCCCCAGCATGCGAGGCTGTCGCTCACCAGCGGTGTAGGATCCCCACGGCCAAGCACCCTCCCACTGCCATTTATCCTCTGATATCTGCCCACGGAATCACAGCTCCCCACTTTATACCTCAAAACCAACCGCCTGCGATATTCTGTTTGTAGAGATCCAGATCTGCTTACATCTCAGGCTGGATTCATGGGTGCTCAGAGTGGTCTTGTAGATATCCAGCTCAATTCTGGGGACCAGCTGAAATAGGGTCCCCGACTCCTCCCAAATCCTTTTTTTAAAAAACATTGTTATTTTTCATTTTTAGAGTCATATTCTATCCCTTCACAGTAGTTACCCTTATTTTGGCATATATATATATAAGTTGTTCTCTCTTTAAAATTTTGAGATACAGTGTCTCCTAACAGATCAAAATATACCCTAAAGCTCTAGTGTATGGCTTTGATCTAGTCTCCTGCCTGATCACATTCTCTCCCTTTTTTCTTTCTTTTTTTTTAAATCCTCTTCTTTCTTTTTTTAAATTTTTAATTGTTATGTTAATCACCATACATTACATCATTAGTTTTTGATGTGGTGTTCCATGATTCATTATTTGTGTATAATACTAAGTGCTCCATGCAGAACGTGCCCTATTTAATACCCATCACCAGGCTAACCCATCCCCCACCCCCCCTCCCCTCTAGAACCCTCAGTTTGTTTTTCAGAGTCCATCGTCTCTCATGGTTCCTCTCCCCCTCTGATTTCCCCCCCTTCATTCTTTCCCTCCTGCTATCTTCTTCTTTTCTTTTTCTTAACATATATTACATTATTTGTTTCAGAGGTACAGATCTGTGATTCAACAGTCTTGCACAATTCACAGCACTCGCTATAGCACATACCCTCCAATCCCTTTTTTTTAAATGTTTTTTTTTCGTTTTTAGAGTCATATTCTATCCCTTCATTGTAGTTACCCTTATTTTTGCCATATATATATATAAGTTGTTCACTCTTTAAAATTTTGAGATACAGTTTCTTCTAACAGATCAAAATATACCCTAAATCTCTAGTGTATGCCTTTGTTCTAGTCTCCTGCCTGATCACATTCTCTCCCTTTTTTTTAAATCCTCTTCTTTCTTTTTTCAAACAACTTCTTACCAATTCCTATTATAAAAATTTTTATAATTTTCATCTTTACAGTCATATTTCATCCCTTCATCGTATCAACCCTTATTTTGTACATATATAAGTCTTTCTTTCTTTCTTTAAAATCTTGGGAGGCACTTTCTTCTAACAGACGAAAATACACCCAAAATCTAGTGTGTGGCACTGATCTATGCACCAGCCTGATCATATTTGATCATATTCTGTTTTTTTTGTTTTGTTCTGTTTTTGTTTGATTTTATTTTTCCCTTTTTCTTTTTTTTTTCCCTCTTTCTTCTTTCTTTCATTCCCTTTCTTTTCCCCTGGTTTCAGGTCTTTTCTGATTTGTTCAGAGTATATTTTCTGGGGATGTAGTTACCCTGTTAGCATTTTGTTCTCTCATTCATCTATTCTCCTCTAGACAAAATGACAAGACGGAAAACATCACCTCAACAAAAAGAACAAGAGGTAGTACCATCTGCCAGGGACCTACTCAATATGGACTTTAGTACGATGTCAGACCTAGAGTTCAGAATGATGGTTTTAAAGATACCAGCTGGGCTTGAAAAAAGCATGGAAGACATTAGAAAAACTCAATCTGGAGAAATAAAAGAACTAAAATCTAACAAAGTCCAATTCAAAAAGGCTATTAATGAGGTGCAATAAAAAGTGGGGGCTCTAACTGCTAGGATAAATGAGGCAGAAGAGAGAATCAGCGATATAGAAGACCAAATGATGGAAAATAAAGAGGCTGAGAAAAAGAGAGATAAACAACTACTGGATCAAGAGGGCAGAATTCGAGAGATAAGCGATACCATAAGATGAAACAACATTAGAATAATTGGGATCCCAGAAGAAGAAGAAAGAGAGAGAGGGGCAAAAGATATATTGGAGCAAATTATAACAGAGAACTTCCCTAATGTGGGGAAGGAAACAGGCATCAAAATCCAGGAGGCACAGAGAACCCCTCTCAAAATCAATAAAAAGAGGTCAAAACCCCGACGTCTAATAGCAAAATTTACGAGTCTCAAAGACAAAGAGAAAATCCTGAAAGCAGCTCGGGACAAGAGATCTGTAACCTACAATGGTAGAAACATTAGATTGGCAACAGACCTATCCACAGAGACCTGGCAGACCAGAAAGGACTGGCATGATATCTTCAGAGCACTAAACGAGAAAAATATGCAGCCAAGAATACTATATCCAGCGAGGCTGTCATTGAAAATAGAAGGAGAGATAAAAAGCTTCCAGGACAAACAAAAATTAAAGGAATTTGCAAACAGCCCTCCAAGAAATCTTGAAAGGGGTCCTCTAAGAAAAGAGAGAGCCTAAAAGCAGCATAGACCAGAAAGGAACACAGACAATATACAGTCACAGTCACCTTACAGGCAATACAATGGCACTAAATTCCTATCTTTCAATAGTTACCCTGAATGTAAATGGGCTGAATGCCCCAATCAAAAGACGCAGGCTATTAGATTGGATTAAAAAAAAAAAAAAAACAAGACCCATCGATAGGCTGTCTGCAAGAGACTCATTTTAGACCCAAAGACACCCCAAGATCGAAAGTGAGGTGGTGTAAAACCATTTACCATGCTAATGGAAACCAAAAGAAAGCTGGGGTGGCAATCCTTATATCAGACAAATTAGATTTTAAACCAAAGAATGTAATAACAGACAAGGAAGGACACTATATCCTGCTTAAAGGGTCTATCCAAGAAGAAGATCTAACAATTGTAAATATTTATGCCCCTAACATGGGAGCAGCCAATTATATAAGGCAATTAATAACAAAAGCAAAGAAACACATTGACAATACAATAATAGTGGAGGACTTTAACACCCCCCTGGCTGAAATGGACCGATCATCTAAGCAAAAGTTCAAAAGGAAATAAAGACTTTAAATGAAACACTGGACCAAATGGACTTCACAGATATATTCAGAACATTCCATCCCTAAGCAATGGAATACACATTCTTCTCTAGTGCCCATGGAACATTCTCCAGAATAGATCACATCCTAGGACAGAAATCAGGTCTCAACCAGTACCAGAAGATTGGAATTATTCCCTGCATATTTTCAGACCACAATGCTTTGAAACTAGAACTCAATCACAAGAGGAAAGTCGGAAAGAACTCAAATACATGGAGGCTAAAGAGCATCCTACTGAAGAATGAATGGGTCAACCAGGAAATTAAAGAAAAATTTTTAAAAATTCATGGAAACAAATGAAAATGAAAACACAACTATTCAAAATCTTTGGCATACAGCAAAGGCGGCCTAAGAGGAAAGTGTACAGCAATACAAGCCTTTTTGAAGAAACAAGAAAGGTCTCAAATACACAGCCCAACCCTACTCCTAAAGGAGCTAGAGGAAAAACAGCAAATAAAGCCTAAACCCAGTAGGAGAAGAGAAATAACAAAGATCAGAGCAGAAATCAATGAAATAGAAACCAAACGAACAGTAGAACACATCAACGAAACTAGGAGTCGGTTCTTTGAAAGAATTAACAAGATTGATAAGCCCCTGGTCAGACTTATCAAAAAGAAAAGAGAAATGACCCAAATCAACAAAATCATGAATGAAAGAGGAGAGATCACAAGCAACACCAAAGAAATACAAACAATTAAAAGAACATATTATGAGCAACTCTATGCCAGCAAATTAGATAACCTGGAAGAAATGGATGCATTCCTAGAGATGTATCAACTACCAAAACTGAACCAGGAAGAAATAGATAAGCTGAACAGACCCATAACCACAGAGGAAATTGAAGCAGTCATCAAAAATCTGCCAACAAATATAGTCCAGGGCCAGATGGCTTCTCAGGGGAATTCTACCAAACATTTCAAGAAGAATTAATACCTATTCTTCTGAAACTGTTCCAAAAAATAGAAATGGAAGGAAAACTTCCAAACTTGTTTTATGAGGCCACCATTACCTTGATCCCCAAACCAGACAAAGACCCCATCAAAATGGAGAATTACAGACCAATATCCTTGATGAACATGGATGCAAAAATTCTCACCAAAATACTAGCCAAGAGGATACAACAGTACATTAAAAGGATCATTCACCATGAGCAATTGGGATTTATCCCTGGCCTGTAAGAATGGTTCAACATCTGCAAATCAATCAATGTGATACAATACATTAACAAAAGAAAGAACAAAAGAATCATAGGATCCTCTCAATAGATGAAGAAAAAGCATTTGACAAAATACAGCATCCTTTCTTGATCAAAACTCTTCAGAGTATAGAGATAGAGGGTACATACCTCAATATCATAAAAGCCATCTATGAAAAACCCACAACAAATATCATTCCCAATGGGGAAAAACTGAGAGCTTTCCCCATGAGGTCAGGAACATGGCAGGGATGTCTACTATCACCATTGCTATTCAACATAGTATTAAAAGTCCTAGCCGCAGCAATCAGACAACAAAAGGAAATCAAAGGCATCCAAATCCGCAAAGAGGAACCAAACTCACACTCTTTGCAGATGATATGATACTTTATGTGGAAAACCCAAAAGACTCCACCCCAAAACTGCTAGAACTCATACAGGAATTCAGTCAAGTGTCAGGATACAAAACCAATGCATAGAAATCAGTGGCATTCTTATACAGCAACAACAAGACAGAAGAGAGAGAAATTAAGGAGTCGATCCCATTTACAATTGCACCCAAAACCATAAGATAACTACGAATAAATCTAACCAAAGAGGCAAAGAATCTGTACTCAGAAAACTATAAAATACTCATGAAAGAAATTGAGGAAGACAGAAAGAAATGGAAAAACGTTCCATGCTCATGGATCGGAAGAACAAACGTTGTGAAGATGTCAATGCTACCTAGAGCAATCTGCACATTCAATGCAATCCCCATCAAAATACCATCCACTTTTTTCAAAGAAATGGAACAAATAGTCCTAAAATGTGTATGGAACCAGAAACGACCCCGAATAGCCAGAGAAATGTTGAAAAAGAAAAGCAAAGCTTGTGGCATCACAATTCCAGACATCCAGCTCTATTACAAAGCTGTCACCATCAAGACAGTAAGGTACTGGCACAAAAACAGACACATAGTTCAATGGAACAGAATAGAGAGCCCAGAAATGGATCCTCAACTCTATGGTCAACTAATCTTTGACAAAGCAGGAAAGCATGTCCAATGGAAAAAAGACAGTCTCTTCAACAAATAGTGTTGGGAAAACGGGCAGCCATATGAAGAAGAATGAAACTGGACTATTTCCTTACACCACACACAAAAATAGACTCAAAATGGTTGAAAGACCTAAATGTGAGACAGGAGTCCATCCAAATCCTAAAGGAGAACACAGGTAGCAACCTCTTCGACCTCAGCCGCAGCAACTTCTTCCTAGAAACATCGCCAAAGGCAGCGACCTCTTCGGCCTCAGCTGCGGCAACTTCTTCCGAGAAACATCGCCAAAGGCAGGGAAAGCTAGGGCAAAAATGAACTATTGGGATTTCATCAAGATAAAAAGCTTTTGCACAGTAAAAGAAACAGTCCACAAAACAAAAAGACAACCGACAGAATGGGAGAAGATATTTGCAAATGACATCAGATAAAGGACTAGTATCCAAAATCTATAAAGAACTTATCAAACTCAACACCCAAAGAACAAATAATCCAATCAAGAAATGGGCAGACGACATAAATAGACATTTTTCCAAAGAAGACTTTCAAATGGCCAACAGACACATGAAAAAGTGTTCAACATTGCTTGGCATCAGGGAAATCCAAATCAAAACTCCATGAGATACCACCTCACACCAGTCAGAATGGCTAAAATTAACAAGTCAGGAAAAGACAGTTGTTGGTGGGGATGCAGAGAGGGGGAACCCTCCTACACTGTTCTTGGGAATGCAAGCTGGTGTAACCACTCTGGAAAACAGTATGGAGGTTCCAAAAAGAGTTGAAAATAGAGCTACCATACGATCCAGCAATTGCACTACTGGGAATTTACCCCAAAGGTACAAATGTAGGTATCCGAAGGGGTACGTGCACCTGGATGTTTAAAGCAGCAATGTCCACAATAGCCCAACTGTGGAAAGAGTCAAGATGTCCATCGACAGATGAATGGCTAAAGAAGATGTGGTATATATATATATATATATATATATATATATATATATATATATATATATATATACACAAAGGAATATTATGCAGCCATCAAAAGGAATGAGATCTTGCCATTTGCAATGACGTGGTTGGAACTGGAGGGTGTTACTCTGAGTGAAATAAGTCAATCAGAGAAAGACATGTATCATATGACCTCACTGATATGAGGAATTCGTAATCTCAGGAAACAAACTGAGTGTTGCTGGAGTGGTGGGTGGTGGGAGGGATGGGGTGGCTGAGTGATAGACATTGGGGAGGGTATGTGCTCTGGTGAGCGCTGTGAATTGTGCAAGACTGTTGAATCACAGATCTGTACCTCTGAAAAAAATAATGCAATATATGTTAAGAAAAAAAAAAAAAAAGAAGATAGCCGGAGGGGAAGAATGAAGTGGGGTAAATCGGATGGGGAGACGAACCATGAGAGACGATGGACTCTGATAAACCAACTGAGGGTTCTAGAGGGAAGGGGGCTGGGGGAATGGGTTAGCCTGGTGATTGGTATTAAAGAGGGCACGTTCTGCGTGGAGCACTGGGTGTTATGCACAAACAATGAATCATGGAACACTACATCACAAACTAATGATGTAATGTATGGTGATTAACATAACAATAAAAAATTTAAAGAGAAAAAAATAGCTCACAATATTGAAGGCATTTCTACGTGGCAGGTACTGTGCTACAAATATCTTGGTTCCAATATCTCAGTTAATCTTTACAGAGCCCACTAAGTAGGTGCTTTTATTATTGTTTCCACTTTTCAGATGAGAAATTGGAGGCTTTGACACACCAGGCATTTTATCAAAGGTCTGACATGAGGAAGTGGCCAAATAATAATTTTCACCATAGGGTCTATATCTGGAACCGAGGTTCATATACAAGAAAGTTTGTTTCTTCTATGCACACTTATGATAACATAATATAGTATATGACACTATCTATTATTAATATGTATACATGTGTATGTACATATGTATGTATGTGCATATGTGCCTGTGGATATATTTCTCTCAAGGTTCTAGAATGCATGCTTAGGATTCATTACAGGAAATACTCTAAATGTGCTTCCTCAATAAGGCTTCCTAAGGTTCATTGATTCACACATTAATTCGGCAAGTGTGTATGGAGGCTGCACTAGAGACAAGGCATGTGCTGAGCCTGGCAAGGTCACAGACACCAGAAATAAAGGTCCTCCTTGAGAGCACTTATATTCCAGCAACACTTGTGTTCATCTTCCTTCATTTGGCACTGCACCTGGCCCTCAAAGTCATGTCTACGACCACAGTCATGTGCCCTCTTTCCATTTCAAACCCCATGTTATGCAGCCCGTGCCATCCATACTCCCTGGAAATCTCGATGAAGATTGGCATTTCCTGACTCACCCAGGCTGTTCTCAACCACCCCAGACAGAAGCTCTCATCAGGAAGCAATCAGGTCAATGTGAACATAAAGCAAAAATCCTCTTCATTGTAAGACTGAGGTACCTGTCAGGGAGCACAGCGTGGGGGCTGAGGCTGAGTCTGGGCCTGGGGCTGAGGTTGACCATGTGGAAAGGATAAAAGTCCAGAACTGAAGAGAGGTTCTAGGGTCTGTCTGGCTCCTCTAACACTTTGTGCTCATTCGTATGTGGCTTCATCTACTGTGTTCGGTGGACTGTATAAAAAGAATCCCAGTGAAAGAGACAGGGTGTCTCAGTGCTGCTTATTTATTGTTCACATCTAACTGCCTCTGAGCAGGTGTTATAAGAGATCAGCTATCATCTCTAGTAAAATTCTGTGTTCCTAATTTGCCAGGCTTGCCTACTGTTCAACGGAGATTCGTAAATTCAAAAATCCCCTTTATTTTTCAAATAAATCTGATTGTTCAGCTCACTCTCTTATGATTAATTCAATAAGACAGCTTATTCTGAGTACAGCCAAAAATCTCTTTTCATGGGTGATATTTGTCATGATGTAGCCTAAACAGAGGAAGGGCTCCAGGTGACTTGATGTATTTGGGAGAATAAAACTATACAGCCTACAAATTTCTAAAGCATTATCCTCATTGCACATTTTGATCTTTAAATTGAGTCTGGCTAAGGGGTTCTAGCACTCTCCATGTACTTGCTATGTGATACTTTCTGTTAAAGCAAATTCACAAAACAGAGAAGATATGTGATTTTTTTTGTAGCCTTTTCTGCTCCACCAGCAAGAAGGATCCTGGAACAGACTGTCTAGAAAGGAACTCTTCCAGATGTGTCCACTGTGACCCTTTAGCCATGGCTTCTTGAGTGAGCAGTCCTTCTGTTCTGACTGTGCTGGGTGGCAGGTCTGGGAAAACCGTATTTGCTCACAAATGCCAGAGTATATTCTTGTAAAGTTAACAAACACTGAGGGAATTCAAAGCCATCCAATAGTGCATTGAAGTAGAATGGCTTATTTGTTTGGAAATATAACTGTTCCTCTTCAAGTATCAATTCTTTCTTCTATGAAATAGGTTTATTTGTAGAATTTTCATGATGATGACATGATTTCCTCAATTGACTTAACATCTAACACATTATCTGGCAGCCAGTGGAGTTAAACGGGTATGAATTCCATTTTGTTCACTGCCAGCACCTTCAGCCTCAGCTTTTCACAATTACTGAAAATCTCTGAGCACCTTACTTCTCTCTGAGATAACCAGACAATTTCAACACATACAGTCTCCAAATAGGAATGCAAGTTAATAGGAAATTATGTCAGACCAGACATCTGGGGCAGGGTTAGTGACATCTGCAAGGGTACATTGATAGCCAGAGACTCCCTTTCCTCTTTCCTCTGATACAGACACATTACATAATAAGAAACATTTAAAGTGCTTAATACAGTGTCTACTACATAGGAGTACTCGGAAAAAAACAGCTATTATTAACATCTTATCAGAACATTACATTATGTTTATTAATTTTCAAAAAAAACCTTAATTCTTTTTCTTTTTTTCCTTCTTAATTTTTATTTTATTATGTTATGTTAGTCACCATACAAGACATCATTAGTTTTTGATGTAGCGATCCACGATCCATTGTTTTCGTATAACACCCAGTGCTCCATGCAGTACATGCCCTCCTTTATACCCATCACTGGGCTAACCCAGCCCCCCACGCCCCTCCCCTCTAAAACCCTCAGTTTGTTTCTCAGAGTCTCATGGTTTGTCTCTCCCTCCAATTCCCCCTGCTTCATTTTTCCCTTCCTTCTCCTAATGTCCTTCATGCTATTCCTTATGTTCCACAGCTAAGTGAAACCATATGATAAATTATCATCACTTTCTCTTCTTGACTTATTTCATTTAGCATAATCTCCTCCAGTCCCATCCATGTTGATGTAAAAGTTGGGTATTCATCCTTTCTGATGGCTGAGTAATATTCCATTGTATATATGGACCACATCTTCTTTATCCATTCATCTGTTGAAGGGCATCTCGGCTTTTTCCACAGTTTGGCTATTGTGGACATTGCTGCTATGAACATTGGGGTGCATATGGCCCTTCTTTTCACTACATCCGTGTCTTTGGGGTAAATACCCAGTAGTGCAATTGCTGGGTCATAGGGTAGCTCTATTTTTAAATTCTTTTTCTTTGAGCAAAGGAAAGCAATCAAAAATCTATTGACATGTGGACTACAAATGCTAATTCTACCACTTTCAGAATATAACTGAAGATTTTTGGTAATTATTCAGCAACTTCACGTTAGAAGTTAAAAAAATAAAGGCAACAGAACTACAGTAGACAGGAATAATCACCTTATTATTGAAACAGTTAAACGTTGACTCACAGGTGGCAGGAAAGTAGATTAGGAAAGGATAGAAAGATCAATTATAAAAAAAGTGAAAGCCTGGATTTTAGTTGACATGATTAAAGTGGCAAGAATTTCTCTTGTCTCTTTTAGTAAGAGTTGGAAAGCTTCACTACTGTACACCTGTTTATTGTATTAAAGAACATCAAGAACACAGAATTGGATTCATCATAATATTAGTTTCTAAAGCACTCTAATCATTTATCTACACATAGATCCCTTGAAGTTATTTATTTTATTCTACTTAGGTGATGGTGCCTTACTTAATAACTCTACAAATACTTCAGAATCCCCGATTTAAATGAAGAACAAAGGCATTACAAATAAACTACAAACTCCTCTCTACTAAGTTTATCAACTAGAAAAGCACAGAAGTTACTGATAATCTCTCAACACTTGTCTAGTTTCCTGTTTTGTTACTGAAGGGACAGAACACATCCTCATTCTGTTAGAGACAGGACATTGGTGGTTTTGTGAAAGGTGAAATGAAAGGAACTAGAAAAAATCTCCCAATTCTGCAACTTGTACTTATATGGGGGCAAATATAGCCCACACATTTGACTATCTGCTTGATTTCATTCTTTTGCTCCTCCAGATGGACAGTCTACCTCTCTTTACCTTGCCCTGGGCATTATGAAGTGACCCTCATGGACTGCACAGATGGTTTTCCTTATTCTCTGACTGCTGTTTGAAAGCAGCCAATGGAAGCATCAGCAAGAGATTGGGTAGTGGGAGCAACATGAGCTCAAGCTTCCCTCCCCAACAGGTGTCTGCATCATTCCTTGAGGCCAACATGTTGTCATCTATCCCAGAGACAGAGGTTTATGCTCAGGAACCAAGAGGTGCAGATGGGAGGAGCCGGTCCCTTTTATGCCAATTAACTCGGGGAGGAATTGGTTTCTTTTCTCTCAGGGTTCTGAATTCATAGGCTTGGAAATCCAATGCCCAAGAAGGAATGGTTTTGTCAGGTGATATGGTGAGGCGTCCCTGAACGTCAGCTTTCTTCAGCCAACATTCAGTGGTAATCAGAGCAGAGATGCCCATTAGTGGAATCCATAGGACTGGGGCACTGAGCAGGGGGAGAAATATGGAGCATTGAAATGGAGAGGAAACAGAAGGTTTCACAGAATCCACCCTTTCTGCCTCTCCGCATCCACCCTTGTCCTTTGACTAGGAAAGAAATCTATGCCTCAAAGCAGGGGACACACAGAGTCCTACTTGAAAGTCTATCTTCTCAGTCTCCAGATGAAGAACACGTGAGGCTGATTTTTTAGCAATCATCCATGAAAGCTAGCAAATCATGTTTGTGCCAAACAACCTTGCTGAAGGAAGTTTTGGTTGTGAGCAGTTCTGCTTGAGACGATCTCATTCCCACATCTGCAAGTGGACAAAAGAGATGGAAAGAAACCAAGGAGATTATAGTACAGTGTTAATAAGAAGACTGAGTATTTGTGCCACTCTCTAAAGTACTTGGTATCGGTCCTGCAGAGGGGAAAAGACACACTCGGGCCACGAAGCTGCTCTGAGCTCTCCAAGAATGAATCTTGCCTCTAACTTGGCCGATGGAGTCAGTAGGAATCAGCAGAGAAAACAAGATTTTGTTTTGTAAAAGAAACAAAGGTTGTTGGAGAAGAGGGGAGAAATAGTGGTCAAGACAGAGGCTATTACACACATTTCTAACCATCAAACTTCACATGGTGTGTCCAAGTGTTCAATAATATGCAATTGTTTTAAAATTAAGTAACATGTGAATTCTTTTAAACAAAAAACTTTAAAATAAAAATCAAAAGCCATACAGGTTTTCTATGAGACAGTAAGGATTTGGAAGTAACATAGTAAATGCTTTCCTGATCCCAACATTTAGAAGTGACTTCTCCAAGTTGTGCCCTTTCCTCTACCCAAGACTGTGTCCCTGAACCCATTCGGGGGGTGGAACATAAAGAACACTCAACACAAAACAGTCTGCATAGATTTCCAGGTCTGTTCAGAAATTTTCAGAATTGTAATTTTTAGATGACTCTGATGTAACAGACATGACATTTTCCACAGTACTAGTGTGTGTGATCAATTGGGACTAGATAATATAACTATGGAAACTGATCTTTTGAGATGTTCTTAGACTTTTTTCAGCATTAATTTCATAATATAATATTGCCTCTAGTACTCAAAATCATTGTGTCTCACCCACCTCAGGAATGAAATAATTGAGTTGAACCCAAATCATCAGGATATTTCAAGCATCCATCTATGCAAAATCTCTCACCCATGAGATAATGTGAGCCCCTCTCTAATAGTCAAAATATCAATCTCACTTCAACAGATAATGGAGTCACCACTGTACTTGGCCCTGTTCATTCTAACAAGATGCTTTCAAGTGTTTTTAGGAATCAGCCATTTAAACGATTTAATTAGAAAATATTTACTTAGGACAAGAGGGCCGGTTGACCTCTGGCTGGTTTGGCTTTACTGTGTGTGGCCAAAGTGTCCTTGGTGAAGCTCACCTTAGCCAAAATGAGAAGGACAGGTAGAAGGAGTGACTCCAAATATGACTTGTTGTTCCCTCTACATAAAGATGGTTTGCTCCATGCACAAGGCCACTGCCCTCTCAGGTTGTAACTCGAAGGCACTCTGGACCCATGTTGAAAGCAGAGATTTACATTGACTTGAGATGACTTCTTATGACAGTGTCTTCATATTTAGCTAATTTCTCTCTAACCAAACTGTAATAGTCAGGTCTCAGGGTCGCTCCTCTGTGGAGTCAGGCAGTGAGAGGAAAAGGTTCAGTTGTATCAGGATATGGGGAAGACAAATGAAGGAACATGCCCAAAACAGAGCAAAGGTAAGTTACTGACCCTCCTCCCCCACCCCTTCCTGCACATGCTGGAGCCTTGATTCAGGAGGGTGTTGGTTGGGCTCTCTCACAGGCAGGCAAATCTTAAATATAAATCTCTCACCACTAAAGCAGAAGCTCAGAGAGATAGATGAGGAGTTAGAGAATCTGAGGGACTAATTTCCTTCAGATCATGTAGACTTTCCTTTCAGTAATCAAGTTTACGACTGCAATTAAGTTGTACATAAAATTTGAATTTTCTTTTTTTTTAATATTTTATTTATTTGACAGAGAGAGACACAGTGAGAGAGGGAACACAAGCAGGGGGAGTGGGAGAGGGAGAAGCAGGCTTCCCGTGGAGCAGAGAGCCCAATGCAGGGCTAAAATTTGAATTTTCAATTGACAATGGGTTTAATTCAGCTTAGACCTCCTTAGAGAGCTTTTTCTTCTTCCCCACATATGGCAGCAGGTTTTTTCCTGTTTGGAGCCTGAAGATCAGTAATACAGATTTTCTTTTTCTTTTTTCTTTTTCTTTCTTTCTTTCTTTCTTTCTTTTTTTTTTTTTGTCAAGAAGATGACTACCTTTGTAACAAATTAGTAACATAGTGATATCTTATTGGTATAATTTTGCTTTAATACAGAAATCAGTCCCATAATTGTGGCAGTTAAACCACCTCCTTTTACAGATGAGAGGTCCAGGCAATCTGGCCCCCAAATCCCATATGAAGTAGCATTCAAGGAGAAGTGGGAGGCTGAGGTCTCTAGGCTCATCCAGGTTTGATGCATCAACCTGCCTGAGGATCATGTCCCCCCACAAGAGTTGAGCACCAGGCATGCCAGTACATGAGGGTGCTGAGAAGTTAGCCCTACTGTTTCCTGTTCTTCTGCTCACTGAGTCAACACTGCAAAGTAACTAGCAGTGGGCAGGACAGCAACTTAAAAACTGGAATCAGGGTGACTTCCAGTCTCAGTTTTCAACCATTTTGTAGTAAATCTCCAGAGTCCTTCATATTTGCACAATATTTTATCCCCACATTCTTCCTTGGAAATGGCCAGAATCTTTAATTGCCAGTCTCTCACAGCTCTGTTCAGTAGAAATAAATGTAAACCACTATTTGAGACACATTTTCTAACTGTTGCATTTTTTAAGTTAAAGAAACAAGTAAAATTATAGGACTATTTTTATTTACTGCAAGATATCCAAAATAGTATTTCAACATCAATGTAGAATGTAGAAATTATTAAGAAAGTATTTCAACTTTTTTTTATAGTCTCCAGAATGTGATTTATGTGTTACACAAGCAGCCTATCTCAGTTTGGACTAGTGCACTAGCTACATTTCAAGTGCTCAGGAGCTACATGTGGCTAGCGGCTAGTAGCTACTGCATTGAGAAGCACAGATTCTGCTTCAAATGCTTCAGAAACGCTGCACTGGATGATCTTCAGAGAAGTCCCTCCAGACTGGACAGCTTGCCGGGTCTGCGCCAGACTGCGCTCCAGGGGCTCCTGAGCCTGCAGGATTCTGTGCAGTGGACCCGCGGAGAGCGAGGGTCCGGGGTGCTGAGGCTAACCCCAGGGCGACCCCAAGGACCCAGAGCCGGTGAAAGGTGCCGGGCGTGGAGCGCCCTGGGAGACAGAGAGCTTTTTGCTCAGGGACCTGGTGAGAGCACAGGGCTGTGCACTTCCCAGGCAGCGCAGTAGTACATGCCCTCGTTGCTCTTCTCCAGCTTCAGCACCCACAGAGTACAGCTGATGCTCTCCCTGTCCTCCATGGTCTCGACTTTGCTTTCGAGACTGGTACCTCCACCTTCATCCAGATCATATTCAGTCTGAGGACCCTCCTGGTGGCAGTACCAGTGGATATAGTTGACACTGGTGTCAGCTTTGCATCACAGGGTGGCCGAAATTGCCCAAGTGCCAGGACCAAAGCCGGCCGCTCAGCTTGAGCCCTGTTCCACCGCCTGCAAGAGGGAGGGGGGACAGCTGTGAGACAGGGGCGGCTGGGAGGGAGGGAGTCAGGAACTTACTGGGAAACAGATGGGTGCACAGGACTGCAAGAGGATCCAGCATGGTTCTGCTTCCCACCTGATGGAGAGAAGCCCAGGGGCCTTGTGGCTGCACCTGCTGGGAGGAGACTGGCTGGGTGGTGGCAGAGGGCAGGTTCTGAGCCTCTGCTTCCTTGAGGTGCCTGCAGCTACTGGTGAGAGATAGGTAGCAGGGAGGGAAGGGCCAGAGGGCTGGGACAGGTCTGACCACAAGGTGAGGGGACATCAATGGTCAGGGATCTGAAAAAAAAAACACTGAGGAATGTTGGTGAAATCAAAGAGCACCAGCAATAACAGCAATCCTTGATTAGACATAGACTGCACTTGAGAACCTCACTAGTTGGTTTCTACTCTTTGATTAAATCCTGAAAATCACCATGTGATGTGACTACCTCCTGCTTGGAAATGGGGAAAGCCTGGCTGGTATTTTAAGTAACTTTCCCAAGGCTGCATAGCTACAGGGAATTATGTGGGGGATGTGAGCCTGGTCTGGCTGGACAAGCCTCAAATGGCCACTTGGTATTGACAGAGCAGTGGGTGCGCAGGCTCCTCGGGAAGCAAGGACAAGCACAGAGCAGAGATCTCTGCTTAAAAAGGCAGCAGGACCCCTGAGCTAGCATTAGAGCATTTCTCCCAGAGGTCTCCTCAGAAGATTTAAATAACCTAATGTGACATGATAGCTGTGTTGTCTTGGGCTAGCTAGTCTCCTCCTTTTCCCCATATGTCAAAGGGACATTATTAGTTTGCATGCAGAGTAAGCAGGGAATGTGAGCAAAGCACGTGGCCTGCCCAGATGCATAGAAAATGCTCAAGAAATGTTGGGGATTGTTATGTTACCTCAAAACTGGGCTAGTTGCAGTAGATGATTTCTGGGGTCCTCATAGTAGAGAATTATAGGGAATATTACAGTTATGGAAAAGAAGGGGTGTGTGTGTGTGTGTGTGTGTGTGTGTGTGTGTGTGTGTGTGGTGCCAGAGGAAGAAGCCTGCACTGAGCCAGGGGGCAGTGCAGACCAGGGGGTGGGTCCTGCAATTCCAGTGTCAGATCCTCAGAAATGGTAAAGGCAGGGCCTCAGGAAGGGTCAGCTGAGGAATACATCTGAAATGAAGCTTTGAGAAGTAAAAGGAGCATTGACTTCCAACTGAAATGAAGGTTTCTTTTTTATTATCCCAAGTATACCAGGATCTCCTGGGTATAGTTATAGTAATTAGTTATGCTAACGATAGCCTGTCAGCCTGGAGGGAGAAGGCAGTGGGGATGGCAAGGAAGGGTACTTGGCTGGGGCAGGGAGGTTTGGGTCCTTTGCACCCGCTACCAGACCCAGCTTCTGAGCTCCTCCTCTTGGTAAAAACTGAAAAGCAGACATGCTGAGCTATAACCAAGATTCAAGTTTCAAGTGTTCCAAAATGTGGGCTTTGAGGTTTTGCTGAGTTGGTGAGGTGTTGACTAGAATATTCTGCTACAGTATTATTCCAGGGCCACCATTCATACCCTCAGCAGGTGTCTAGGGCAGTTGTGCTAAAATGTTAAGTGGAAAAGAGAATGACAATGGGGGTGACATCTGCACAGCATAACAACAGATGAAAAGAATCTGAATATAGAAGGTGAGTAAGGTGGAGGGTGAGAAATTCGGTGACTCTTTTCTTCCTACTTTCTCGCTTTTCTAGATTTTCTCCAATAAGAAAATCTTTCTTTGGGAGAGAAAATCCATAACCATCTATTCTTTTATGAAAATGAATTTTATGTCACATATCAGCCTTCAAAACTCTGTTTCTCTCAATTACTGTAACCATTTGTCTTCAAAAACCACTAAATACTCAACAACTGTTGGCCATGACCAGCTTTAGGTGACTGTGGGCAAAATCTTCTGTCTTTTATCCTCAATTTACATGTTTATAACATTTTGTACTGAATACACAATTTTTCTTAAATATATTTTTCTTTTGTTAGGTTGGTAACCCCATTTCTAAAACCAAGTCCTAGGTAGCAACCTACCTAGGTTGCTTTATTATAGAATCACAGAAGTTTAGACCCTTAAAAATAAAAAGGAAAGCCTTCATTGCAGAAGCCTCATTAATCCTCATCTTTAAAGATGAGAAAACAACTCCCAGAATGCAGGTGACTCGTTCAATATGACAGGACCATAAGTAGCTGAGGGGGGATTAGAACCCCTACCCCCTTCTCTCTACTGTGCACACTCTCATTGAGTGGACCTGGCATTTCAGACTCAGTCACTACATGCAGAGCACCCACCACCTGTCAGGTAGTAGGCCTCTTTTCAAGCATTAACCTCATTTTTGTAACCCTTGAAAATAGCACCATTCTGTATTCAGTATTCTCAGTCAAAAGATGATGACAGGCTCCTTGGACATTCCTCACATTGGACTTTTTCAAATAGATGAACAAATCTGATACTGTGACTGAACCGCCTTTATTAAAAGAAATTAAGATCACTTATGTTGGTCTACTTTTGACTCTCCTCAAAGATATATAGGTGTGTGTATGTGTGTGTGTGTGTGTGTGTGTGTGTGTGTGTGTGTGTGTATCCAAACAGGTGCATAGCAATGAACTTGACAGAGAATTTCTTATGTTCCTCAAGTAAAAATGCAGCCTCATATACAGTTGCCTGATATACTGGAAAAAGGGTGCAGAGTGCAATGCATTATGTGGACATAAATTACAAAATTATTTGTTGTTTATCTGAAATTCATGAAAATATAAATCAAATCCACAATGAGATATCACTCACACCTGTTTGAATGGCTATTGTCAAAAAGAGTACAAATAACAAGTGTCATCACAGAAGCTGGGCGGTAAAGAAGTGCAGGGCCTCGGTGGGGGGGGCTGTCCTTTGCTCAGGGACCCCATGTGCTGGGGACAGGAAGCTGCCCCAGGAGCAGCTCTGAGAGCAGACTCTCCCAGGCAAGCTCAATGTCGTGCACTCCCAGAAAATCCTTGCTGGGACAGAAATCTCATGGTTTCAAAGTTAAGAAAGTATAAAACTGTCATCACACTAGAGCAAAAAGAAAAATCTTAAAATGAACAAGTAACAAGAGAAATCTCCTCCACCAGAATAGTAAAGAAACCATAAAGCTCTAGCACTGAAAGGAGGACACTGTTGAAACCAGACGTTATTCATGGAGCTCAGGGGCCCCAAGAGACCGTGTGGGGAGAGAGGAGAGAATGAAAAATCTTAAATTTCATCCTCTGGACCTAGTGTGGTAGGAAGGGATTGTAATTTGTTTATATTCATATTTTATAATTAATATTGATAGTGTTAGGCAGCAAAATGTCAGTGTAAGGGGAAAACGCAAATATACAATTTTTAATGATTAGTAAAAATACTGTGATGTGTCATTTGAATCCATGTCTCTAAATATTACTCCTTTTGTAGATCTCCACTGAAGAAAGGGGAAGCAATAATAATCCAGAAGTGAGCCCTCCTAGTGTCTGTGTTGTGGTATGAAATACCCTTTCTTACTCCAAGTACCAGGGCTCAGTTGAGAAACGACTGAAAACAGAAATAACACAATCATGAAAGAATCAACCGCTTACCTGCCCATTTGAATATAGACTCTGTTTCAGGCTACACAGAGCTTATGAATGACAGCTCTTTTCTATGGAATTATTACCACAGCTAAGTGCAGGAGAAATCAGAGAGAATTTGAGAATTGGGAAATGGCCCCCAGGCACCCTCTAATGAGACACTGGACCAGACACATGTCCCAGGGGATCCCCAGCTCCCTCACTGGCACTGGCGCTGCTCCCACTGCCATTCTGTGCCCCCCCTACAGCTCCCCACTCCTCACCTCCCTCTGTCCCCATGGCTGTGTCCATGCTCTTTTGTTGTTTCCCGTCCCGTTGGTGTCTGGCCCTCTGCGTCTTTCTCTCTCTATCTCCTGTTCTAGCTGGGTCTCCTTCTCCTGCTTTCTTTCTCTTTATCTCTCTTCTCTTTCGTCCCAATCTCTCTCTCTCTCTCTCTCTGTGTCTCTCCTATGTCTCTCATCTGTCTCTGTACTTATGTCTCTACATCTATCTGCCCATCTCTATCACCTTGTTCCTTTATCTATTTTACATACTATATCTCTCTACTTCTCTTTCTGTGGTCACAGTAGCTACTTTAAATTCTCAAGAAAACTAAGTCCAGGGATGCCTGGGTGGCTCAGTTGGTTAAGTGTCTGCCTTTGGCTCAGGTCATGATCCCAGGGTCCTGGGATCAAGTCCCACATTGGGATCCCTGCTCAGCGGGGAGCCAGCTTCTCCCTCTGCCGCTTTCCCTGCTTGTGCTCTCTCTCTCTCTCTGACAAATAAATAAGATCTTAAAAAAAAAGAAAACTCGGTCCAAATCTTGTGAAATCTCATGCACATCTTGTGAGATTTCTACCAAATCTCATGGGATCTCATTCCAAATCTTGGGAAATCTCATCCAAATCTCATGAAAATTCAGTCCAATTCTTGAGAGATCTCTTTCAGTTCTCACCAGATTCTGGCCCAAATCTCGTGAGATCTGAGTCCAAGTCTCATGCAATCTCTTCCAAATCTCACCGTATCTCAGTCCAAATCTCATGAGATCTTAGCCCAAATCTCGAGATAACGCATCCAATCTCAGGGAACTCAGTCCAAATCTTGTGAGATCTCAGTCCAATCTCATTTGAACTCAGTCCAGTTCTTGCCACAGCTCAGTCCAAATCTCCTGATATCTCACGCTCATCTCATCGTATTTTTACCCATCTCATGCATTCTCAGTCCAAATCTCAAGGGAACTCACCCAAATCTCATGAAAACTCAGTCCAAATCTTTTTTTTAAGATTTTATTTATTGGAGAGAGAGAATGAGAGAGAGAGAGAGGGAGAGAGCATGAGAGGGGGTTGGGTCAGAGGGAGAAGCAGACTCCCCGCTGAGCAGGGAGCCCGATGTGGGACTCAATCCCGGGACTCCAGGATCATGACCTGAGCCAAAGGCATTCGCTTAACCAACTGAGCCACCCAGGCACCCAACTCAGTCCAAATCTTGAGAGATCTCATCCAAATCTCACCAGATATCAGTCCAAATCTCATCAATCTCTCTCCAAAAGTCCAGAGACCTCAAACAAATCTCATGAGAATTCAGTCCAAATATTGAGAGATCTCTACCAAATCCCACCAGATCTCAGTCCAAACCTCATGAGATCTCAAACATATCTTGCAAAATTTCTAGCCAAATCTCATGAGATCAGAGTCAAAATCTCATGAGAACAGCATCCAAATCTCATTTGATCTCATTCAAATCTCACCAGGCTCAGTCCAAATCTCTGGAGGTCTCATCCAAACCCTGTGAGATGTCAATCCAAATCTTATGAGATCTCAGCCCAAATCTTGTGACAACTAAGTTCAAATCTTCCAAGATCTCATTCCAAATCTCATGAGCTCTCATGCACATCTTGTCAGATCGCTATACAAATATCCTGAGATCTCTACAAATCTCATGAGATCTCAGTCCAAATCTCATGAGAACTTGGACCAAATCTCGATATGTCAGGAACATCTCATGAGATTTCTACCCAAATCTCATGAGATCTCTGTCGAAATCTCATGAGAACTTGGACCAAATCTCAATATGTCAGGAACATCTCCTGAGATTTCTACCCAAATCTCATGAGATCTCAGTCCAAAGCTCAGGAGAACTAAGTATAAATCTCGCCAAAACTCATTCCAAATCTCGTAAGATCTCACACACATCTCATGAGATTTCTAGCCAAATCTCCTGAGATCTGTCCTAATCTTGGGGAACTCAGTCCAAATCTCGTGATAATCAGACATATTTTGTGACATTTCTAACCAAATCTTGTGAGATCTTAGACCAAATCTCAAGAGAACTCATCCAAATCTCAGGGAACTCAGTCAAAATCTCATGAGATGTCTTCCAAAACTTGCCAGGCCTACATCCAAGTCACATGAGAAATTATGCATATCTCCTGAGATTTCTACCCAAATCTCATAAGATCTCATCCAGATCTCACCAGATCTCAATCCAAATCTCGTGAGATTTACAAAAAATGTCTGTCCAAATCAACAGAGAACTCAGTCCAAACTCGTGAATTGTCTTCTAAATCTCAACAGATCTACATCCAAATCACGTGAGAAATCACACACATCTCATGAGATTTCAACCCAAATCTCATGAGATCTCAGTTCGAATCTAGTGAGAACTCAAACATCACCAGATCTCAGTACAAATCTATTGAGATCTTAGTCCAAATCTCCTGCGATCTCACACACATTTCGTCAGATTTCTAGCCAAATTTCATATATTCTCAGGCCAAATCTCATGAGATCTCATCCAAACCTCACCAAACTCTGTCAAAATTTTGAGAGATCTCTTCCAAATCTCGCTAGATCCCAGTCCATATCTCGAGATCTTAGTCCAAATCTCATGTGATTTCTTCCAAATCTCATCAGATCTCAGTCCAAATCTCATGAGATCTTAGTCCAAATCTCAAGAGACCTCATCTAAATCTCAAGGAACTCCGTCAAACTCGTAAGATGTCTTCCAAATCTGGCCAGACCTACGTGCAAGTCACATGAGAACTCACGCTCCTCTCACGAGATTTCGACCCAAATCTCATGAGTTCTCATTCAAATCTCACCAGATCTCAGTCCAAATCATGTGAGAACTCTCTCCAAATATCATGAGATCTCTTCCATCTCACCAACCTTCAGTTCAAATCTCATGAGATCTCACATACATCTGACAAGATTTCTCGCCAAATCTCGTGAGATCAGTCCAAGTCTTGTGTGATCTCTAGGCTAATCTTGTGAGATCTGCGTCAAAATCCATGAGAACAGTGTCCATACCACCTATGAACTCATTCAAATCTCATCAGTCTCAGTCTCTATCTCTAGAGAACTCATCCAAACCCTGTGAGATCTCATCCAAACCTCACCAGAACTCAGTCCAAATCTCATGAGATGGCACGTGCATGTCAGGAGATTTCAACCCAAAGCTCATGAGGTCTCAGTCCAAATCTCGTGAGAACTCAGTCCAAATCTCACCATATCTCATTCCAAATCTCAAGAGATATTAGTCCAAATCTTGGGCAATCTCAGTCCAAATATCATGAGATCTCAGCCAAATCTCATTGGAACTCAGTCCAAATCTCAGAAGATCTCACTCCAAATCTTGGGAGACCTCAGTCCAAATCTCGTGATAACTCAGGCACATTTTGCGTGATTTCTAATCAAATCTCGTGAGATCTTAGTCCAGATCTTGAGAGAACTCATCCAAATCTCGGGGAACTCAGTCAAAATCTCATAAGATGTCTTCCAAATCTCGCCAGACCTATGTCCAAGTCATGTGAGAACTCATGCTCATCTCATGAGATTTCTACCCAAATCTCATGAGGTCTCCTTCAAATCTCACCAGATCTCAGTCCAAATCTCGTTTGAACTCAGTCCAATTCTCACCACAGCTCAGTTCAAAGCTCTTGATAATCTTACAATCATCTCGTCATATTTTTACCCAAGTCTCATGCGTGCTCAGTCCAAATCTCAAGGGAAATCACCCAAACCTCGTGAGAACTCAGTTACCACATCTGGACGGATCTCTTCCAAATCACACCAGATATCAGTCCAAATCTTGTGAGATCTTAGTCCATTTCTCATGAGATCTCGGTCCAAATATCGCCAGATCTCAGTCCAAATCTTGAGAAAACTCAATCCACATCTTGAGAAACCTCATGAATTTCTCATGAGATTTCTACTAAATCTCATGAGATCTCATCCAATCTCACCAATCTCTGTCTAAATCTCAAGGGAACTCATCCAAATCTCATGAGAGTTCAGTCCAAATCTCGAGAGATCTCTGCCAAATCCTGCCATATCTCAGTCCAAACCTCATAAGATCTCAAACATATATTTGCGAGATTTCTAGGCAGATCCCATGAGATCTGAGTCAAAATCTCGTGAGAACAGCATCTGACTCTCTTTTGATCTCATTCAAAACTCTCTAGGCTCAGTACAAATCTCTAGAGCTCTCATTCAATCCCTGGGAGATCTCAACCCAAATCTCCTGAGAACTCAGTCCCACTCTTGTGTTAATTTCAGGCACATCTCATGAGATTTTGACCCAAATCTCACGAGATCTCAGTTCAAATCTCGTGAGATCTTAGTCCAAATCTCATGCAATCTCTTCCATATCTCACCAGATCTCAGTCCAAAAATCAAGAGAACTCAGTACAAATCTCATTTGAACTCAGACCAAATCTCACCAGAACTCCATCCAGATCTCCTGAGATCTCACACACATCTCATCAGATTTCTAGACCACTTATATGTTCTCTGTCCAAGTCTCATGATCTCATCCAAATCTCACCAATCTCTGTCCAAATCTTGAGAGATCTCTGCCAAATCTCACCAGATCTCAGTCCAATCTCGTGAAATCTTAGTCCAAATCTTGAGAGAACTCATCCAAGTTTTGAGGAACTCTGTAAAAATCTCATGAAATGTCTTCCAAATCTCACCAGACCTATGTCCAAGTCACATAAGAACTCACGCTCCTCTCACAAGATTTCTACCCAAATCTTGTGAGATCTCATTCAAATCTCACCAGATCTCAGTTCAAATCTTGTGAGAACTCAGTCTAAATCTTGAGAGACCTCTTTCAATTCTCACCAGACCTCAGTTCAAATTTCGTGAGATCTTAGTCCAAGGCTCATGTGATCACTTCCAAATCTCACCATATCTCAGTCCAAATCTTATGAGATCTTAGTCCAAATCTCAAGAGAACTCATCCAAATCTTGGGGAACTCAGTCCAAATCTCATTTGAACCCAGTCCACTTCTTGCCACAGCTCAGTCCAAAGCTCCTGATATCTCACACTCATCTAGTCATATTTTCACCCCAGTCTCGTGTGTTCTCAGTCCAAATCTCAAAGGAACTCACCCAACTCTTGTGAGCACTCAGTCCACATCTTGAGAGATCTCTTCCAAATCTCGAGAGATCTTAGTCCACATCTCATGACATCCTAGTACAAATTTCGTTTGAACTCAGTCCAAATCTCACCAGATTTCAGTCCAAATCTCATGAGATCTCACACATATCTTCCTACATTTCTATCCAAATCTCATGAGAACAGAGTCAAAATCTCATGAGAACAGAGTACGAATCTTGTATGATCTCAATCCAAATAACATGAGATCGCTTGCACATCTCACCAGATTTCTACACAAATCTCATCCGATCTTAGTACAAATCTCATGAGATCTCATTCAAATCTTGCCAGATCTGGGTCCAAATATAGTGGGATCTGAGTCCAAATCTTGAGAGAACTCAGACAAATCTCATGAGAACTCACTCCAAATCTCAAGATAAATTCAGGCACATCTCATGAGAGTTTGACCCAAATCTCCTGAGATCTCAGTCCAAATCTCATGAGACTTCAATGCAAATCTTGTGAGAACTCAATCCATATCCTTTGATAACTCACGCACATCTCTCAAGATTTCAAGCCAAATCTCGTGAGGTCTGTCCAAATCTCACGATATGCAGTTTAAATCTCAGCAGGACTCAGTCCAAAAAATCATGATATGTCAGACATCTCGTGAGATTTCTACCCAAATCTTGTGAGATCTCAATCCAAATCTCCCGTGATCTCACACACACCTCTTCACATTTCTACACAAATCTCGTGTGTTCTCACTTCAAATCTCATGTGATCTCATCCACATCTCACCAGTCTCTGTCCAAATCTCAAGAGAAATCATCCAAATCTCATGAAAACTCAGTCCATTCTTGAGAGATCTCCCAAGTCTCGCCAGATATCAGCCCAAATCTCATGCGAACTCAGCCCAACACTTAAACATAAGCCAAGAGGACAAAACCGTCACCCACATTTGCTTCTGTGCCTATCCATGCACGGTAAGGGCAATTTTAAAAACAGAAAACAAAACCAAGACCAGATTTTCCGCTTTCTGAAGGAGGAATGCAGGCCTCTTAATGACAGGGCTCCCACATGCAAGGCAGAAATGTTTACCTTTGCCCAAGCCCACAGGTGTACGATTTCCCTGCGGCAGACTGCTTGCTAGGAGACTGTGCTTTCTTCACATTATCCCATTCTCATCGCTAATGAAGAACTTTGGCCTTCCATGCATCATTTTCCACCTTTTAGCTCTTTTTTCAATCTAAGTTTGCCCTGGGCGTCATTCAGATCCAGTGTCTCAGAGTAATAGCCTCTATTTAAGCAGGTCCAGCTAAGTCCTTGTGATTGTGGGAGGGATTGGGGCACATTGCCCCTTGTAACAGGCTTTCAGAACTATGGGGACCTCAGAGGTTAAGACATTTGGAAGTGCCCTGCGAGTAATGTTTCTGTGTAGGCTTGGCCCCAGGTTGTTAGAAGGAGTGGGCCTCATTTCTTGGGTAAAAGGAAATGAAGTGACAAACTTCATTCCCAGATGTATCCTAGTCCCAAATTTATTGTCAAATTTCGGCCTTCACTGGAATCATTTCCATGCCCTTGCCGAAATTTAGAGTGGGTTTACACACGGCGAAGAGGGGATTCTACCCAAGTAGCCAGCACCCAACGATTGGTCGTGAGTTCCTACTTCAGTCCTGTGCTCAGTCAGAGTACCCTTATCTGATATCCCAAAGGAAAGGAAAGGTGGCTATTCTCTCCTTGACCTTGAGATGCCCTCCTTTTGAGGAACAAAGGTCACCAATATGCTGCATGCTGGAGGATCTGGTGAGTTCAGGAGGTGCCCTTTCAAGGACTGTAGCACCAAAGTTTGCATCCAAAACCTTGAGCATCAGCTGGGAGTCCCATTAGTATAGCTGAGTGACTGCAGCCTCTATCCATTCATGGGAAGGGCAAAACAACAACAACAACAACAACAACAACAACAACAACAACAACAACACTACCACCAAATTTCCCTCTCATTCTGAAGGAAGAATGCGGAGTTCTTGGTGACAGGGCTCCCAGGTCTAGGCAATGGTTGCCCTTTCCCCAAGCCCACAGTTGTTTCTCATTCCTGGGAATGAAAATTGGGTTGCTAGGAGATGGGCCTAGTCACCTCAATCAAAACATGATGTCTCATCGCATCTCTAATAAACACATTTGGCCCAGCATATACCCACTTCCACCCTCTTGCTCTTTTTCTGCTGAGGTTCACCCTGTGGGCCTTCTGATCCAGTGTCTCAGAGCAATATCCTGTTCATTCAGCTGGAAGATCTGGAAGATTCTTTGTGACTGTGTGGAAGTGTTGGCCACAGAGCCCCCTGGAAATGCTGTTCAGAACTATGTTGGCCTGAGGAGGCCTAAGGCATTGGAAGCTTGCAAGCAGTGAATGTCTGTGCGTAGGCTTGGCCGGAGGACTCATTTCTTGCAGAAGGGGAAAAAATTAGATGTCTCATTACAGATTTATCCCACTTAAAATGGCCCTGCTTATATACATTCCTGTAGTCTCGCAGATTGTCTATCTAGCTCTTGGTTCACATTCAAACTGGAAGGTGCTTTTCCTCACAGCAGCGCCTAGGGATTCCTGGGGAGTTCCCTGGCCCTCTTATCCCTGAGCTTGTTGTGTGGCTGCCTTGGGTAAGTGTGTAGATGGGTAGCAAAGGCACCTCCCTCCCTGGCTGTCTGAGATGCCTCCGTTCTGGAGAACCTAGTTTGAAAAAGCGTTCAAAGGAATGCAAACGGACAGAGAGGGAATGTGGACTTTCCTAGAGTTGAGAATAAACCAATGTTGAGACTAAAATACCTAGCAAAATCTGTTAGTCTCCGGGATCAGAAAGGCCTGTTGGCTTTGGCAATGGGAAGCCTCCAGGGCCTACCCCTGGGAGCCAAAGAAGCAAGAGGCCTTCATTCTTCCTTCGTAAAGAGCGGGAAATCTGGAATCGGATGTCACTCCTGCTGCCTTTCCGTCTGTGGCGGGGAGGGGGGGACACAAAAAAACCAGAAACGCTTTAGTGTTAGCAGACCGGTTCTCCCAGCTGATGATGCATTTGGAAGTAGCCATTGGAGGAGCATTCCTGGCAAGAGCTCTTTTTAGACTGAAGAGGTCCCGGAGCATACCACACATGTGTCAACTGTCTGCTCTTCCGAATGAAGGCATCTCTGGCAGCCAGGGGAGGGAGACAAGCTGGCTGCCAACCACAGCATTTCAAACAGCAGGACAAGAACCAAGTACTCAGAGGCAGAAGGGGAAATTTTCCTTCCGGCTCTCAGACACATTGCTCTCCCCTAGCACAGGATCTCAGTGGGAACTTGCAACCAACACTTTGTGGTTGGTGGCACACACTGGTTGTGAGATGCCAACCCTAGTATTCCTACATGTGAAGCAACATAGCTACAAAAACAGCAAGAGGATGGGATGTCTTCAAGGAAAACCAAAGTTCAACACTTCAAATGGGAATGAAAGTTATCTGGGAGTGAGGTATCAAACTTCAGCTCCCCTTGCCCCAGAAATGGAGGCAAGCTCCCTTCCAAAACCTCTGGCCATTCCTAAAACCAATCTTTTGAGCTCCTTCAAACTCCCTAGCCTTCCTGATGTCAACACTGTTCTGAAGTCAAATTACAAGGAGCCCTGTGGCAAAGCTATCTCAGAGTCACAGGGACTCCGTCGGAATCCTCAGTTTCAATGTGAAAGTACTGCTCTGAGAACACTGGCTCTCAATGGCCTCCAGAACGTACCTGGTTTGGAGAAAGGGCGCAAGGATGTCTATGTATGCTTGGAGGCAAGGTTCCTATTGTGTCCAAGAAAGAAAGACTTGTATATTTCAAATGGGAGTGGAATAAATTTGGGATGGGTATGTCCAACTTAAATTCTCCTTTCTGCAGAAATGACGCACACACTCTCTGGTGGGCACCTTCAAGTTCCCTAGGTTTCTCGATGTCCACAGAGTTCTAAAAGTCAACGTCAAGGGGCCCTGCAGTCCAAGGTATCCCACAGTCCTGAGAACTCTGCCACACCCCCTTAGATTAAAGCAGAAAGTTTCGTTCTGAGACATTTTTCCTGATTCGCGCCCTAGATAGAATACATTTTGAAAAAAGAACAAAAATGAAAATTTACACATGGAGGCCAAAAGTGCTTCAAGGAGAGGAGGATGGGATCATATTGAGAATTAAGTGGCTGGCACAATGTCTAAACAATCTGGCCACTTAAGAATAAGAAACTCCAGTGGTCTCGGGCAAAGGGAAATCTCCACCGGCTACACTTGGAAACAGAGTAAACAAGAGGCGTTCACTTTTTTTTTTCTTTTGTAGAAAGACAAAGATAGAGAGAGAGCATGCTCAGGGTGGAGGAGGGGCAGAAGCAGGCTCCACATCCAGCATGATGCTGTATCTGGGGGCTCGATTCCCACAACCATGACCTGAGCCAAAATCAAGAGTGAGATGCTTAACCGTCTGAACTATGCATGTGCCCCCAAAAGGCCTTCATTCTTCCTTCCCAAGGACAGGGAAGCTTCTGACATTGGAGGATTTCCTGCATTTCCATCAGTGCATTAGGCAGCAGTGATTCAGAGGTACCAGGCTACAACTCCCAGGTGATGATCAAATGTTTGGAACGGCTGTTTGGAGCATTATTCCTTGAACCAAACTATTTCTGCACTGAAAAGGTCCTAGAGCATATCAGGCCGTGCACAACCCATCTGTTCTTCAGAATGAAGGCATCTCAAACAGCCAGGAATCGCCCCGCACAACACTTGAGTTCCCAATGCGGTTTCCCATGAGACGTAGCCTCGAACCTAGGTAGGGCCAGAGCCATGACAAGTGTTCGGGTGGGAAACCTGAAGATGATAGGCACTGATCCCATGTCACTGTGGAGATCAGCTCTCAGGACAGCTTTAGGATGAATCTCGGACTTCCTCGATGGTGTCTCTGCCGTTGCTCACAGTGTTGCCATCGTTTCAGTGTTTCTCTGGAAGCCTTGTGTCCGGGAGCCGCAGGGTGTGACAAATGGCAGGTTTTCCTCCCTTGTTTCTTGCTGATGAGTCTGGCACGGGCCATTTCTCCCAAATCACTGGTGCTTTCGGGACTTCACTTCGGACATTATCAGGAACGAATCCTTGCTGGGGCTCCGGTATTGTACCGGGTGTGTTTCGGGGTCAATCTGATGGCAGGGTGTGGACGTCCCATTAGGCCCGAGATGAGTGCTAGCGTTAAGGTGCGGCTCCAGCCTGTGTTGCAGCCTCAGAGGGATGCTCTTAGGGTTGGGGGGGTCTTGATTTTTCACAGAACCCTACTCTCCGGCAAAACCTTGCTTTGAAGTGGTACGGTTTCCTTCTCTGTTCCTGCATGGCTGGACCCTCCCCACCAAATCCTTTGCTCATTCAGGATGTAGGTTGGCCCTAGGGAGTGCCACAATCAGGGCTCGGGTTAGGGTTAGCTTCCGTCAGACTGTCTGGGCCCATGTGATGCCAGGGCTCCCGCCTGTCCTGCTGGCTGCTTGGAGGGTGACCATTGGGCTTAATTTCGGGGATAGGGTTAGATTTCTGGACGTAGGCACAATGTGAGACCAACGTAAATTTAGCTCTAGAATCGTCCTGTCATGTACCACTGTCGTGGTGGCACGTGGCACAGTTTATTTTTATTTTTATTTTTTATTTTTTTAAACAACATCCATTTATTAGCTTGCACTCTGTAGGTCAGAGTTCAGTACACTGTGGCTAGATTTTCTGTTCAGAGTCTCACAAGGTCAAAATCAAGGTATTGGCAGGACTGGGCTCCTAACTGGAGGATCTGGACAGGAATTTGCTTTCAAGCTCCTTCAGGTTGCTGTCAGACTTGAGTTCTTGGGACTGTGAGGCTGGGGTCACCATTTCGCTGCTGGTTGCCAGATGGGGACTGTTCTTAACTCCTGTGGGCTACCTGCATTCCTTCTCAGGCAGCCCCCTCTCCATCTTCAAAACAGCCATGATTATTGAGCTCTTCCAACTTCTACTACCAGCTGGAGAACACTCACTGCTTTAAGGGCTTGTGGGGTTACACTGGGCCACCCCTAGGTAATCCAGGGTGATCATCCAATTTTAAGCTCCACTGTGCCTGGTAATATGACATAATGTTATGACGTGATCATCTCTTCATATTCACAGATTCTGGGGAGTAGGAGAAGACATCTTCGGGGGACCCATGAAGAAAGTCTGCCTACTATTCCATCCAAAGTAAAATGTGTTATTTACTCCTCACTTTCTCTGTTTTTTTTATTTTTTATTGTTATGTTAATCACCATACATCATTAGTGTTTGATGTAGTGTTCCATGATTCATTGGTTGTGCATAACACCCAGTGCTCCATGCAGAACGTGCCCTCTTTAATACCCATCACCAGGCTAATCCATCCCCCCAACCCCCTCCCCTCTAGAAACCTCAGTTTGTTTTTCACAGTCCATCGTCTCTCATGGTTCGTCTCCCCCACTGACTTACTCCCCTTCATTCTTCCCATCCTGCTATCTTCTTCTTCTTTTCTTTCTTAACATATATTGCATTATTTGTTTCAGAAGTACTGATCTGTGATTCAACAGTCTTGCACAATTCACAGTGCTCACCATAGCACATACCCTCCCCAATGTCTGTCACCCAGACACCCCATCCCTCCCACCCCCCACCACTCCAGCAACCCTCAGTTTGTTTCCCGAGGTTAAAAATTCCTCATATCAGCGAGGGCATATGATACATGTCTTTCTCTGATTGACTTATTTCACTCAGCATAACACCCTCCAGTTCCAACCACGTCGTTGCAAATGACAAGATCTCATTCCTTGTTATGGCTGCATAATATTCCATTGTGTATATATACCACCTCTGCTTTATCCATTCATCTGTTGATGGACATCATGGCTCTTTCCACAGTTTGGCTATTGTGGACATTGCTGCTATAAGCATTGGGGTGCACGTACCCCTTCGGGTCCCTACATTTGTATCTTTGGGGTAAATACCCAGTAGTGCAATTGCTGGATCATACGGTAGCTCTATTTTCAACTGTTTGAGGAACCTCCGTACTGTTTTCCAGAGTAGTTGCACCAGCTTGCATTCCCACCAAGAGTGTAGGAGGGTTCCCCTTTCTCCGCATCCCCGCCAACATCTGTCGTTTCCTGACTTGTTAATTCTAGCCATTCTGACTGGTGTGAGGTGGTATCTCATGGAGGTTTTGATTTGGATTTCCCTGATGCCGAGCGATGATGAGCACTTTTCCATGTGTCTGTTGGCCATTTGGATGTCTTCTTTAGAAAAATGTCTGTTCATGTCTTCTACCCATTTCTTGATTGGATTATGTGTTCTTTGGGTGTGGAGTTGGATAAGTTCTTTATAGATTTTGGATACTAGCGCTTTATCTGATATGTCATTTGCAAATATTTTCTCCCATTCTGTCGGCTGTCTTTTGGTTTTGCAGACTGTTTCTTTGGCTGTGCAAAAGCTTTTTATCTTGATGAAATCCCAATAGGTCATTTTTGCCCCTGCTTCCCTTGCCTTTGGCGATGTTTCTAGGAAGAAGTTGCTGCGGCTGAGGTCGAAGAGGTTGCTACCTGTGTTCTCCTTTAGGATGTGGATGGACTCCTGTCTCACGTTTAGGTCTTTCAACCATTTGGAGTTTATTTTTGTGTGTGGTGTAAGCAAATGGTCCAGTTTCATTTTTCTTCATGTGGCTGTCCGATTTTCCCAACACTATTTGTTGAAGAGACTGTCTTTTTTCCATTGGACCTTCTTTCCTACTTTGTCGAAGATAAGTTGACCATAGAGTTGAGGGTCCATTTCTGGGCTCTCGATTCTGTTCCATTGATCTATGTGTCTGTTTTTGTGCCAGTACCATACCGTCTTCACGATGACAGCTTTGTAATAGTGTTGGAAGTCTGGAATTGTGATGCCACAAGCTTTGCTTTTCTTTTTCAATATTCCTCTGGCTATTCAGGGTCTCTTCTGGTTCCATACAAATTTTAGGACTATTTGTCCATTTCCTTGAAAAAAGTGATGGTATTTTGATGGGGATTGCACTGAATGTGTAGATTGCTCTAGGTAGCATTGATATCTTCGCAATGTTGATTCTCCCAATCCATGAGCATGGAACGTTTTTCCATTTCTTTGTGTCTTCTTCAATTTCTTTCATGAGTATTTTATAGTTTTCTGAGTACAGATCCTTTGCCTCTTTGGTTAAATTTATTCCTAGGTATATTATGGTTTTGGGTGCAATTGTAAATGGGATCGACTCCTTGATTTGTCTCTCTTCTGTCTCGTTGTTGGTGTATAGGAATGCCACTGATTTCTATGCATTGATTTTATATCCTGCTACTTGACTGAATTCCTGTATGAGTTCTAGCAGTTTTGGGGTGGAGTCTTTTGGGTTTTCCATATACAGTATCATATCATCTGCAAAGAGTGAGAGTTTGACTTCTTCTTTGCCGATTTGGATGCCTTGGATTTCTTTTTGTTGTCTGATTGCTGTGGCTAGGACTTCTAATACTATGTTGAATAGCAGTGGTGATAGTGGACATCCCTGCCGTGTTCCTGACCTTAGGGGAAAAGCTTGAGAATGATATTTGCTGTAGGTTTTTCCTAGATCGCTTTTATGATATTGAGGTATGTTCCTTCTATCCCTATACTCTGAAGAGTTTTGATCGAGAAAGGATGCTGTACTTTGTCAAATGCTTTTTCTGCATCTATTGAGAGGATCGTATGAGTCTTGTTCTTTCTTTTGTTAATGTATTGTATCACGTTGATTGATTTGCGGATGTTGAACCAACCTTGCAGCCCAGGGATAAATCCCACTTGATCGTGGTGAATAATCCTTTTAATGTACTGTTGGATCCTATTGGCTAGTATTTTGGTGAGAATTTTTGCATCCATGTTCATCAAGGATATTGTTCTGTACTTCTCCTTTTGGATGGGGTCTTTGTCTGGTTTGGGGATCAAAGTAATGCTGGCCTCATAAAATGAGTTTGGAAGTTTTCCTTCCATTTCTATTTTTTCGAACAGTTTCAGGAGAATAGGTATTAATTCTTCTTTAAATGTTTGATAGAATTCCCCTGAGAAGCCATCTGGCCCTGGGCTTTTGTTTGTTGGGAGATTTTTGATGACTGCTTCAATTTCCTTAGTGGTTATAGGTCTGTTCAGGTTTTCTATTTCTTTCTGTTTCAGTTTTGGTAGTTGATACATCTCTAGGAATGCACCCATTTCTTCCAGGTTATCTAATTTGCTGACATAGAGTTGCTCATAATATGTTCTTTTAATTGTTTGTATTTCTTTGGTGTTGGTTGTGATCTCTCCTCTTTCATTCATGATTTTGTTGATTTGGGTCATTTCTCTTTTCTTTTTGATCAGTCTGGCCAGCGGTTTATCAATCTTGTTTATTCTTTCAAAGAACCAGCTCCTAGTTTCATTGATGTGTTCTACTGTTCGTTTGGTTTCTAGTTCATTGATTTCTGCTCTGATCTTTATTATTTCTCTTCTTCTGCGGGGTTTAGGCTTTATTTGCTGTTTTTTCTCTAGCTCCTTTAGGTGTAGGGTTAGGTTGTGTATTTGAGACCTTTCTTGTTTCTTGAGAAAGGCTTGTATTGCTCTATACTTTCCTTCAGGACTGCCTTTGTTGCATCCCAAAGATTTTGAACAGCTGTGTTTTCATTTTCATTGGTTTCCATGAATTTTTTTAATTCTCCTTTAATTCCTGGTTGACCCATTCATTCTTTAGTAGGAGGCTTTTTAGCCTCCATGTATTTGAGTTCTTTCCGACTTTCCTCTTGTGACTGAGTTCTAGTTTCGAAGCATTGTGGTCTGAAAATATGCAGGGAATAATGCCAGTCTTTTGGTACCAGTTGAGACCTGATTTGTGACCTAGGATGTGATCAATTCTGGAGAATGTTCCATGGGCACTAGAGAAGAATGTGTATTCCGTTGCTTTGGGATGGAATGTTCTGAATATATCTGTGAAGTCCATTTGGTCCAGTGTTTCATTTAAAGTCTTTATTTCCTTGTTGATCTTTTGCTTAGATGATCTGTCCACTTCAGTCAGGGGGGTGTTAAAGTCCCCTACTATTATTGTATTGTTGCCAGTATGTTTCTTTGCTTTTGTTTTTAATTGCCTTATATAATTGGCTGCTCCCATGTTAGGGACATAGATATTTACAATTGTTAGATCTTCTTGTTGGATAGACCCTTTAAGTGGGATATAGTGTCCTTCTTCATCTCTTATTACAGTCTTTGTTTTAAAATCTAATTTGTCTGATATACGAATTGCCACCCCAGCTTTCTTTTGGTGTCCATTAGCATGGTAAATGATTTTCCACCCCTTCACTTTGAATCTGGGGGTGTCTTTGGGTCTAAAATGAGTCTCTTGCAGACAGCATATTGATGGGTCTTGTTTTTTTAATCCAATCTGATAGCCTGTGTCTTTTGATTGGGGCATTTAGCCCATTTACTTTCAGGGTAACTATTGAAAGATAGGAATTTAGTGCCACTGTATTGCCTGTAAGGTGACTGTGACTGTATATTGTCTGTGTTCCCTTCTGATCTATGCTGCTTTTAGGCTCTCTCTTTGCTTCGAGGACCCTTTTCAAAATTTCTTTTAGGGCTGGTTTTGTGTTTGCAAATTCCTTTAGTTTTTGTTTGTCCTGGAAGCTTTTTACTTCTCCTTCTATTTTCAGTGACAGCCTAGCTGGATATAGTATTCTTCACTGCATATTTTTCTCGTTTAGTGCTCTGAAGATATCATGCCAGTCCTTTCTGGTCTGCCAGGTCTCTGTGGATAGGTCTGTTGCCAATCTAACGTTTCTACCATTTTAGGTTACATATCTCCTCTCCCGAGCTGCTTTCAGGGTTTTCTCTTTGTCTCTGAGACTCGTAAGTTTTACTATTAGATGTCAGGGTGTTGACCTATTTTTATTGATTTTGAGAGGGGTTCTCTGTGCCTCCTGGATTTTGATGCCTGTTTCCTTCCTCACATTACGGAAGTTTTCTGCTATAAATTGCTCCAATATACCTTTTGCCCCTCTCTCTCCTCATTCTTCTTCTGGGTTCCCAATTATTCTAATGATGTTTCATCTTATTGTATCACTTATCTCTCTATTTCTGCCCTCGTGAACCTGTAGTTGTTTATCTCTTTTTCTCAGCCTCTTTATTTTCCATCATTTGGTCTTCTATACCACTGAATCTCTCTTCTGCCTCATTTACCCTAGCAGTTAGTGCCCCATTTTTGATTGCACCTCATTAATAGCCTTTTTGATTTTGACTTGGTTAGATTTTAGTTCTTTTATTTCTCCAGAAAGGGTTTCTCTAATAATTTCCACGCTTTTCTCAAGCCCAGCTAGGATCTTTAAATTCATGATTCTGAACTCTAGGTTTGACATCGTACTAATTTTCTTATTGAGTAGGTCCCTGGCAGACAGTACTACCTCTTGTTCTTTTCGCTGGGGTAATTTCTTTCGTCTTGTCATTTTGTCCAGAGGAGAATGGATGAATGAGAGAACAAAATGCTAACGGATTAACAACGTCCCCAGCAAATATACTCTATATAAATCAGAAAAAACCTGAAACCATAGGAAAAGAAAGGGAAAGAAAGAAAAAAGAAGATAAAAAAAGAAAAGAAAAAGATAAACAAAAACAGCATAAAACAAAAAAAAACAGAATATGATCAAATATGATCAGGCTAGTGCATAGATCAGTGCCACACACTAGATTTGGGGCGTATTTTGGTCTTTTAGAAGAAAGTGCCTCCTAAAATTATAAAGGAAGAAAAACTTATATATGTACAAAATAAGGGTTGATACAATGAAGGGATGGAATATGACTGTAAAGATGAAAATTATAAAAGATATTATAAAAGAAATTGATGTTGTTTGAAAAAAGAAAGACGATTTAAAAAAAAGGGAGAGAATGTGATCAGGCAGGAGACTAGAACAAAGCCATACACTAGTGATTTAGGGTATATCTTGATCTGTTAGAAGAAACTGTATCTCAAGTTTTTAAAGAGAGAACAACTTATATATATCCGCCAAAAATAAGGGTAACTACTATGAAGGGATAAAATATGACTCTAAAAATGAAAAATAAAAAATGTTTATTTAAAAAAAGGGATTGATAAGATGTTGGTTGAAAAGGGAAAAAGAAAAATTCAAAAAAAAAAGTTAAAAAAATTAACATTGAAAAACTAATGAATCATGGTAAAAAACCATGAATTCTATGTGCAGTATTCCCCTAGCGCTGGAGTTCTCCCTTTCTCCTTGATTGGTAAACTTGGTCTTGGCTGGCTGTTCGTTCTGATCTTCTGGGGGAGGGGCCTGTTGCCGTGGTTTCCAAATGTCTTTGCTGGAGGCGGAATTGCCTCGCCCTCGTTGGTCCAGGCTAAGCAAGCTGCTCAGGTTTGCTCACAGGAGCTTTTGTTCCCTGCAAGCTCTCGGTACAGCTTTGGAGGACCAGACTGAAAATGGTGGCCTCCCAATCTCCCCCCGGAGGAGCTGAGAACTCGGGGCCCTGCTCCTCATTGCGCCCCCAGAGAAAAGCAGTCAGTCGGAGTGACCAGGTCTCCAGCCGCACTCCGTACTCACCCAGCCTGTGACCGAGCGTTTCTATCTCTGGCACTCGACCCCGTGTGGAGTCCCCAAACCCAGCAGATCCCTGCGGTGTGTTCCCGCACCGCTCCTCCCGGGGGAGGAAGGGGAGTCTCCCCAGCTCTGCTGCTTGTTGGGTCCCTGCTGGAGGAGCAGTGGCCCGACTGGGCCGCGGATCACAGTTTATGGCAACCCCGAGCTGAGAGCCCGCGCCTCGGCTCTGTCTCTGCTGCCGGCTTCCCCACTCTGATACCCGGAAGCTCCGCTGCACTCAGTCACCCCTGGTCTTTCTGTGACCCTGAGGGTCCTGAGACCACACAGTCCCGCGAGGGTTCCACCCCCCGCTTAGCCACTGGAGCGACATACCTCAGTGGAGCCGACTTCTTAAATGTTCCGATATTGTGCTCTGCGGCTCTATCACTTGCCAGAAGGGGCCGATGGAGGCCCTCTCCCCCGCCGTCTATCCTCCCGAATATCGCCTCAGATTCACTTTTCCGCACGTCCTACCTTCCAGAAAGTGGTCGCTTTTCTGTTCAGAGAGTTGTTGCTATTCTTTTCTTTGATCTCCTGTTGAGTTCGTACGTTTTCAGAATGGTTTGATCCCCATTCAGCTGAATTCCTGAGACCAGACGAAATCCAGGTCTCCTACTCCTCCGCCATCTTGCTCCGCCCCTCCCCCCTCCCCGTGGCACACTTTATTTCCCTGGAACTTTCGTCCATCTCTTACAGCACTAGAGTAGAGTACCAAATCCGCTCTCTTGCGTGACTTCGCTTTGGGCCTAGATTAGACAAGAGTCATGTCTAGGGTTAGGGTGAGAAGGCGGAAGACGGTTCAGCGGCTATTCGATGTCCCAGTGGAGACCTGTTCTAGAGGCTGAGTTGAGGCTTAGTATCAGTATGGGTGTCCGACTTCTGGGTCAGCGTCTTGGGTGGGGAGGGGGGGCGTGTGTGCTCCTAGTGTTGCTGACTTTTTAGTGTGTCGCTGGAATCCTGGAGTCCAGCAACAACCTGGGGTAACAGGGGGCACCTTTTACCCTCTCTATTCCTTCGCAAGAAATCAGGCCCTCTCCAGGTCTCCAAAACCAGCTGTGCATTCCAAAGTAGGGTCCGGGCATCGTCAGGGTCCCGTTAAGTCGAGGTTGGAAGTCGGTAGGGGTCAAATATCTTGCAGGGCAGTAACCTGACGCCTGAGCTGAGGGCTAGCACAAGTGTGAGGCTCCACCTTCCAGTGTGGCTTCCGTTCGAGAGGTCTTGATTTTTCATAGAAGCTTGCGCTCCAGCAAAACCCAGGGGTTGCAGGTGGCCCTGTTTCCTCTGTGTTCCTTCCTGAAAAGATGGACAAGGGCTAGGTCTCCCAAAGACGCTGTGCACTCAAAAAGATATTGGCCGTAGTCGGTGACACAACCATGACTCGGGATAGGGTTGTGTCCCGGCTCAGAGTCTGGGCCAATTTGATTGTAGCACGCCGTCACGTCCGGCTGGTCGGTCGGATGGGTAGCACAACGGTTAAGCTCAGGGATTACGTCTGGTTTCAGGCCATAGGGACAACATGCGGCTGTCATCAATTTCTGCCTAACATCATGGTGTCATGCACCGCCCTCGTGGTTGAGCGTGGACTATTTGTGTTCGCTGCTCTATGCGATGCCGTCTTTCACCAAGCTTATCAAATTCCCTTTCTCGTATATCCTCGCATTTGAGGGGAGGTAGGGCCTGAGCCATGTCTAGGGTTGGGGGAGAGAATTACGTTTGGCAGCACCTATACGATGTCATGGTGGAGACCCGATCTAGAGGAGCTGTGGAGGGTAAACAAACATTGGGTAGAGTCTCCCCCTCCCGGGATGAGGTCTATGGGGTGTTCGTAGTATTGCTGAGGACTCGGAGTTTAGTCAGAATCCTGGCGTTCCAGCAGCAGCCAGGGTTCCTAATGGCATGTCTTCCCTCGGTGTTCCTTTCTGATGAGTCTAGCAATGGCTAGGTCTCCCCAGTCCATTGTACACTCTGAAGGGACATTGGGTGACTGTCGTGGCCACTGCCCGGGCTAGGGTCAGGGTTAGGTTCTGCAGGGAAGTCCGGGTAAACGTGATATCAATGCGGTGTCCTGTCCTAGGGTGGAGTTAAGGAGTTAGAGTGGCATTCAGATTTAGGGGTCGGTTCAGGGTCTGGGCACGTTGTGGGGATGACATCACGTTGTCTCCAGAAACCTCGTCTCGAGAGCAACCCCCTCCTGGTGCTTGCACCTTGCACCTATTTGTTCCCTCCTCTTGGCTGAATCGCCCTGCCCCACACTTGAGTTCCCAATCCGGTTTCCCATGAGACGTAGCCTCAAATCTAGATAGGGCCAGAGCCATGCGAAGCCTTCAGGTGGGAAACCTGAAGATGATAGGCATTGATCCCATGTCACGGTGGAGACCAGCTCTCAGGACAGCTTTAAGATGAATCTTGGACTTCCTGGATGGTGTCTCTGCCATTGGTCATAGTGTTGCCGTCGTTTCAGTGTTTCGCTGGAAGCCCTCTGTCCAGGAGCCACAGGGTGTGACAAATGGCAGGTTTTCCTCTGTTTCTTCATGATGAGTTTGGCACGGGCCATTTCTCCAAAATCAATGGTGCTTTCGGGAATTCACTTCAGAACTTATCAGGAACGAATGCTTGCTGGGGCTCTGGTATCGTATCGGGTGTGCAGCTCTCACTCCCCTCTTGTTTCATGAGGTTAGTCCCGTGGCCCCGTGTGTGCATGCAGGTGTAAAGGTAGCGACCTCACTCGAAAAGAAAACACTTGTACAGAACCGTTCTTCCGTTTTGAATAGGCTTTCTTGGGAGTGGAAGAATTTGGGCGTGAGCATGCATGAGAGCGCTGTAAGGACTTCCTAAACCATATTCGTAGTGAGAACCAGGGTGGGGCAGAAGGCAAACATGACTCCCCACTTGTTTCATGAAGCCAGTACTACGGTCCAACTTTGGCATGCAAGTCTAATTGCTCGCATACTAATACGAAGAAAAAGGAGTGGAGAGGGACACTGTTGTAGACAGCATCACGGTTCCAGAGGGTGGCAACACTTTCAGTGCGTCTCCGTGAGAACCTGGGAAATGATTCCCCTAAATCACAGGGTGAGAGAAACGTCTTCGTGAAGAGCCACCTCTCGCACCAGCTCTAGTGTCACAAAGCTAGCACTCCTCCGGCATGGATGCGTGGAGGCCTGAGTTCCTGCCACCTCCCTCGAAGGCACCACACTGTGGAGAAACCATGCTATAGCTCCCGCCGGTCATTGGTTGGGAGGACGCGGTAGAATGTGTACTGTGGCTGAGAGCACTGGGAACGGCCTACCTATGTATACAAGAGGGAGAAAAGGCCGGTGCCGAAGACACACATATTGGCTCAGCTCTTGTTTTTGGGCCTACTTCGGTTCCCCGTGAGTGAGCGCAGACCAAAAGCCAACGACCTAATTCGAAGGAACCACACCGTAGAGAATCCATGATTCAGCCCGAATAGCCGTACCTGAGGGTGGAAGCATTCTGCTGTGTGCATGAGGGCGATCCCTGCCAGCGAGTCCAAACCCATTTACTGAGTGAGACTAAGGCCACGGCAGAAGGCAGAACAAGACTCCCCACTTGTTTCAGGAAGCCAGCCCTGTGTCTCCACATTGACATGCAAGTCTAATTGCTAGCATACTAACTCGAAGCAACAAAAGTGTAGAGAAACCTTGCTTTAGGTACCGCCGACCCTCTGAGGGAGGAAACAGTGTAAGGTGTACCGAAGGTGAGGGCCTGGGGAACGGGTTCCAGACTCCAAAGCGAGGGTGAAACAAGCCGGTGCAGAAGGAAACTTTCAGCTCAACACTTGCTATCTGGAGGTGCTAAAACTACACTGCTCCCCATTGCTTTGAAACCCTTGGTTCTCAAACCTGACATGGAAGAAAAAAGCCTAGAAAGAAACACAGCTTAAAATCCCTTTCACTCTCCACGGGGTGCTGCCAGATCTCCGACCGTGCTTGTGTGCCCAGCTGGGGAGTGGGTCCCAGCGGAATTCCAAGGGAGAAAGAAACAGGGGCCCAAGGCGCCTCTGGACACAACACCTCTTTCCTGAAGCTAGGCCTTCTGGCCCTGTGTGCCTTTAGTCCGAACTGCCATTCGCCTAACGCCAAGGAACCAAAGGCTAGAGGCCCCGAGCCTCCACCAGGAACGCCCTTCCTGAGCGCACACTTCACCTGTGGGGTGTTTGTGTGAAAGCATGAGCGATGGAAGCTAACAGTTACTCTGACCGAGAAACAGGCCTGTGAGGAAGGCAGCTCTCTCGACCCCTCTCTTGTGTGAGGAGGTGAGCACTGCTCTAACCTGTGGGCCAGCCTTGGAGACGTAGGTACCTAAGCACTAGCACGGAGAAACCAGGCTGTAGAGTGACCGAACCCCAGCTAACAGCAGTGGAGAGGGACCGTGCTGTAGACAGCATTACGGTTCCGGAGGGTGGCGACACTTTCAGTGTGTCTGCGTGAGGGCCTAGGAAACGATTCCCCTGAATCACAGGGCGAGAGAACCGGCTTCGCGCAGAGGCCCCTCTCGCACCAGCTCTAGGGTCACGAAGCTGGCACTCCCCCGGCATGGGTGCGTGGAGCCGTGAGTTCCAGGCACCTCCTTGGAAGGCAGAAATCTGGGCAGATACCGTGCCTTAAGCTCCCGCCAGTCACTGGGTTAGAGGACGCGGTGTACTGTGTACTGTGGCTGAGAGCTCTGGGAACGGCCTCCCTAATGTCTGCCCTAGCCAGAAAGAGGCCGGTGCCGAAGACACGCATCTTGGCTCGGCTCTTGTTTCTGGGCCCAGTACCGTTGCCCCGTGTGCGAGTGCAGGCCGCAAAACCACCACCTGACTCGCAGGAACCACACTGGAGAGCATCCTTGCTCCATCTGGGACAGCCGTTGCTGAGCGTGGAAGCATTCTGCTGTGTGCCTGCGGCCGTGCGCTGTCAGCGAGTTCCAAACCATTTTCGGAGTGAGACTCAGGCGATGGCAGAAGGCAGAAAACGGCCCAGCGCTTGGTTCGTGAAGCTGGGCCTGCGGCCCCGCTTTGGCATGCAAGTCTCATTGGTAGGGGACGAACGCGAAGCATAAAGAGTGTAGAGAATCGGTGCTGTAGCTACCGCTGACCTCTGTGCGGGAGGGAGCAGTGAACGGTGTACGGGCGCAAAAGCCTGGGGAGCCGGTTCCCTACGCCAAAGCCAGGTGAGAAAGAGACCTTTGAGGAGGGCACCTCTCAGCTCAGCTCTTGCTCCCCGGAGCTGCTGCCTCTACACGGCTCCCCGTGGCTCGGGAACTCTCGCTGCTCCACCCTGACTTGGAAGAAAGCAGCCTGGAAACAAGCACAGCTGTAGCTCCCGACTCCTCTCCACAGGGCGCGGCAACCGGTTCAACAGTGCTTGTGTGCCCAGCTGGGGATTGGGTCCCAGCGGAATTCCAAGGGAGAGAGAAGCAGGAGCCCAAGGCGCCTCTGGACGCAACACCTCTTTCCTGAAGCTAGGCCCTTTGGCCATGTGTGCGTTTAGTCCGAACTGCCATCCGCCTAACGCCAAAGAATCAAAGGCTAGAGGCCCCGAGCCTCCGCCAAGAACGCCCTTCCTGAGCGCACACTTCACCTGTGGGCTGTTTGTGTGAAAGCATGAGCGATGGAAGCTAAACTTTACTCTGACTGAGAAATAGGCCTGTGCGGAAGGCTGCTCTCTCGACCCCTCTCTTGTGTGAGGAGGTTAGCACTGCCCTACACTGTGGGCCTGCTTGGAAACCTAGGTAGATAAGCACTAGCACGGAGCAGCCAGGCTGTAGAGTGACCGAACCCCAGCTAACAGCAGTGGAGAGGGACCGTGCTGTAGACAGCATCACGGTTCCGGAGTGTGGCAACACTTTCAGTGTGTCTGCGTGGAGGCCTACGAAACGATTCCCCTGAATCACAGGGCGAGAGAACCGGCTTGGCGCAGAGGCCCCTCTCGCACCAGCTCTAGTGACACAAAGCTGGCACTCCCCCGGCATGGGTGCGTGGAGCCCTGAGTTCCAGGCACCTCCTTCGAAGGCAGAAATCTGAGCAGATACCGTGCTTTAAGCTCCCACCAGTCACTGGGTTCGAGGACGCGGTATACTGTGTACTGTGGCTGAGAGCTCTGGGAAAGGCCTCCCTTAAAGTCCACCCGAGCGAGCAAGAGGCCGGTGCCGAAGACACGCCTCTTGGCTCGGCTCTTGTTTCTCGGCCCAGTACTGTTGCCCCTTGTGCGAATGCAGGCTGCAAAACAACCCCCTGACTGGCTGGAAGCATACTGGAGAGCATCCTCGCTCCAGCTGGGACAGCCGTTGTTGAGCGTGGAAGCATTGTGCTGTGTGCTTGCGGCCGTGCGCTGCCAGCGAGTCCCAAACCATTTTCGGAGTGAGGCTCAGGCGGCGGCAGAAGGCAGAACACGGACCACGCTTGGTTCGTGAAACCGGGCCTGCGGCCCCGCTTTGGCATGCAAGTCTCACTGCTAGCGGACGAACGCGAAGCAGAAATAGTGTAGAGAATCCGTGCTGTAGCTATCGCCCACCTCTGTACGGGAGTGAGCAGTGTACGGTGTCCGGGCGCGAAAGCCTGGGGAGCCGGTTCCATACGCCAAAGCCAGGTGAGAAAGAGGCCTTTGCGGAGGGCACCTCTCGGCTCAACTCTTGCTCCACAGAGCTGCTGCCTCTACACGGCTCCCCATGGCTCGGGAACTCTCGCTGCTCCACCCTGACTTGGAAGAAAGCAGCCTGGAAAGAAGCACAGCTATAGCTCCCGTCCCCTCTCCAGGGGGCGCGGCCACCGGTTCAACAGTGCTTGTGTGCCCAGCTGGGGAGTGGGTCCCAGCGGAATTCCAAGGGCGAAAGAAACAAGGGCCTAAGGCGCCTCTCGACACAACACCTCTTTCCTGAATCTAGGCCCTTTGGCCCGGTGTGCTTTTAGTCCTAACTGCCATCCGCCTAACACCAAGGAACCAAAGGCTAGAGGCCCCGAGCCTCCGCCAAGAAAGCTCTTCCTGAGCGCACACTTCACCTGTGGGCTGTTTGTGTGAAAGCATGAGCGATGGAAGCTAAACGTTACTCTGACCGAGAAACAGGCCTGTGTGGAAGGCTGCTCTATCGACCCCTCTCTTGTGTGAGGAGGTTAGCACTGCTTTACCCTGTGGGCCTGCCTTGGAGACCTAGGTACCTAAGCACTAGCACGGAGAAACCAGGCTGTAGAGTGACCGAACACCAGCTAACAGCAGTGGAGAGGGACCGTGCTGTAGACAGCATCACGGTTCCGGAGGGTGGCAACACTTTCAGTGTGTCTGCGTGGAGGCCTAGGAAACGATTCCCCTGAATCACAGGGTGAGAGAACCGGCTTCGCGCAGAGGCCCCTCTCGCACCAGCTCTACTGTCACGAAGCTGGCACTCCCCCGGCATGGGTGCGTGGAGCCCTGAGTTCCAGGCACCTCCTTCGAAGGCAGAAATCTGGGCAGATACCGTGCCTTAAGCTCCCGCTGGTCACTGGGTTAGAGGACGCGGTGTACTGTGTACTGTGGCCAAGAGCTCTGGGAACGGCCTCCCTTAAAGTCCACCCGAGCGAGCAAGGGGCCGGTGCCGAAGACACGCCTCTGGGCTCGGCTCTTGTTTCTGGGCCCAGTACGGTTGCCCCGTGTGCGAGTGCAGGCCGCAAAACCACCACCTGACTCGCAGGAACCACACTGGATAGCATCCTCGCTCCAGGCCGGACAGCCATTGCTGAGCGTGGAAACATTTTGCTGTGTGACTGCGGCCGTGCGCTGCCAGCGAGTCCGAAACCATTTTCGGAGTGAGACTCAGACGGCGGCAGAAGGCAGAAAACAGCACAGCGCTTGGTTCGTGAAGCCGGGCCTGCGGCCCCGCTTTGGCATGCAAGTCTCATTGCTAGCGGACGAACGCGAAGCAGAAACACTGTGGAGAATCCGTGCTGTAGCTCCCGCCGACCAATCGGTGGGAGGAAGCAGTGTACGGTGTGCGGGCACGAAAGTCTGTGGAGCGGGTTCCGTACGCCAAAGGCAGGTGAGAAAAAGGCCGTTGCGGAAGGCAGCTCTGGGCTCAGCTCTTGCTCCCCGGAGCTGCTGCCTCTACTCGGCTCCCCGTGGCTTGGGAACTCTCGCTGCTCCACCCTGACTTGGAAGAAAGCAGCCTGGAAACAAGCACAGCTGTAGCTCCCGTCCCCTCTCCACGGGGCGCGGCCACCGGTTCTACCGGCTTGTGTGCCCAGCTGGGGAGTGGGTCCCAGCGGAATTCCAAGGGAGAGAGAAGCAGGGGCCCAATGCGCCTCTGGACACAACACCTCTTTCCTGAAGCTAGGCCGTCTGGCCCTGTGTGCGTTTAGTCCGAACTGCCATCCGCCTAACGCCAAGGAACCAAACGGTAGACCCCCGAGCCTCCACCAAGAATGCCCTTCCTTGAGTGCACACTTCACCTGTGGGGTGTTTGTGTGAAAGCATGAGCGATGGAACCTAAACGTTACTCTGACCGAGAAACACGCCTGTGAGGAAGGCTGCTCTCTCGACCCCTCTCTTGTGTGAGGAGGTGAGCACTGCTCTACCCTGTGGGCCTGCCTTGGAGACCTAGGTACCTAGCACTAGCACGGAGAATCCAGGCTTTAGAGAGACTGAACCATAGGTAACAGCCGTGGAGTGGGACCGTGCTGTAGACAGCATCACGGTTCCAGAGTTTGGCAACACTTTCAGTGTGTCTGTGTGAGGGCCTAGGAAAGGATTCCCCTGAATCACAGGGCGAGAGAACCGGCTTCGCGCAGAGGCCCCTCTCGCACCAGCTGTAGTGTCACGAAGCTGGCACTCCCCCGGCACGGGTGCGTGGAGCCCTGAGTTCCAGGCACCTCCTTCCAAGGCAGAAATCTGGGGAGATACCGTGCCTTAAGCTCCCGCTGGTCACTGGGTTAGAGGACGCTGTGTACTGTGTACTGTGGCCGAGATCTCTGGGAACGGCCTCCCTTAAAGTCCACCCGAGCGAGCAAGAGGCCGGTGCCAAAGATACGCCTCTTGGCTCGGCTCTTGTTTCTGGGCCCAGTACCGTTGCCCCGTGTGCGAGTGCAGGCCGCAAAACCACCAGCTGACTCGCAGGAACCACACTGGAGAGCATCTTCGCTCCAGCCGGGACAGCCGTTGCTGAGTGTGGAAGCATTCTGCTGTGTGCCTGAGGCCGTGCGCTGCCAGCGAGTCCCAAACCATTTTCGGAGTGAGACTCAGGCGGCGGCAGAAGGCAGAACACGGCTCCCCGCTTGGTTCGTGAAGCCGGGCCTGCGGCCCTGCTTTGGAATGCAAGTCTCATTGCTAGGGGATGAACGCGAAGCAGAAAGAGTGTAGAGAATCCGTGCTGTAGCTACCGCACCCCTCTGTGCCGGAGGGAGCAGTGTACGGTGTCCGGGCGCAAAAGCCTGGGGAGCCGGTTCCGTACGCCAAAGCCAGGTGAGAAAGAGGCCTTTGCGGAAGGCACCTCTCGGCTCAGCTCTTGCTCCCCGGAGCTGCTGCCTCTACACGGCTCCCCGTGGCTCGAGAGCTCTCGCTGCTCCACCCTGACTTGGAAGAAAGCAGCCTGGAAACAAGCACAGCTGTAGCTCCCGTCCCCTCTCCACGGGGCGTGGCCACCGGTTCAACCGTGCTTGTGTGCCCAGCTGGGGAGTGGGTCCCAGCGGAATTCCAAGGGAGAGAGAAGCAGGGGCCCAAGGCGCCTCTGGACGCAACACCTCTTTCCTGAAGCTAGGCCCTCTGGCCCTGTGTGCGTTTAGTCCGAACTGCCATCCGCCTAACGCCAAGGAACCAAACGGTAGTGGCCCCGAGCCTCCGCCAAGAACGCCCTTCCTGAGCGCACACTTCACCTGTGGGGTGTTTGTGTGAAAGCATGAGCGATGGAAGCTAAACGTTACTCTGACCGAGAAACAGGCCTGTGAGGAAGGCTGCTCTCTCGACCCCTCTCTTGTGTGAGGAGGTTAGCACTGCTCTACCCTGTGGGTCTGCCTTGGAGACCTAGGTACCGAAGCACTAGCACAGAGAAACCAGGCTGTAGAGTGACCGAACCCTAGCTAACAGCCGTGGAGAGGGACCGTGCTGTAGACAGCAACACGGTTCTGGAGGGTGGCAGCACTTTCAGTGTGTCTGCGTGAGGGCCTAGGAAACGATTCCCCTGAATCACAGGGCGAGACAACCTGCTTCGCGCAGAGGCCCCTCTCGCACCAGCTCTAGGGTCACGAAGCTGGCACTCCCCCGGCATGGGTGCGTGGAGCCCTGAGTTCCAGGCACCTCCTTCGAAGGCAGAAATCTGGTCAGATACCGTGCCTTATGCTCCCGCCGGTGACTGGGTTACAGGACGCGGGTGTACTGTGTACTGTGGCTGAGAGCTCTGGGAACGGTCTCCCTAATGTCCGCCCGAGCGAGCAAGAGGCCGGTGCCGAAGACACGCCTCTTGGCTCGGCTCTTGTTTCTGGGCCCAGTACCGTTGCCCCGTGTGCGAGTGCAGGCCGCAAAACCACCACCTGAGTCGCAGGAACCACACTGGAGAGCATCCTCGCTCCAGCCGGGACAGCCGTTGCTGAGTGTCGAAGCATTCTGCTGTGTGCCTGCGGCCGTGCGCTGCCAGCGAGTCCCAAACCATTTTCGGAGTGGGACCCAGGCGGCGGCAGAAGGCAGAACACGGCCCCCCGCTTGGTTCGTGAAGCCGGGCCTGCGGCCCCGCTTTGGCATGCAAGTCTCATTGCTAGCTGACGAACGCGAAGCAGAAACAGTGTGGAGAATCCGTGCTGTACCTACCGCCGACCTCTCGGCGGGAGGAAGCGGTGTACGGTGTCCGGGCGCGAAAGCCTGGGGAACGGGTTCCATATGCCAAAGCCAGGTGAGAAACAGGCCATTGCGCAAGGCACCTCTCGCCTCAGCTCTTGCTACCTGGAGCTGCTAACTCTACACTGCTCCCGTGGCTGTGGAACTCTCGGTGCTCAACCCTGACTTGGAAGAAAGAAGTTGAAACAAGCACAGATGTAGCTCCTGTCCCTTCTCCACAGGACGCGGCCACCTGTTCAACCGTGCTTGTGTGCCCACCTGGGGAGTGGGTCCCAGCAGAATTCCAAAGGAGAAAGAAGCAGAGGCCCAATATGCTTCTCGACTCAATACCTCTTTCCTGGAGCTAGGTCGTGCTTCCCCTGTGTTCGTGTATTCCGAAGTGCCCTCCACCTAGCTAGCGGAAAGAAAGTAAATGGTACAGACCCAATGTCTCACGAAGCAAGAAACGATTCTGTGGGCCCTGGGAAAGGGGGCCTCGGCGTTACCGTGACTTGAGAAAGAGGCCCGGAAGGAGGGCCGCTCTCGACTCCCCGCTTGTTTTACGGGGTTAGCCCTTCTGTGCCTTGTGTGCCTGCACGCCTAGGTACCCGGCCACTCTCCCACAGAATCAAAGCCGTAGAGCTACCCCGCTTTAGTTAACACTGGTGTTCTTGAAGCTGGATGATTTTCACAGTGTTCGTGTGGGCCAGCGCGGGGAACGGGTCCTATCCGTGAAACCGAGGGAGAGAGAGGATCGGGCAGAAGGAAGCTCTCATGCACCTCTTTTTTCATGAGGCCGGTCTCGTGGCCCCGTGTGTGCGTGCAGGCATAAAGTCAGCCGCCTCCCTCGGAAAGACCATACTGGAGAGAACCCGTTCTGCCACTTCCATAGCCTCTACGGAGAGTGGAAGACTTTTTCCGCGGGCGTGCGTGACAGCACTGCAAGGGCTTCTGAAACCATCCTCTTAGGGAGACTCAGGATGGGGCAGAAGGCAGAACATGACCCCCCCACCTGTTTCATGAAGCCAGCACTGCGGCCCCCCCCTCTTTGCCCGGAAGTCTAATTGCTAGTGTACTAACTCGAAGAAACAGCAAGGTAGAGGGAAGGTCTTGGAGGTGGCATCCCTGTTGCGGGGTTCGGGTGGGGGGTGGGGGTGGGGTGGCCGAAGCATTTTCAGCGTGTGTGTGTGAAAGCCTGGGAAAGGATGCCCTCCATCACTGGGCGAGGGAACCTAGGCTTCGTGCAGAGAGGCACCTGTTGAAGGAGCTCCAGTTTCATGAAGCCAGCCCTCCCCCTTCATGGACACGTGGAGGCCAAAGTTCCAGGCACCTCCCTCGAAGGAACAACACGGTGGAGAGACCGTGTTTTAGGTCCCGCCGATCCCTGGGAGGGATGAAGCTGCGTACGGGGTACTGTAGCTGAGAGCCCGGGGCACGGCCTCCGTCACGTCAACCCGAGGGAGGGAAAAGGCCGGTGAGGAGACGACACCTCTCGACTCAGCTCTCGTTGCCGGGGCTGCTCCCGTCGCCCCGTGTGTGCGTGCAGGCCAAGAGTATGGAGGTTCCTCAAAAAGTTAAAAATAGAGCTACCCTACAATCCAGCTAAAAACATTTCTAATTGACAAATTCCTATCCCTTGTAAGTCAGACTTCAGATTCATTTCCCATTGTATCCCTTCTTCCCTTGATTTAGAATGCTCTCTTTTCCTCCCCTACTCCACTTCTTCATGTATCCTGAAACAGTCACCTCTCTGAAGGCCTTGCTGATCTTTTATCTCATTCTTCCTGAAACAGTTTGCTTATATTTCCCATAAAGCCCATTCCATTTGATTCTCACTAACTGTGCTCACCTGTTGCTCCTTTAGAAGATTGTGTATATATTTGAAGGGCAAGGACCATAGTTTATACTCCATCTCTGTGTCTAAACCAGGACTTTATATTGGGGGGTGGGGTGGAAGAGTAAGGGTGGGAGGTTGTTGTCTCAGCAATGGCCTGCAGAATACATGCTAACTTTGTGGAGTCAGCAGACCAAAAATCCACCCTTAGCGATCCCTGTAAATTCTGGAAAATATTATCCTTATAAACGATTTTGTAAATACTCTGGAAATTTGGCTTCCACTACCATTCCAGCAGCTATTGGAGCCAGTTTGGCTTCAGGTCTTAGAGAAATGATTTGTCATCTGTTTCATTTGTTTGCTTTTTCCTGACAGAGCTAGAATTCTGGATTCTTCCCCACTTTAAAAACTGCCAAATCTAAATCAGAAGTAGACAGGGCAGGACACAAGTTTCTTTCTTCCCATTCATTTTCACAGAGTGAAAATTCACAGGCAGTTTTCCTAGAATTATGTTTCATGTCTGGCTTTTCAGTAGCATATTAGGATTATTCTTTTATTGTAACAGAAAGGATCTTAGATATTTGAGAAAGGCTTGGGATTACTCTAAATATTATAGCAGGGCCCTAACAAATAGCTCCTCCTGATATTCATTTTTAGGGGGGAAGGAAGGGAATGGAAATATATGAGGTGACTGTAATATATGGTAGATTGTTTACACCCCATTCAAACCTTCAGCCTATGAGGTAGATATTGGTTCTATTTTACCAGTGAGAGAATTGGGAATCAGTGAGGCTGGTAATTTGCCCATTCCACAGTACTGGAATTTGAATTCAGATCTCCAAGAATTGAAAGTTTTTAAGATTTTTTTTTCTCAGAAGATAACAGTTCCTGCCAAGAAATGGCATCTTTACTGCTCTCTGTTAAAAGTCCTCATATGACATTGTAATAAAAATCGTGCCTTCAAAAATGGTTGTGACATTTACTTGCAGCACAGATAGAAGAACAAGAATTGGAACTACCTTCTCCCCGAAAAAAAAAAATCCTGATAATATGTATATAAAACAATAATTTTCAGACACTGGACATCAAGAACTGCAGGGCAGTGATCCCAGAAAGAAGGAAAATAAATGAGTTGACTCCTGTGATTGCCTCAGGTGATACCTGGAGATTCCAGATTACAACTCAGGGAGGGAAGAGCACTGCATGTCCAAAGGTATCCCTAGAGTGTGGAAACAAACCTGGGACTCCAGAGAGGCCAAAATGAGTGAAGTCAATAAGGCACAGTACAAGAGAGGAGCATGGTGCACAGAGAGAAAGCCTAGAGATTAAAAGAGGGTTCATCTTGATATTTAAACTGAGTACTTCTGTATACATGGAAGGAAACTACTGAGACTGGAGAAAGGACCACCTGGAAGGAGCAAAGGGAGCAATCACTGAAGTCTACACAAGGCCGTGAATAGCTTATATTCCTGCTAGCCAGAGAGGAAAACTTTGTAATTCAAAGGGAACCAGATAGGAGAGTCAGAAAAGCACTGTTTCAGTAGGAGAACAAAATTAACCCAAGACTAAAGGCTCAATAGTATTGGGGTGCCTGGTGGCACAGTCAGTTGAATGTCCCGTCTCTTGGTTTCAGCCCACATCATGATCTCAGGGTCATGGGATCGAGCCCCACCTTGGGCTCTGCACTCAGTGTGGAGTCTGCTAAATTTTCTGTCTGCCCTACCTCCTTCCCACTCAGCACACATGCCTGTGTGCTCTCTCTCAAATAAATAAATAAATCTTTAAAAAAATATATAAAGCCTCAAAAGTATCAAACCATTTCTAAGAAACTCTTTCCTAGAACAAAGTACAAGAAAATAGGGATACAAATTTATATTGAACATGCAACAAGGTAAACTTCACATGGTTATCATCTAATAGAAAATTGCTAGGCATGCAGAAACCCAGAAAATATGGTCCATAAGAGAAGGGAAAACACAAAACAACAAAAACAGACCCAGAATGACACAAATAATAGAAATATTATGTGTACAAAAGAACATTGTAACTATATGGCATATGGCATACCTCCTCAAGAAGGTAGTAGTTAGGAAGAAGAGAGAAAGCTGAGTATGTTAAGTAGAGGCATAGAAGATATAAAAAGGACCAGAAAATAACTTGTAAGAGATGAAAGATAAAATGTCTGAGAAAAAAACCAGAACAGTGTGATTAATAGTAGATTAGAAACAAAAGAAAAGGTTATGGAACTTGAAGACCTAGCAGCAAAAACTATCACAAACTTTAGAGTGTAACATTACTGGGGAAAAAAGTGGGCAGAAGAACCTCAGTGAGCTGTGGGTCAACTTCTGGCAGCCTGGTATACATATAAGTGGGAGTCCTTAAAGGACAGAAATGGGCGTGAGGAGGAGAGAGGTACAGAAAAATAAGATAAGACAAAAAGGGAACAGATAGCAAGGTACTAGATGTAAGTGTGAACATATAAATAATCACATTGATTGTAAATCGTCTAAATAAAAAGAGATTGTCACATTGAATAAAAGGAGAGACCCAACTATGTGCTACTTACTCAAACCCTTCCCTTGAAGTATGAAGGTACCAGTCTTTCAATAAAAATGTAGTGAAAAATGTACTAACAATAATAATCTAAAGAAAGCAGATGTCCTATAGTAATAGTAAACAAAGTAGATTTCAGAGCTTGAGAATATTACCAAGATTAAGGATTATAATGGTTACTTATGATAAAAGGGTCAGTTCAGTAAGCAATCCTAAGTATTTATGTGCATAATAACAGAACTTCTAGATACATGAAGAAAAGACTGTTAGAACTGCATGAAGGAACCAACCCATAAATACGGTTGGATATTTTAATACCTTCAATAACTGATAAAACCTGTAGGAAAAATCAGTATGTATGTATGTATTTAAGATTTTATTTATTTGAGAGAGAGAGAGTGAGTTAAAGGGAGAGGGAATCTGAAGCAGACTCCACGCTGAGCGCAGAGCCTGACACTGGCTCAATCCCACGACTCTGAGATCATGACCTGAGCTGAAATCAAGAGTCAGACGCTTACCCAACTTAAGCCATTCAGGTGCCCCAAGTATTTAGAAGACTTGAAAAATACTTTCAGTCATCTAGGGATGCCTGGGTGTCTCAGTTAAGCATCTGCCTTTGGCTCAGGTCATGATCTAGTGTCCTGGGATCAAGTCCTTCATTGGGCTCCTTGCTCAGCAGGGAGCCTGTTTCTGTATCTGCCTGCTTCTCCCCTTGCTTGTGCTCACGTTCTTACTCTCTCTGTCAAATAAATAATTAAATCTTAAAAAAAAAAACACTTTTAACCATCTTAACTGATCTTTATAGATCTTTCCACCCAACAAGAGCACAACACATTTTTTTTTCACATTTGTTGAGAACATTACCTATAGAGACCATATTCTGGACCATAAAACAAGTCACAGTAAATTAAGAGTTTAAATCATACAAAGTATATTCTCTGGCAAAAGAAAAAGAAAAATTAGAAATCAATAGCTGATCTCTCCAAATATTTGACAACTAAACAACATGCTTCTGATGAAATAGAAGTAATTTAGAAATATATTGGCCTGAATGAACTGTATATATTAACTACAGATAAGGCAACACTTAGAGGAAAATTTGTTACACTAGTTGCTGATATTAAAATTGAAAATTCTCAAATCAATGATCTCAACTTACACCTTAAGGAACCAGAAAAAAAGAGCAAATTAAAGTAAAAAAATGAAGTAATAAGGATAAGATAAATCAATAAAAATGGAAAAATGAGAAAAATTAACCCAAAAGCTGTGTCTTTGAGAAAAATTAGTAACATCGACAAGCCTTTAGCCAAACACATTGGGGGGGGTGTAAAATTATAGGGCTATTTGGAATGAGAGAATGACATCACTACAGATTCTTCAGAAATTATAAACAACTTTATGCCAATAAATTTGACAGTTTAGATGAGCTGGACAAATTCCTTAAAAGACAAAATAACAAAGCTTATGCAAGAAGAACTAGATAATTTGAATAATGCTGGATCTTTTAAACAGAAGTTTTAGTTAAAAGCCTTCCCAGCAAAACTCTAGGATCAGCTCAGTTCACTGGTAAGTTCCAACAAACATTCAAGGCAGACATACCAGTTCTATACACACTTCTTCAAAAAGTTCAAGAGGGAAAACCACATCTGATTCCATGAGGCCAACAACAACAACAAAAAATCAAGCAAGGAAATTGCAAGACAGCAAAGTCAAGCATTTCTTCTGAACATATACACAAAAATATTTAACAAAATTTTATCAAAGTGAAAAACAAGGATAACACATTATGACCAAGTGGGGTTTATCCCAAGAATGCAAGGTTGGCTTAACAGTAGAAAATCAATCAATGTAATTTATCATGCTAGTCTGCTAAAAAAGAAAAAAAAATACATGGTCATCTCAATAGAAGTGAAAAACCATTTGAAAAATTTAACTACCCATTTCTCATAACTCAGCAAACAAGGAGTAGGAAAGAATTTCCTCAAACTAGGAATAAAAAAGAATTCTCTAATAAAGGGTACCTACAAAAAAAAACCCTGCAGCTAACATCATGCCTAATTGTGAATTATTTAATGCTTCCCCTGTAATAGCAATATGACAAGAATGTCCGCTTTTACCATTTCTATTCACCATTGAATTGGAAGCTCTAGCAATTGCAATAAGACATGAAAAATCCAAATTAGAGAACAATAAATAAAACGTCTTCAATAGCAGAAAACATGCTCACTTATGAGAAAATCTCATGAAGTGTACAAAAAAGTATTAGAATTGATAAGTAAATTTTGCAAGCCAATTCTAAAGTTTATATAGAAATACAAAATATATAAAATGGCCAAAACTACTTTAAAAAAGAACTAAGGGAACTTACATTGTCTGATTTCAAGATTTATAAATTTACCATACGCAAAATATGCTAGTATTTATATAGATAAATAGATCAGTCAAACAAAATACAAAGTCCGAAATCAACCTAGTTATATTTGGGTAACTGATATTTAGCAAAGATGCCATGGTAATTCAGTGGGGAAGGGATGATCTTTTCAGTAAGTGTGCTGAAACTTTTGGCTAGCCCTATGCAAACGCAAACACAAAAACAAAATAGAAAACTGGCTCTTCAAAAGACACTTTTAAGGAAATGAAAATGTGGCTCACATACTAGGAGAAAATATTTGCAGATCACATCTGATAAAGGGCTTTATCCAAATTTATAAAGAACTCTTCACAACTCAGTAAGATGACTTCTGGCATGACAGTGTGAACAGCTCTGTTGACTCTCCAGTGAAACTGGTGAAAAAAAAAATTTTAAACTCAATCATTTAAACCTCTGGAAATGGTCCAAAGAACAAAGAGCAAATGAAGAAACATTTCTTCAAGAAAATCTGTGACAGTTCAACACAAAAGGTGAATCTTATTTTCAGTAAAAAAATCTCTGATATTTGAACCAATATCTTACCCACTCCCCTCCCAGCTCAGCATGGTGGAAACTCCACTCCAGACTGCTGCAGGCAAGAATACAGGTCTCCCTCAGTCCCCAGCTTCTAGCAAGAAGGCTTTCTTTCAGGAGTAGCAGGACTTTCGTAGTTTTCATCCTGTCCCCAGCTGATTATTGCTGAGGCAAAATCCGTGGCAAGTACAGTTGAGAAGTGGGAACTCTCTTCTATCCAACCCTTATTGTGGAATAAGGGCTCTCCCTTTGGTGCAGCATACTGAGAATACTGGGGCCCTGACAGCCTTTTGCCCATCTTGTGAGATGGTGGTTTCATGCTATGAAAGGCAAGTCAAGAGGACCTCAGGCTACTGCCCTTCCTCCCCTCCACTGAACACTCAGCTCCAAGAGTGGAAGTGTCACTCCAAGAGAAGCCATTGTCTCTACTCTCAGCTCCACAGTCAGGGAAAGATGGAAGGGAGTCCTTCTAATAGTCCTGTCATCCCAGGATCACTAGGCCTACTTAAAGCTGTACCCACCCCCACACATGGAGGGGTAACCTCAGAGGCCGAGAGACAAATAGACTACACTAAAATAATTCAACCAGTCACTAGACAAGCAAGTAAGAGCAATATACTCTGGAAATGGAGAAACATCCAACCCAGAGTTGCTACACTGTATTATCTAAAATGTCCACTTTTCAATAAAAATTTATTAGGCATGTATGGAAACAGGAAACTATGACCTGGGAGAAAAGAAACAGGCAACAGAAACTGCTGTGAGAGTGACAAGGTGGAAGATTTAATAGGAATATATTTCAACATTAGTCATTATAGACATGTTCATAGTAAAGGAAAGCTTGATTAAAAGAACTAAAGGAAGGTATGATGACAATGTGCATCAAATAGAAAATATCAGGGGCACCTGGGTGGCTCAGTTGTTAAGTGTCTGCTTCAGTTCAGGTCATGATCCCAGGGTCCTGGAATTGAGCCCCACATCAGGCTTCCTGCTCCATGGAAAACCTGCTTTGCCCTTTCCCACTCCCTCTGCTTGTGTTCCCTCTCTCACTGTGTCTTTCTCTGTAAAATACATAAATATTTTTTAAAAATAGAGATAATCATAAATAAGAGTTAGAATTTAATTTTTTTAAAGATTATTCGTCAGAGAGAGAGTGCACAAGTAGGGGGAGAGGGAGGCAGCGGCAGTAGGAGAAGAAGGCTTCCTGCTGAGCAATAAACCCAATGTGGGACTTGATCCCAGGACCCTGCGATCATGACTTGAGCTGAAAGTAGACTCTTTTTTTTATTATGTTACGTTAATCACTATATAGTACATCATTAGTTTTTGATGTAGTGTCCCATGATTCATTATTTGTGTATAACACCCAGTGCTCATTGCAGAACGTGCCCTCTTTCATACCCATCACCAGGCTAACCCATCCTCCCACCCCCCCTCCTCTCTAGAACCCTCAGTTTGTTTTTCAGAGTCCATCGTCTCTCATGGTCCATCTCCTCCTCCGATTTCCCCCCTTCATTCTTCCCCTCCTGCTATTTTCTTTTCTTTCTTTTTTATTTTTAACATATAATGTGTTATTTGTTTCAGAGTTCCAGATCTGTGATTCAACAGTCTTGCACAATTCACAGCACTCACCATAGCACATACCCTCCCCAATGTCTATCACCCAGTGAACCCATCCCTCTTACGCCTCACCAATCTAGCAACCCTTAGTTTGTTTCCCGAGATTAAGAATTCCTCATATCAGTGAGGTCATATGATACATGTCTTTCTCTGATTGACTTATTTCGCTCAGCATAACACCCTCCAGTTCTATCCACGTCATTGCAAATGGCAAGATCTCATTCCTTTTGATGGCTGCATAATATTCCATTGTGTATATATATATATATATATATATATATATATATATATATATATATATATATCACATCTTCTTTATCCATTCGTCTGTCGATGGACATCTTGGTGCTTTCCACAGTTTGGCTATTGTGGACATTGCTGCTCTAAACATCCGGGTGCACGTACCCCTTCGGATCCCTATATTTGTATCTTTGTGGTAAATACCCAGTAGTGCAATTGCTGGATCATATGGTAGCTCTATTTTCAACTGTTTGAGGAACTGCATACTGTTATTCAGAGTGGCTGCACCAGCTTGCATTCCCACCAGCAGTGTAGGAGGGTTACTCTTTCTCCACATCCCCGCCAACATCTGTCGTTCCCTGACTTGTTAATTTTAGCCATTCTGACTGGTGTGAGGTGATATCTCATTGAGGTTTTGATTTGGATTTCCCTGATGCCGAGCGATGTTGAGCACTTTTTCATGTGCCTGTTGGCCATTTGGATGTCTTCTTTGGAAAAATGTCTGTTCAGGTCTTCTGCCCATTTCTTGATTGGATTATTTGTTCTTTGGGTGTTGAGTTTGATAAGTTCTTTATCGATTTTGGATACTAGCCCTTTATCTGATATGTCATTTGCAAATATTTTCTCCCATTCTGTCGGTTGTCTTTTGGTTTTGTGGACTGTTTCTTTGGCTGTGCAAAAGCTTTTTATCTTGATGAAATCCCAATAGTTCATTTTTGCCCTGGCTTCCTGTGCCTTTGGTGATGTTTCTAGGAAGAAGTTGCTGCGGCTGAGGTCGAAGAGGTTGCTACCTGTGTTCTCCTTTAGGATTTGGATGGACTCCTGTCTCACGTTTAGGTCTTTCAACCATTTGGAGTCTATTTTTGTGTGTGGTGTAAGGAAATGGTCCAGTTTCATTCTTCTGCATGTGGCTGTCCAATTTTCCCAATACCATTTGTTGAAGAGACTGTCTTTTTTCCACTGGACATTCTTTCCTGCTTTGTCAAAAATAAGTTGACCATAGAGTTGAGGGTCCATTTCTGGGCTCTCGATTCTCTTCCATTGATCTATGTGTCTGTTTTTGTGCCAGTACCATACTGTCTTGATGATGACAGCTTTGTAATAGAGCTGGAAGTCCGGAATTGTGATGCCGCCAGCTTTGCTTTTCTTTTTCAGTATTCCTCTGGCTATTCTGGGTCTCTTCTGGTTCCATACAAATTTTAGGATTATTTGTTCCATTTCTTTGAAAAAAGTGGATGGTATTTTGATGGGGATTGCATTGAATGTGTAGATTGCTCTAGGTAGCATTGACATCTTCACAATGTTGATTCTCCCAATCCATGAGCATGGAACGTTTTTCCATTTCTTTGTGTCTTCTTCAATTTCTTTCATGAGTATTTTATAGTTTTCTGAGTACAGATCCTTTGCGTCTTTGGTTAGATTTATTCCTAGGTATCTAATGGTTTTGGGTGCAATTGTAAATGGGATCGACTCCTTGATTTGTCTCTCTTCGGTCTTGTTGTTGGTGTATAGGAATGCCACTGATTTCTGTGCATTGATTTTATATCCTGCTACTTGACTGAATTCCTGTATGAGTTCTAGCAGTTTTGGGGTGGAGTCTTTTGGGTTTTCCACATACAGTATCATATCATCTGCAAAGAGTGAGAGTTTGACTTCCTCTTTGCCGATTTGGATGCCTTTGATTTCTTTTTGTTGTCTGATTGCTGTGGCTAGGACTTCTAATACGATGTTGAATAGCAGTGGTGAGACTGGACATCCCTGCCGCGTTCCTGACCTTAGGGGAAAAGCTCTCAGCCTTTCCCCATTGAGAATGATATTCGCTGTAGGTTTTTCATAGATGGCTTTTATGATATTGAGGTATGTACCCTCTATCCCTATACTCTGAAGAGTTTTGATCAAGAAAGGATGTTGTACTTTGTCAAATGCTTTTTCTGCATCTATTGAGAGGATCATATGATTCTTGCTCTTTCTTTTGTTAATGTATTGTATCACGTTGATTGATTTGCGGATGTTGAACCAGCCTTGCAGCCCAGGGATAAATCCCACTTGGTCCTGGTGAATAATCCTTTTAATGTACTGTTGGATCCTATTGGCTAGTATTTTGGTGAGAATTTTTGCATCCATGTTCATCAAGGATATTGGTCTGTAATTCTCTTTTTTGATGGGGTCTTTGTCTGGGTTTGGGATCAAGGTAATGCTGGCCTCATAAAATGAGTTTGGAAGTTTCCCTTCCATTTCTATTTTTTGGAACAGTTTCAGGAGAATAGGTATTAATTCTTCTTGAAATGTCTGATAGAATTCCCCTGGGAAGCCATCTGGCCCTGGGCTTTTGTTTCTTGGGAGATTTTTGATGACTGTTTCAATTTCCTTCGTGGTTATAGGTCTGTTCAGGGTTTCTATTTCTTCCTGGTTCAATTTTGGTAGTTGATACATCTCTAGGAATGCACCCATTTCTTCCAGGTTATCTAATTTGCTGGCATAGAGTTGCTCATAATATGTTCTTATAATTGTTTGTATTTCTTTGGTGTTGGTTGTGATCTCTCCTCTTTCATTCATGATTTTGTTGATTTGGGTCATTTCTCTTTTCTTTTTGATCAGTCTGGCCAGGGCTTTATCAATCTTGTTAATTCTTTCAAAGAACCAGCTCCTAGTTTCGTTGATCTGTTCTACTGTTCTTTTGGTTTCTAGTTCATTGATTTCTGCTCTGATCTTTATGATTTCTCTTCTCCTGCTGGGTTTAGGCTTTATTTGCTGTTCTTTCTCCAGCTCCTTTAGGTGTAGGGTTAGGTTGTGTATTTGAGACCTCTCTTGTTTCTTGAGAAAGGCTTGTATTGCTATATACTTTCCTCTCAGGACTGCCTTTGCTGTATCCCAAAGATTTTGAACAGTTGTGTTTTCATTTTCATTGGTTTCCAGGAATTTTTTTAATTCTTCTTTGATTTCTTGGTTGACCCATTCATTCTTTAGTAGGAGGCTCTTTAGCCTCCATGTATTTGAGTTCTTTCCGACTTTCCTCTTGTGGTTGAGTGCTAGTTTCAAAGCCTTGTGGTCTGAAAATATGCAGGGAATGATCCCAATCTTTTGGTACCGATTGAGACCTGATTTGTGACCTAGGATGTGATCGATTCTGGAGAATGTTCCATGGGCACTAGAGAAGAATGTGTATTCCGTTGCTTTGGGATGGAATGTTCTGAATATGTCTGTGAAGTCCATTTGGTCCAGTGTGTCATTTAAAGTCTTTATTTCCTTGTTGATCTTTTGCTTAGATGATCTGTCCATTTCAGTCAGGGGGGTGTTAAAGTCCCCCACTATTATTGTATTGTTGTCAATGTGTTTCTTTGCTCTTGTTATTAATTGCCTTATGTAATTGGCTGCTCCCATGTTCGGGGCATAGATATTTACAATTGTTAGATCTTCTTGTTGGATAGACCCTTTAAGTAGGATATAGTGTCCTTCCTCATCTCTTATTACAGTCTTTGTTTTAAAATCTAGTTTGTCTGATATAAGGATTGCCACCCCAGCTTTCTTTTGGTGTCCATTAGCATGGTAAATGGTTTTCCACCCCCTCACTTTCAATCTGGGGGTGTCTTTGGGTCTAAAATGAGTCTCTTGCAGACAGCATATGGATGGGTCTTGTTTTTTAATCCAATCTGATAGCCTGTGTCTTTTGATTGGGGCATTGAGCCCATTTACATTCAGGGTAACTATTGAAAGGTATGAATTTAGTGTCATTGTATTGCCTGTAAGGTGACTGTTAACTGTCTGTTGTCTGTGTTCGTTTCCGCTCTTTGCTGCTCTTAGGTTCTCTCTTTGCTTAGAGGACCCCTCTCAATATTTCTTGGAGGGCTGGTTTCGTGTTTGCAAATTCCTTTAGTTTTTGTTTGTTCTGGAAGCTTTTTATCTCTCCTTCTATTTTCAGTGATAGCCTAGCTGGATATAGTATTCTTGGCTGCATATTTTTCTCGTTTAGTGCTCTGAAGATATCTTGCCAGTCCTTTCTGGCCTGCCAGGTCTCTGTGGATAGGTCTGTTGCCAATCTAATGTTTCTACCATTGTAGGTTACATATCTCTTCTCCCGAGCTGCTTTCAGGATTTTCTCTTTGTCTCTGAGACTCGTAAGTTTTACTATTAGATGTCGGGGTGTTGACCTATTATTATTGATTTTGAGAGGGGTTCTCCGTGCCTCCTGGATTTTAATGCCTGTTTCCTTCCTCACATTAGGGAAGTTCTCTGCTATAATTTGCTCCAATATACCTTCTGCCCCCCTCTCTCTCTCTCTTCTTCTTCTGGGATCCCAATTATTCTAATGTTGTTTCGTCTTATCATATCGCTTATCTCTGGAATTCTGCCCTCGTGATCCTGTAGTTGTTTCTCTCTCTTTTTCTCAGCCTCTTTATTTTCCATCATTTGGTCTTCTATATCGCTGATTCTCTCTCCTGCCTCATTTATCCTAGCATTTAGTGCCCCCATTTTTGATTGCACCTCATCAATAGCCTTTTTGATTTCGATTTGGTTAGATTTTAGTTCTTTGATTTCTCCAGAAAGGGTTTCTCTAATAACTTCCACGCTTTTTTCAAGCCCAGCTAGTATCTTTAAAGTCATGATTCTGAACTCTAGGTCCGACATCGTACTAATGTCCGTATTGAGTAGGTCCCTGGCTGACGGTACTACCTCTTGTTCTTTTTGCTGAGGTGATTTCTTTCGTCTTGTCCTTTTGTCCAGAGGAGAATCGATGAATGAGAGAACAAAATGCTAACAGGTTTACAACGTCCCCAGCAAACATACTGTATACAAATCAGAAAAGACCTGAAACCAGGGGAAAAGAAAGGGAAAGAAAGAAAAAAGAAAGAGGAAAAAAAAAAAAGAAAAAAGAAAAACAAAACAAAACAATACAAAAAAAGCAGAATATGATCAAATATGATCAGGCTAGTGCATAGATCAGTGCCACACACGAGATTTGGGGCGTATTTTGGTCTGTTAGAAAAAAGTGCCTCGTAAAATTTTAAAGGAAGAAAGACATATATGTACAAAATAAGGGTTGATACAATGAAGGGATGGAAGATGACTGTAAAGATGAAAATTATAAAAGATTTTATAAAAGGACTTGGTAAGATAAGTTGTTTGAAAAAAGAAAGAAGATTTAAGAAAAAAAAGAAAAAAAAAGGAAAAAGGGAGAGAATGTGATCAGGCAGGAGACTAGAACAAAGCCATACACTAGTGATTTAGGGTATATTTTGATCTGTTAGAAGAAACTGTACCTCAAAATTTTAAAGAGAGAACAACTTATATATATATATGCCAAAAATAAGGGTAACTACTATGAAGGGATAAAATATGACTCTGAAAATGAAAAATAAAAAATGTTTTTTTTTTTTTTTTAAAAAGGGATTGATAAGATGTTGGTTGAAAAAGGGAAAAAGAAAAATAAAAAAAAAAACAGTCAACAAAAATTAACTTTGATGAAATAATGAATCATGGTAAAAAAAAAAAAAAAAAAAAAAGTCATGAATCTATGTGCGGTATTCCCCTAGCCCTGGAGTTCTCCCATTCTCCTTGATCGATCAACTTGGTCTTGGCTTGCTGGCTGTTTGTGCTGATCTTCTGGGGGAGGGGCCTGTTGCTGTGGTTTCCAAATGTCTTTGCCGGAGGCGGAATTGCCCCGCCCTTGTCGGTCCGGGCTAAGGAAGCTGCTCCGGTTTGCTCTCAGGAGCTTTTGTTCCCTGCAAGCTCTCGGTACAGCTTTGGAGGACCAGGGCAGAAATGGTGGCCTCCCAATCTCCGCCTGGAGGAGCTGAGAACTCGGGGCCCCGCTCCTCAGTGTGCCCCCAGAGAAAAGCAGTCACTTCCGTGTCCCCGGTCTCCGGCCGCACTCCGTGCTCACCCGGCCTGTGATCGAGCGTCGCTATCTCTGGCACCCGACCCCGCACGGAGTCTCCAAACCCAGCAGATCCCTGCAGTGCGTTCCCGCACCGCTCCTCCCCGGGAAGGAAGGGGAGTCTCCCTGGATCTGCTGCTTGTTGGGTCCCTGCTGGGGGAGCCGTGCCCCGACTGGGCCGCAGATCACAGTTTATGGCAACCCCGAGCTGAGAGCCCGCCACTCTGCTCCGTCTCTGCAGCCGGCTTCCCCGCTCTGATACCTGGGAGCTCTGGCGCACTCAGGCACCCCCGGTCTTTCTGTGACCCCGAGGGTCCTGAGACCACACTGTCCCGGGAGGATTCCACCCCCCGCTTAGCCACTGCAGCGACGTCCCTCTGCCGAGCCAACTTCTAAAAGTTCCGATTTTGTGCTCCGCGGCTCTATCACTTGCCAGAAGCGGCCGGCGGAGGCCCCTCCCCCGCCGTCTAGCCTCCCGAACATCGCCTCGGATTCACTTCTCCGCACGCCCTACCTTCCAGTAAGTGGTCGCTTCTCTGTTCAGAGAGTTGTTGCTACTCTCCTGTTCGATCTCCTGTTGAGTTCGTAGGTGTTCAGAATGGTTTGATCCCTATTCAGCTGAATTCCTGAGACCAGACGAAATCTAGGTCTCCTACTCCTCCGCCATCTTGCTCCGCCCCCCAACATAGATAGATTTCTAATAAACACCAAGGTGACATCTCTGAGTAATTGGAGACCTACAGACGTATCACTGGCCTTGGTATTCTATGAAGCTGTTATTTGGATATAACCCCAGTTTTGTAAGTTCTGGGAGTAGAGCTTGACATTTTTGGTGAGAGAAACTGCTGCTACCTCTTGGTGTAAGTGTACTCAGCATGTCATTTAAACTAAAAGTTTGTTCTAAGAAGTACCACTTGAGAGGTCCATCTTAATGCTATAAACTTAAGCCATTGGACACTTGTCCTGGAGTATGGGTATAACTAAGACTTTGTGAAGGCCAAGGTCACTTGCTGCCAGGGGCTCCATTTGCTTAGATGTCACTTTTTCAGTGAGGCCTACCCCACCTCAGCATCTCAGACCCATTTAACCACCTCTGCTTTTTTTTTTTTTTAACACTAACACCCTTCAGTGTGCTAAATTATTAATTTATTGTATCTATTGTTTCACTATCTTCCCACACTAGAAAGTAAGGCCCACAAGGATGGAAATCGGTTTCATTCACTGACATATCCCTAAGAGATTGCCCCTAAGAGTTTCTGGAACATAGCAAGTATTTGGCAAATGGTTATGAGACTTCCTGATTATAAAAGTCATCAACTGAAAAAACATAAAGCAATATGACCATATTTATTCTCCATATGGGTAAATTGGCCCATATCAATTGCAGACAGATTTTTCTGGGAGCTATTTTAGGGATATATCATTATTACTATTATTATAAAGATTTCACTCAATGAGATAGTTTTTCCGTATTGTTTGAATGCTTTTTTTTTTTTTAAGATTTTATTTATTTATTTGACAGAGAGACACAGCAAGAGACGGAACACAAGCAGGGGGAATAGGGCAGGGAGAATCAGACTTCCTGCGGAGCAGGGAGCCCCATGCGGGGCTCGATCCTAGGACTTGGGGATCATGACCTGAGCCGAAGGCAGACGCTTAACGACTGAGCCACCCAGGCTCCCCGTTTTGAATGCTTTTATAGTGATTAAACATTCTGTTCAGTATGACAAGAATAGTGGGGAGTTAGAACCGCCAAAGAGAAGAAATGAAATTCTCCCACACCTAAGACTGAAATGTCCTTTGTCCTGGAGTCTCAGGCCCAGGAGGGCCAAGAACCAGCATAGATGGGCTGCTTTCCACGACTGGCTCCTTCTAGATGGAGAAGCTGTGCAAGTACTTTCCTCCCGGCGTTGGAGGTGCTAGAGCCCCTCGAGGCCACATGGGGGAGTCTGATCTTCCAGACATACAGCCTCGTGCCTCCCCACACTACCACTGAAACCCACATCTTTCTTCATCTTCCCGAAAGAAGAACAATTGTACCCTTCTTTTCCCTGCTGTGCTACCCAAGTGCCGTCTCTTTATTTCTCTTAGGTCTGTTTTTCCCAAATTTTTGAAATCTTCTCTCCCTTAACCATGACCAGTCATGAAGGGCCTGAAGCCTTTTCTAATAACACTCCAAGCAGGTTGACCACCCTAGGAAAATGGCTGGACATGTCACCTGGCCAAAAAGTGTCTGTTGCATGCAGCCTCTGCTTGAGAGGGTAAGAAAATATCCAGACCTTCTTGAGGAGCCTGTGACGCTTGATCGCTGTGTCACCTGAGTCTACTGATTGGCCGCAGGTAGGTGTGAGGCTGGACTGCAGTCATAGGAGGAATCCCTGAGTGAGCATGTACTTGTTTCACACTGAGCCCTCAGTAAACATTACCGGTTACATTTCCCGTATGCTGGCTCTGAAAACACGGAATGACTTTGTTTATAGAGGTTCATATTTGACAATCGACTTAATACAATTTTGACCTCTAAGGGCAGGAAACATTTCTACAAAACCTAGTTTTCATGGGATTGGAGGGGTGGTCATCGTAATGTTGATTTTTGTGGAATTTTTGCTTCATAGTTTCTTGTTCTGTTTACTGATGACATTCAGAAGCAGACTGATTTCATTTCCTCTCGAATCTGCTCTTGGTCTGGTCCAGCCTGAGTGACCTTACTCTTTTCCCTGTCACCGATGCTAAATCTTTTCTCCCTCTTTCTTAACCACTAGCCATCAAGTCCTGGAGATTCAAATTCTGCACTTTGTCTGTCACCTTCTCGCCATGCCTCCTACCCATGCCTTCACTATGTTCCAGAACGTAAGCTCCAAGAGGGAAGGACTTTTTGTATGAAAAGCGCCTGACACATCACAGGCCTGCCAAATGTCTGTTGAAGGAATTATCTTGCCACTGGAATGCTGCAACCGTTCTCTTTAAACCAGTCTCTCTGCACACTTGCCTCTTAAACAGATCTTTTAAAGATCAACCTACTTATTCCCTTACAGTGACTCATTTTAGCCCTTGGGAGAAATGTTCACACCCAGCACCTAGCTTATAAGGCACCCCTCAACTCAATCCCAAATTATCCTCAGAATTCTATCTCTTCCTCCATCACCCCTCCCACAAAATTCCACAACCACATTTGCTGGTTGCTGGACCTACTGTGTGTTTTCACTGGTCTTTGCCTTTGCCTGGGCAGTTCCTCTGCTTGGAATGTACTTCCCTTGGTCACCTGCTGAAATCTTATCACATACTACACTTTCAGGAGCCTCAGTGATGCCTCCTGTTAGGCTCCGGATGTTCAACAGAATTATCACCTCATCTGCCCGCTTGGCTTATTGAATTTCTCATCATCCCTTGTCTTCTATTTTGGTTAGTTGTAAATATCTGAGCATATGAGTCCCTTGAAGGAAGGGACCATAGCTTGGTAATTTTTAATCTCTTGTGCCTAGCTCAGTGCATGGCAGAAGGCAGTTGCCTGATCTGTGGTGGAGATTCTGGTTATTTTGGGGGTAGATATTACCCTTATCATTGCAGGGACAGAAGGACCAGCCTGACCAAAACACAGAGAAGGCGGAGTACAGGATAGCTGGGAAGATGTGTGGTGTTGATAAGGTGCTGCCATCATTACCGTCACAGCCATGGTCGCACTGACTGGTTCTGGAGGTTCTCTGGGCTCTGGTCGAGCCGTCATGCCAGATCTGGCCACCAGATGGCACCCGCGCTCCATAGGTGCCGCTACCGTGCTAAACTCGGGCTCCAGCTTGGGTCTGCTGGGTGGCCGGCGACCTGCCTCGGGAATCCAGCGGGGAGGCAGGGGATGCAGGGGGTTTAGCGCTGCCCCCACGGGACCGAGGGGCCATAAACCCAGCCCCCGGCTCTCGGAGCCATGAGCCAACATCCGTCCCCATTACACCATCTGCGTGGGTCTTCACCCAAGCCGGGCTCCACGCTCCTCCTCCCCAAGCCTTTATTTGTGTTTATTCTGTTCCCGGCAGACCGGTGATGCCCCTTCTCCCAGGCGGCCTGTCTGGCCATTAAGAGGCTCAGCGCGGGCGGTAAGCAGGGAGCTATCAATACCTTCAGTCATGGAATCTGCCCTTCAGTAGCATTTACAGGAGGCCCAGGTCTGGGAAAATGTGTTCTCCAGGCAGCCTCCCCGCACCCAGCCCACCATCGGGAATGCCATACATCTGCCTGCCCCTGTTATGACCAGCGTTAACTGAATTTTCCTCTGAATAACAGATGACCTGCAGGAAATGGGTAGGTTGGGGGGAGATTGGAGGTCACCTCCTGCAAAGAGGATACCGTGATGTGCTCCGGCGGGTGACCAGGGTGCCTCGGGCCAGGCCTGGCCACATATGCAATCTCACTTCCGGAGCTGTGTGTAAAGTGCATCTCCCCAGCAGAGGCTCCTGTCCTCCTGGGCCTGGGCTCTGTGGCCCTCCAGTCTTGTCCCTCAGCTGTCAGTGGGTACCACACTCTAGGCACAAATCTCTCTGGACTATCCACTTCCCATTCAGAGGCTGCTGGAGCTGTTAGTTCTCATTTGGAAACCAGAGTTCTAAGTGTGCATGCACTCATGCAAATAGGTTAGTCTGTCTTTTTTTTTTTTTTTTTTTTTTTTGGTTTTTTATTGTTATGTTAATCACCATATATTACATAATTTGTTTTGGTGTACTGTTCCATGATTCATTGTTTGTTCATACCACCCGGTGCTCCATGCAGAATGTGCCCTCCTCAATACCCATCACCAGGCTACCCCATCCCCCGACCCTCCTCCCCTCCAGAAACCTCAGTTTCTTTTTCAGAGTCCATCATCTCTCCTGGTTCGTCTCCCCCTCTGACTTACTCCCCTTCATTCTTCCTCTCCTGCTATCTTCTTCTTTTTCTTTTTTCTTAAAATATGTTGCGTTATTTGTTTCAGAAGTACAGATCTGTGATTCAACAGTCTTACACAATTCACAGCGCTCACCGTAGCACATATCCTCCCCAATGTCCATCACCCAGCCACCCCATCCCTCCCACCCCCGACCACTCCAGCAACCCTCAGTTTGTTCCTGAGATTAAGAATTCCTCATATCAGTGAGGTCATATGATACATGTCTTTCTCTGATTGACTTATTTCACTCAGCATAACACCCTCCAGTTCCGTCCACGTCGTTGCAAATGGCAAGATCTCATTCCTTTTGATGGCTGCATAATATTCCATTGTGTATATATACCACTTCTTCTTTAGCCATTCATCTGTCGATGGGCATCTTGGCTCTTTCCACAGTTTGGCTATTGTGGACATTGCTGCTACTATAAACATTGGGGTGCACGTACCCCTTCGGGTCCCTACATTTGTATCTTTGGGGTAAATACCCAGAAGTGCAATTGCTGGATCGAATGGTAGCTCTAATTTCAACTGTTTGAGGAAGCTCCATACTGTTTTCCAGAGGGGTTGCACCAGCTTGCATTCCCACCAACAGTGTAGGAGGGTTCCCCTTTCTCCACATCCCCGCCAACATCTGTCGTTCCCTGACTTGTTAATTTTAGTCATTCTGACGGGTGTGAGGTGGTATCTCATTGAGGTTTTGATTTGGATTTCCCTGATGCCGAGCGATGTTGAGCACTTTTTCATGTGCCTGTTGGCCATTTGGATGTCTTCTTTGGAAAAATGTCTGCTCAGGTCTTCTGCCCATTTCTTGATTGGATTATTTGTTCTTTGGGTGTTGAGTTTGATAAGTTCTTTATCGATTTTGGATACTAGCCCTTTATCTGATATGTCATTTGCAAATATTTTCTCCCATTCTGTCGGTTGTCTTTTGGTTTTGTGGACTGTTTCTTTGGCTGTGCAAAAGCTTTTTATCTTGATGAAATCCCAATAGTTCATTTTTGCCCTGGCTTCCTGTGCCTTTGGTGATGTTTCTAGGAAGAAGTTGCTGCGGCTGAGGTCGAAGAGGTTGCTACCTGTGTTCTCCTTTAGGATTTGGATGGACTCCTGTCTCACGTTTAGGTCTTTCAACCATTTGGAGTCTATTTTTGTGTGTGGTGTAAGGAAATGGTCCAGTTTCATTCTTCTGCATGTGGCTGTCCAATTTTCCCAACACCATTTGTTGAAGAGACTGTCTTTTTTCCACTGGACATTCTTTCCTGCTTTGTCAAAAATAAGTTGACCATAGAGTTGAGGGTCCATTTCTGGGCTCTCGATTCTCTTCCATTGATCTATGTGTCTGTTTTTGTGCCAGTACCATACTGTCTTGATGATGACAGCTTTGTAATAGAGCTGGAAGTCCGGAATTGTGATGCCGCCAGCTTTGCTTTTCTTTTTCAGTATTCCTCTGGCTATTCTGGGTCTCTTCTGGTTCCATACAAATTTTAGGATTATTTGTTCCATTTCTTTGAAAAAAGTGGATGGTATTTTGATGGGGATTGCATTGAATGTGTAGATTGCTCTAGGTAGCATTGACATCTTCACAATGTTGATTCTCCCAATCCATGAGCATGGAACGTTTTTCCATTTCTTTGTGTCTTCTTCAATTTCTTTCATGAGTATTTTATAGTTTTCTGAGTACAGATCCTTTGCGTCTTTGGTTAGATTTATTCCTAGGTATCTAATGGTTTTGGGTGCAATTGTAAATGGGATCGACTCCTTGATTTGTCTCTCTTCGGTCTTGTTGTTGGTGTATAGGAATGCCACTGATTTCTGTGCATTGATTTTATATCCTGCTACTTGACTGAATTCCTGTATGAGTTCTAGCAGTTTTGGGGTGGAGTCTTTTGGGTTTTCCACATACAGTATCATATCATCTGCAAAGAGTGAGAGTTTGACTTCCTCTTTGCCGATTTGGATGCCTTTGATTTCTTTTTGTTGTCTGATTGCTGTGGCTAGGACTTCTAATACGATGTTGAATAGCAGTGGTGAGACTGGACATCCCTGCCGCGTTCCTGACCTTAGGGGAAAAGCTCTCAGCCTTTCCCCATTGAGAATGATATTCGCTGTAGGTTTTTCATAGATGGCTTTTATGATATTGAGGTATGTACCCTCTATCCCTATACTCTGAAGAGTTTTGATCAAGAAAGGATGTTGTACTTTGTCAAATGCTTTTTCTGCATCTATTGAGAGGATCATATGATTCTTGCTCTTTCTTTTGTTAATGTATTGTATCACGTTGATTGATTTGCGGATGTTGAACCAGCCTTGCAGCCCAGGGATAAATCCCACTTGGTCCTGGTGAATAATCCTTTTAATGTACTGTTGGATCCTATTGGCTAGTATTTTGGTGAGAATTTTTGCATCCATGTTCATCAAGGATATTGGTCTGTAATTCTCTTTTTTGATGGGGTCTTTGTCTGGGTTTGGGATCAAGGTAATGCTGGCCTCATAAAATGAGTTTGGAAGTTTCCCTTCCATTTCTATTTTTTGGAACAGTTTCAGGAGAATAGGTATTAATTCTTCTTGAAATGTCTGATAGAATTCCCCTGGGAAGCCATCTGGCCCTGGGCTTTTGTTTCTTGGGAGATTTTTGATGACTGTTTCAATTTCCTTCGTGGTTATAGGTCTGTTCAGGGTTTCTATTTCTTCCTGGTTCAATTTTGGTAGTTGATACATCTCTAGGAATGCACCCATTTCTTCCAGGTTATCTAATTTGCTGGCATAGAGTTGCTCATAATATGTTCTTATAATTGTTTGTATTTCTTTGGTGTTGGTTGTGATCTCTCCTCTTTCATTCATGATTTTGTTGATTTGGGTCATTTCTCTTTTCTTTTTGATCAGTCTGGCCAGGGCTTTATCAATCTTGTTAATTCTTTCAAAGAACCAGCTCCTAGTTTCGTTGATCTGTTCTACTGTTCTTTTGGTTTCTAGTTCATTGATTTCTGCTCTGATCTTTATGATTTCTCTTCTCCTGCTGGGTTTAGGCTTTATTTGCTGTTCTTTCTCCAGCTCCTTTAGGTGTAGGGTTAGGTTGTGTATTTGAGACCTCTCTTGTTTCTTGAGAAAGGCTTGTATTGCTATATACTTTCCTCTCAGGACTGCCTTTGCTGTATCCCAAAGATTTTGAACAGTTGTGTTTTCATTTTCATTGGTTTCCAGGAATTTTTTTAATTCTTCTTTGATTTCTTGGTTGACCCATTCATTCTTTAGTAGGAGGCTCTTTAGCCTCCATGTATTTGAGTTCTTTCCGACTTTCCTCTTGTGGTTGAGTGCTAGTTTCAAAGCCTTGTGGTCTGAAAATATGCAGGGAATGATCCCAATCTTTTGGTACCGATTGAGACCTGATTTGTGACCTAGGATGTGATCGATTCTGGAGAATGTTCCATGGGCACTAGAGAAGAATGTGTATTCCGTTGCTTTGGGATGGAATGTTCTGAATATGTCTGTGAAGTCCATTTGGTCCAGTGTGTCATTTAAAGTCTTTATTTCCTTGTTGATCTTTTGCTTAGATGATCTGTCCATTTCAGTCAGGGGGGTGTTAAAGTCCCCCACTATTATTGTATTGTTGTCAATGTGTTTCTTTGCTCTTGTTATTAATTGCCTTATATAATTGGCTGCTCCCATGTTCGGGGCATAGATATTTACAATTGTTAGATCTTCTTGTTGGATAGACCCTTTAAGTAGGATATAGTGTCCTTCCTCATCTCTTATTACAGTCTTTGTTTTAAAATCTAGTTTGTCTGATATAAGGATTGCCACCCCAGCTTTCTTTTGGTGTCCATTAGCATGGTAAATGGTTTTCCACCCCCTCACTTTCAATCTGGGGGTGTCTTTGGGTCTAAAATGAGTCTCTTGCAGACAGCATATGGATGGGTCTTGTTTTTTAATCCAATCTGATAGCCTGTGTCTTTTGATTGGGGCATTGAGCCCATTTACATTCAGGGTAACTATTGAAAGGTATGAATTTAGTGTCATTGTATTGCCTGTAAGGTGACTGTTAACTGTCTGTTGTCTGTGTTCGTTTCCGCTCTTTGCTGCTCTTAGGTTCTCTCTTTGCTTAGAGGACCCCTCTCAATATTTCTTGGAGGGCTGGTTTCGTGTTTGCAAATTCCTTTAGTTTTTGTTTGTTCTGGAAGCTTTTTATCTCTCCTTCTATTTTCAGTGATAGCCTAGCTGGATATAGTATTCTTGGCTGCATATTTTTCTCGTTTAGTGCTCTGAAGATATCTTGCCAGTCCTTTCTGGCCTGCCAGGTCTCTGTGGATAGGTCTGTTGCCAATCTAATGTTTCTACCATTGTAGGTTACATATCTCTTCTCCCGAGCTGCTTTCAGGATTTTCTCTTTGTCTCTGAGACTCGTAAGTTTTACTATTAGATGTCGGGGTGTTGACCTATTATTATTGATTTTGAGAGGGGTTCTCCGTGCCTCCTGGATTTTAATGCCTGTTTCCTTCCTCACATTAGGGAAGTTCTCTGCTATAATTTGCTCCAATATACCTTCTGCCCCCCTCTCTCTCTCTCTTCTTCTTCTGGGATCCCAATTATTCTAATGTTGTTTCGTCTTATCATATCGCTTATCTCTGGAATTCTGCCCTCGTGATCCTGTAGTTGTTTCTCTCTCTTTTTCTCAGCCTCTTTATTTTCCATCATTTGGTCTTCTATATCGCTGATTCTCTCTCCTGCCTCATTTATCCTAGCATTTAGTGCCCCCATTTTTGATTGCACCTCATCAATAGCCTTTTTGATTTCGATTTGGTTAGATTTTAGTTCTTTGATTTCTCCAGAAAGGGTTTCTCTAATAACTTCCACGCTTTTTTCAAGCCCAGCTAGTATCTTTAAAGTCATGATTCTGAACTCTAGGTCCGACATCGTACTAATGTCCGTATTGAGTAGGTCCCTGGCTGACGGTACTACCTCTTGTTCTTTTTGCTGAGGTGATTTCTTTCGTCTTGTCCTTTTGTCCAGAGGAGAATCGATGAATGAGAGAACAAAATGCTAACAGGTTTACAACGTCCCCAGCAAACATACTGTATACAAATCAGAAAAGACCTGAAACCAGGGGAAAAGAAAGGGAAAGAAAGAAAAAAGAAAGAGGAAAAAAAAAAAAGAAAAAAGAAAAACAAAACAAAACAATACAAAAAAAGCAGAATATGATCAAATATGATCAGGCTAGTGCATAGATCAGTGCCACACACGAGATTTGGGGCGTATTTTGGTCTGTTAGAAAAAAGTGCCTCGTAAAATTTTAAAGGAAGAAAGACATATATGTACAAAATAAGGGTTGATACAATGAAGGGATGGAAGATGACTGTAAAGATGAAAATTATAAAAGATTTTATAAAAGGACTTGGTAAGATAAGTTGTTTGAAAAAAGAAAGAAGATTTAAGAAAAAAAAGAAAAAAAAAGGAAAAAGGGAGAGAATGTGATCAGGCAGGAGACTAGAACAAAGCCATACACTAGTGATTTAGGGTATATTTTGATCTGTTAGAAGAAACTGTACCTCAAAATTTTAAAGAGAGAACAACTTATATATATATATGCCAAAAATAAGGGTAACTACTATGAAGGGATAAAATATGACTCTGAAAATGAAAAATAAAAAATGTTTTTTTTTTTTTTTTAAAAAGGGATTGATAAGATGTTGGTTGAAAAAGGGAAAAAGAAAAATAAAAAAAAAAACAGTCAACAAAAATTAACTTTGATGAAATAATGAATCATGGTAAAAAAAAAAAAAAAAAAAAAAGTCATGAATCTATGTGCGGTATTCCCCTAGCCCTGGAGTTCTCCCATTCTCCTTGATCGATCAACTTGGTCTTGGCTTGCTGGCTGTTTGTGCTGATCTTCTGGGGGAGGGGCCTGTTGCTGTGGTTTCCAAATGTCTTTGCCGGAGGCGGAATTGCCCCGCCCTTGTCGGTCCGGGCTAAGGAAGCTGCTCCGGTTTGCTCTCAGGAGCTTTTGTTCCCTGCAAGCTCTCGGTACAGCTTTGGAGGACCAGGGCAGAAATGGTGGCCTCCCAATCTCCGCCTGGAGGAGCTGAGAACTCGGGGCCCCGCTCCTCAGTGTGCCCCCAGAGAAAAGCAGTCACTTCCGTGTCCCCGGTCTCCGGCCGCACTCCGTGCTCACCCGGCCTGTGATCGAGCGTCGCTATCTCTGGCACCCGACCCCGCACGGAGTCTCCAAACCCAGCAGATCCCTGCAGTGCGTTCCCGCACCGCTCCTCCCCGGGAAGGAAGGGGAGTCTCCCTGGATCTGCTGCTTGTTGGGTCCCTGCTGGGGGAGCCGTGCCCCGACTGGGCCGCAGATCACAGTTTATGGCAACCCCGAGCTGAGAGCCCGCCACTCTGCTCCGTCTCTGCAGCCGGCTTCCCCGCTCTGATACCTGGGAGCTCTGGCGCACTCAGGCACCCCCGGTCTTTCTGTGACCCCGAGGGTCCTGAGACCACACTGTCCCGGGAGGATTCCACCCCCCGCTTAGCCACTGCAGCGACGTCCCTCTGCCGAGCCAACTTCTAAAAGTTCCGATTTTGTGCTCCGCGGCTCTATCACTTGCCAGAAGCGGCCGGCGGAGGCCCCTCCCCCGCCGTCTAGCCTCCCGAACATCGCCTCGGATTCACTTCTCCGCACGCCCTACCTTCCAGTAAGTGGTCGCTTCTCTGTTCAGAGAGTTGTTGCTACTCTCCTGTTCGATCTCCTGTTGAGTTCGTAGGTGTTCAGAATGGTTTGATCCCTATTCAGCTGAATTCCTGAGACCAGACGAAATCTAGGTCTCCTACTCCTCCGCCATCTTGCTCCGCCCCCCAACATAGATAGATTTCTAATAAACACCAAGGTGACATCTCTGAGTAATTGGAGACCTACAGACGTATCACTGGCCTTGGTATTCTATGAAGCTGTTATTTGGATATAACCCCAGTTTTGTAAGTTCTGGGAGTAGAGCTTGACATTTTTGGTGAGAGAAACTGCTGCTACCTCTTGGTGTAAGTGTACTCAGCATGTCATTTAAACTAAAAGTTTGTTCTAAGAAGTACCACTTGAGAGGTCCATCTTAATGCTATAAACTTAAGCCATTGGACACTTGTCCTGGAGTATGGGTATAACTAAGACTTTGTGAAGGCCAAGGTCACTTGCTGCCAGGGGCTCCATTTGCTTAGATGTCACTTTTTCAGTGAGGCCTACCCCACCTCAGCATCTCAGACCCATTTAACCACCTCTGCTTTTTTTTTTTTTTTAACACTAACACCCTTCAGTGTGCTAAATTATTAATTTATTGTATCTATTGTTTCACTATCTTCCCACACTAGAAAGTAAGGCCCACAAGGATGGAAATCGGTTTCATTCACTGACATATCCCTAAGAGATTGCCCCTAAGAGTTTCTGGAACATAGCAAGTATTTGGCAAATGGTTATGAGACTTCCTGATTATAAAAGTCATCAACTGAAAAAACATAAAGCAATATGACCATATTTATTCTCCATATGGGTAAATTGGCCCATATCAATTGCAGACAGATTTTTCTGGGAGCTATTTTAGGGATATATCATTATTACTATTATTATAAAGATTTCACTCAATGAGATAGTTTTTCCGTATTGTTTGAATGCTTTTTTTTTTTTTAAGATTTTATTTATTTATTTGACAGAGAGACACAGCAAGAGACGGAACACAAGCAGGGGGAATAGGGCAGGGAGAATCAGACTTCCTGCGGAGCAGGGAGCCCCATGCGGGGCTCGATCCTAGGACTTGGGGATCATGACCTGAGCCGAAGGCAGACGCTTAACGACTGAGCCACCCAGGCTCCCCGTTTTGAATGCTTTTATAGTGATTAAACATTCTGTTCAGTATGACAAGAATAGTGGGGAGTTAGAACCGCCAAAGAGAAGAAATGAAATTCTCCCACACCTAAGACTGAAATGTCCTTTGTCCTGGAGTCTCAGGCCCAGGAGGGCCAAGAACCAGCATAGATGGGCTGCTTTCCACGACTGGCTCCTTCTAGATGGAGAAGCTGTGCAAGTACTTTCCTCCCGGCGTTGGAGGTGCTAGAGCCCCTCGAGGCCACATGGGGGAGTCTGATCTTCCAGACATACAGCCTCGTGCCTCCCCACACTACCACTGAAACCCACATCTTTCTTCATCTTCCCGAAAGAAGAACAATTGTACCCTTCTTTTCCCTGCTGTGCTACCCAAGTGCCGTCTCTTTATTTCTCTTAGGTCTGTTTTTCCCAAATTTTTGAAATCTTCTCTCCCTTAACCATGACCAGTCACGAAGGGCCTGAAGCCTTTTCTAATAACACTCCAAGCAGGTTGACCACCCTAGGAAAATGGCTGGACATGTCACCTGGCCAAAAAGTGTCTGTTGCATGCAGCCTCTGCTTGAGAGGGTAAGAAAATATCCAGACCTTCTTGAGGAGCCTGTGACGCTTGATCGCTGTGTCACCTGAGTCTACTGATTGGCCGCAGGTAGGTGTGAGGCTGGACTGCAGTCATAGGAGGAATCCCTGAGTGAGCATGTACTTGTTTCACACTGAGCCCTCAGTAAACATTACCGGTTACATTTCCCGTATGCTGGCTCTGAAAACACGGAATGACTTTGTTTATAGAGGTTCATATTTGACAATCGACTTAATACAATTTTGACCTCTAAGGGCAGGAAACATTTCTACAAAACCTAGTTTTCATGGGATTGGAGGGGTGGTCATTGTAATGTTGATTTTTGTGGAATTTTTGCTTCATAGTTTCTTGTTCTGTTTACTGATGACATTCAGAAGCAGACTGATTTCATTTCCTCTCGAATCTGCTCTTGGTCTGGTCCAGCCTGAGTGACCTTACTCTTTTCCCTGTCACCGATGCTAAATCTTTTCTCCCTCTTTCTTAACCACTAGCCATCAAGTCCTGGAGATTCAAATTCTGCACTTTGTCTGTCACCTTCTCGCCATGCCTCCTACCCATGCCTTCACTATGTTCCAGAACGTAAGCTCCAAGAGGGAAGGACTTTTTGTATGAAAAGCGCCTGACACATCACAGGCCTGCCAAATGTCTGTTGAAGGAATTATCTTGCCACTGGAATGCTGCAACCGTTCTCTTTAAACCAGTCTCTCTGCACACTTGCCTCTTAAACAGATCTTTTAAAGATCAACCTACTTATTCCCTTACAGTGACTCATTTTAGCCCTTGGGAGAAATGTTCACACCCAGCACCTAGCTTATAAGGCACCCCTCAACTCAATCCCAAATTATCCTCAGAATTCTATCTCTTCCTCCATCACCCCTCCCACAAAATTCCACAACCACATTTGCTGGTTGCTGGACCTACTGTGTGTTTTCACTGGTCTTTGCCTTTGCCTGGGCAGTTCCTCTGCTTGGAATGTACTTCCCTTGGTCACCTGCTGAAATCTTATCACATACTACACTTTCAGGAGCCTCAGTGATGCCTCCTGTTAGGCTCCGGATGTTCAACAGAATTATCACCTCATCTGCCCGCTTGGCTTATTGAATTTCTCATCATCCCTTGTCTTCTATTTTGGTTAGTTGTAAATATCTGAGCATATGAGTCCCTTGAAGGAAGGGACCATAGCTTGGTAATTTTTAATCTCTTGTGCCTAGCTCAGTGCATGGCAGAAGGCAGTTGCCTGATCTGTGGTGGAGATTCTGGTTATTTTGGGGGTAGATATTACCCTTATCATTGCAGGGACAGAAGGACCAGCCTGACCAAAACACAGAGAAGGCGGAGTACAGGATAGCTGGGAAGATGTGTGGTGTTGATAAGGTGCTGCCATCATTACCGTCACAGCCATGGTCGCACTGACTGGTTCTGGAGGTTCTCTGGGCTCTGGTCGAGCCGTCATGCCAGATCTGGCCACCAGATGGCACCCGCGCTCCATAGGTGCCGCTACCGTGCTAAACTCGGGCTCCAGCTTGGGTCTGCTGGGTGGCCGGCGACCTGCCTCGGGAATCCAGCGGGGAGGCAGGGGATGCAGGGGGTTTAGCGCTGCCCCCACGGGACCGAGGGGCCATAAACCCAGCCCCCGGCTCTCGGAGCCATGAGCCAACATCCGTCCCCATTACACCATCTGCGTGGGTCTTCACCCAAGCCGGGCTCCACGCTCCTCCTCCCCAAGCCTTTATTTGTGTTTATTCTGTTCCCGGCAGACCGGTGATGCCCCTTCTCCCAGGCGGCCTGTCTGGCCATTAAGAGGCTCAGCGCGGGCGGTAAGCAGGGAGCTATCAATACCTTCAGTCATGGAATCTGCCCTTCAGTAGCATTTACAGGAGGCCCAGGTCTGGGAAAATGTGTTCTCCAGGCAGCCTCCCCGCACCCAGCCCACCATCGGGAATGCCATACATCTGCCTGCCCCTGTTATGACCAGCGTTAACTGAATTTTCCTCTGAATAACAGATGACCTGCAGGAAATGGGTAGGTTGGGGGGAGATTGGAGGTCACCTCCTGCAAAGAGGATACCGTGATGTGCTCCGGCGGGTGACCAGGGTGCCTCGGGCCAGGCCTGGCCACATATGCAATCTCACTTCCGGAGCTGTGTGTAAAGTGCATCTCCCCAGCAGAGGCTCCTGTCCTCCTGGGCCTGGGCTCTGTGGCCCTCCAGTCTTGTCCCTCAGCTGTCAGTGGGTACCACACTCTAGGCACAAATCTCTCTGGACTATCCACTTCCCATTCAGAGGCTGCTGGAGCTGTTAGTTCTCATTTGGAAACCAGAGTTCTAAGTGTGCATGCACTCATGCAAATAGGTTAGTCTGTCTTTTTTTTTTTTTTTTTTTTTTTTGGTTTTTTATTGTTATGTTAATCACCATATATTACATAATTTGTTTTGGTGTACTGTTCCATGATTCATTGTTTGTTCATACCACCCGGTGCTCCATGCAGAATGTGCCCTCCTCAATACCCATCACCAGGCTACCCCATCCCCCGACCCTCCTCCCCTCCAGAAACCTCAGTTTCTTTTTCAGAGTCCATCATCTCTCCTGGTTCGTCTCCCCCTCTGACTTACTCCCCTTCATTCTTCCTCTCCTGCTATCTTCTTCTTTTTCTTTTTTCTTAAAATATGTTGCGTTATTTGTTTCAGAAGTACAGATCTGTGATTCAACAGTCTTACACAATTCACAGCGCTCACCGTAGCACATATCCTCCCCAATGTCCATCACCCAGCCACCCCATCCCTCCCACCCCCGACCACTCCAGCAACCCTCAGTTTGTTCCTGAGATTAAGAATTCCTCATATCAGTGAGGTCATATGATACATGTCTTTCTCTGATTGACTTATTTCACTCAGCATAACACCCTCCAGTTCCGTCCACGTCGTTGCAAATGGCAAGATCTCATTCCTTTTGATGGCTGCATAATATTCCATTGTGTATATATACCACTTCTTCTTTAGCCATTCATCTGTCGATGGGCATCTTGGCTCTTTCCACAGTTTGGCTATTGTGGACATTGCTGCTACTATAAACATTGGGGTGCACGTACCCCTTCGGGTCCCTACATTTGTATCTTTGGGGTAAATACCCAGAAGTGCAATTGCTGGATCGAATGGTAGCTCTAATTTCAACTGTTTGAGGAAGCTCCATACTGTTTTCCAGAGGGGTTGCACCAGCTTGCATTCCCACCAACAGTGTAGGAGGGTTCCCCTTTCTCCACATCCCCGCCAACATCTGTCGTTCCCTGACTTGTTAATTTTAGTCATTCTGACGGGTGTGAGGTGGTATCTCATTGAGGTTTTGATTTGGATTTCCCTGATGCCGAGCGATGTTGAGCACTTTTTCATGTGCCTGTTGGCCATTTGGATGTCTTCTTTGGAAAAATGTCTGCTCAGGTCTTCTGCCCATTTCTTGATTGGATTATTTGTTCTTTGGGTGTTGAGTTTGATAAGTTCTTTATCGATTTTGGATACTAGCCCTTTATCTGATATGTCATTTGCAAATATTTTCTCCCATTCTGTCGGTTGTCTTTTGGTTTTGTGGACTGTTTCTTTGGCTGTGCAAAAGCTTTTTATCTTGATGAAATCCCAATAGTTCATTTTTGCCCTGGCTTCCTGTGCCTTTGGTGATGTTTCTAGGAAGAAGTTGCTGCGGCTGAGGTCGAAGAGGTTGCTACCTGTGTTCTCCTTTAGGATTTGGATGGACTCCTGTCTCACGTTTAGGTCTTTCAACCATTTGGAGTCTATTTTTGTGTGTGGTGTAAGGAAATGGTCCAGTTTCATTCTTCTGCATGTGGCTGTCCAATTTTCCCAACACCATTTGTTGAAGAGACTGTCTTTTTTCCACTGGACATTCTTTCCTGCTTTGTCAAAAATAAGTTGACCATAGAGTTGAGGGTCCATTTCTGGGCTCTCGATTCTCTTCCATTGATCTATGTGTCTGTTTTTGTGCCAGTACCATACTGTCTTGATGATGACAGCTTTGTAATAGAGCTGGAAGTCCGGAATTGTGATGCCGCCAGCTTTGCTTTTCTTTTTCAGTATTCCTCTGGCTATTCTGGGTCTCTTCTGGTTCCATACAAATTTTAGGATTATTTGTTCCATTTCTTTGAAAAAAGTGGATGGTATTTTGATGGGGATTGCATTGAATGTGTAGATTGCTCTAGGTAGCATTGACATCTTCACAATGTTGATTCTCCCAATCCATGAGCATGGAACGTTTTTCCATTTCTTTGTGTCTTCTTCAATTTCTTTCATGAGTATTTTATAGTTTTCTGAGTACAGATCCTTTGCGTCTTTGGTTAGATTTATTCCTAGGTATCTAATGGTTTTGGGTGCAATTGTAAATGGGATCGACTCCTTGATTTGTCTCTCTTCGGTCTTGTTGTTGGTGTATAGGAATGCCACTGATTTCTGTGCATTGATTTTATATCCTGCTACTTGACTGAATTCCTGTATGAGTTCTAGCAGTTTTGGGGTGGAGTCTTTTGGGTTTTCCACATACAGTATCATATCATCTGCAAAGAGTGAGAGTTTGACTTCCTCTTTGCCGATTTGGATGCCTTTGATTTCTTTTTGTTGTCTGATTGCTGTGGCTAGGACTTCTAATACGATGTTGAATAGCAGTGGTGAGACTGGACATCCCTGCCGCGTTCCTGACCTTAGGGGAAAAGCTCTCAGCCTTTCCCCATTGAGAATGATATTCGCTGTAGGTTTTTCATAGATGGCTTTTATGATATTGAGGTATGTACCCTCTATCCCTATACTCTGAAGAGTTTTGATCAAGAAAGGATGTTGTACTTTGTCAAATGCTTTTTCTGCATCTATTGAGAGGATCATATGATTCTTGCTCTTTCTTTTGTTAATGTATTGTATCACGTTGATTGATTTGCGGATGTTGAACCAGCCTTGCAGCCCAGGGATAAATCCCACTTGGTCCTGGTGAATAATCCTTTTAATGTACTGTTGGATCCTATTGGCTAGTATTTTGGTGAGAATTTTTGCATCCATGTTCATCAAGGATATTGGTCTGTAATTCTCTTTTTTGATGGGGTCTTTGTCTGGGTTTGGGATCAAGGTAATGCTGGCCTCATAAAATGAGTTTGGAAGTTTCCCTTCCATTTCTATTTTTTGGAACAGTTTCAGGAGAATAGGTATTAATTCTTCTTGAAATGTCTGATAGAATTCCCCTGGGAAGCCATCTGGCCCTGGGCTTTTGTTTCTTGGGAGATTTTTGATGACTGTTTCAATTTCCTTCGTGGTTATAGGTCTGTTCAGGGTTTCTATTTCTTCCTGGTTCAATTTTGGTAGTTGATACATCTCTAGGAATGCACCCATTTCTTCCAGGTTATCTAATTTGCTGGCATAGAGTTGCTCATAATATGTTCTTATAATTGTTTGTATTTCTTTGGTGTTGGTTGTGATCTCTCCTCTTTCATTCATGATTTTGTTGATTTGGGTCATTTCTCTTTTCTTTTTGATCAGTCTGGCCAGGGCTTTATCAATCTTGTTAATTCTTTCAAAGAACCAGCTCCTAGTTTCGTTGATCTGTTCTACTGTTCTTTTGGTTTCTAGTTCATTGATTTCTGCTCTGATCTTTATGATTTCTCTTCTCCTGCTGGGTTTAGGCTTTATTTGCTGTTCTTTCTCCAGCTCCTTTAGGTGTAGGGTTAGGTTGTGTATTTGAGACCTCTCTTGTTTCTTGAGAAAGGCTTGTATTGCTATATACTTTCCTCTCAGGACTGCCTTTGCTGTATCCCAAAGATTTTGAACAGTTGTGTTTTCATTTTCATTGGTTTCCAGGAATTTTTTTAATTCTTCTTTGATTTCTTGGTTGACCCATTCATTCTTTAGTAGGAGGCTCTTTAGCCTCCATGTATTTGAGTTCTTTCCGACTTTCCTCTTGTGGTTGAGTGCTAGTTTCAAAGCCTTGTGGTCTGAAAATATGCAGGGAATGATCCCAATCTTTTGGTACCGATTGAGACCTGATTTGTGACCTAGGATGTGATCGATTCTGGAGAATGTTCCATGGGCACTAGAGAAGAATGTGTATTCCGTTGCTTTGGGATGGAATGTTCTGAATATGTCTGTGAAGTCCATTTGGTCCAGTGTGTCATTTAAAGTCTTTATTTCCTTGTTGATCTTTTGCTTAGATGATCTGTCCATTTCAGTCAGGGGGGTGTTAAAGTCCCCCACTATTATTGTATTGTTGTCAATGTGTTTCTTTGCTCTTGTTATTAATTGCCTTATATAATTGGCTGCTCCCATGTTCGGGGCATAGATATTTACAATTGTTAGATCTTCTTGTTGGATAGACCCTTTAAGTAGGATATAGTGTCCTTCCTCATCTCTTATTACAGTCTTTGTTTTAAAATCTAGTTTGTCTGATATAAGGATTGCCACCCCAGCTTTCTTTTGGTGTCCATTAGCATGGTAAATGGTTTTCCACCCCCTCACTTTCAATCTGGGGGTGTCTTTGGGTCTAAAATGAGTCTCTTGCAGACAGCATATGGATGGGTCTTGTTTTTTAATCCAATCTGATAGCCTGTGTCTTTTGATTGGGGCATTGAGCCCATTTACATTCAGGGTAACTATTGAAAGGTATGAATTTAGTGTCATTGTATTGCCTGTAAGGTGACTGTTAACTGTCTGTTGTCTGTGTTCGTTTCCGCTCTTTGCTGCTCTTAGGTTCTCTCTTTGCTTAGAGGACCCCTCTCAATATTTCTTGGAGGGCTGGTTTCGTGTTTGCAAATTCCTTTAGTTTTTGTTTGTTCTGGAAGCTTTTTATCTCTCCTTCTATTTTCAGTGATAGCCTAGCTGGATATAGTATTCTTGGCTGCATATTTTTCTCGTTTAGTGCTCTGAAGATATCTTGCCAGTCCTTTCTGGCCTGCCAGGTCTCTGTGGATAGGTCTGTTGCCAATCTAATGTTTCTACCATTGTAGGTTACATATCTCTTCTCCCGAGCTGCTTTCAGGATTTTCTCTTTGTCTCTGAGACTCGTAAGTTTTACTATTAGATGTCGGGGTGTTGACCTATTATTATTGATTTTGAGAGGGGTTCTCCGTGCCTCCTGGATTTTAATGCCTGTTTCCTTCCTCACATTAGGGAAGTTCTCTGCTATAATTTGCTCCAATATACCTTCTGCCCCCCTCTCTCTCTCTCTTCTTCTTCTGGGATCCCAATTATTCTAATGTTGTTTCGTCTTATCATATCGCTTATCTCTGGAATTCTGCCCTCGTGATCCTGTAGTTGTTTCTCTCTCTTTTTCTCAGCCTCTTTATTTTCCATCATTTGGTCTTCTATATCGCTGATTCTCTCTCCTGCCTCATTTATCCTAGCATTTAGTGCCCCCATTTTTGATTGCACCTCATCAATAGCCTTTTTGATTTCGATTTGGTTAGATTTTAGTTCTTTGATTTCTCCAGAAAGGGTTTCTCTAATAACTTCCACGCTTTTTTCAAGCCCAGCTAGTATCTTTAAAGTCATGATTCTGAACTCTAGGTCCGACATCGTACTAATGTCCGTATTGAGTAGGTCCCTGGCTGACGGTACTACCTCTTGTTCTTTTTGCTGAGGTGATTTCTTTCGTCTTGTCCTTTTGTCCAGAGGAGAATCGATGAATGAGAGAACAAAATGCTAACAGGTTTACAACGTCCCCAGCAAACATACTGTATACAAATCAGAAAAGACCTGAAACCAGGGGAAAAGAAAGGGAAAGAAAGAAAAAAGAAAGAGGAAAAAAAAAAAAGAAAAAAGAAAAACAAAACAAAACAATACAAAAAAAGCAGAATATGATCAAATATGATCAGGCTAGTGCATAGATCAGTGCCACACACGAGATTTGGGGCGTATTTTGGTCTGTTAGAAAAAAGTGCCTCGTAAAATTTTAAAGGAAGAAAGACATATATGTACAAAATAAGGGTTGATACAATGAAGGGATGGAAGATGACTGTAAAGATGAAAATTATAAAAGATTTTATAAAAGGACTTGGTAAGATAAGTTGTTTGAAAAAAGAAAGAAGATTTAAGAAAAAAAAGAAAAAAAAAGGAAAAAGGGAGAGAATGTGATCAGGCAGGAGACTAGAACAAAGCCATACACTAGTGATTTAGGGTATATTTTGATCTGTTAGAAGAAACTGTACCTCAAAATTTTAAAGAGAGAACAACTTATATATATATATGCCAAAAATAAGGGTAACTACTATGAAGGGATAAAATATGACTCTGAAAATGAAAAATAAAAAATGTTTTTTTTTTTTTTTAAAAAGGGATTGATAAGATGTTGGTTGAAAAAGGGAAAAAGAAAAATAAAAAAAAAAACAGTCAACAAAAATTAACTTTGATGAAATAATGAATCATGGTAAAAAAAAAAAAAAAAAAAAAAGTCATGAATCTATGTGCGGTATTCCCCTAGCCCTGGAGTTCTCCCATTCTCCTTGATCGATCAACTTGGTCTTGGCTTGCTGGCTGTTTGTGCTGATCTTCTGGGGGAGGGGCCTGTTGCTGTGGTTTCCAAATGTCTTTGCCGGAGGCGGAATTGCCCCGCCCTTGTCGGTCCGGGCTAAGGAAGCTGCTCCGGTTTGCTCTCAGGAGCTTTTGTTCCCTGCAAGCTCTCGGTACAGCTTTGGAGGACCAGGGCAGAAATGGTGGCCTCCCAATCTCCGCCTGGAGGAGCTGAGAACTCGGGGCCCCGCTCCTCAGTGTGCCCCCAGAGAAAAGCAGTCACTTCCGTGTCCCCGGTCTCCGGCCGCACTCCGTGCTCACCCGGCCTGTGATCGAGCGTCGCTATCTCTGGCACCCGACCCCGCACGGAGTCTCCAAACCCAGCAGATCCCTGCAGTGCGTTCCCGCACCGCTCCTCCCCGGGAAGGAAGGGGAGTCTCCCTGGATCTGCTGCTTGTTGGGTCCCTGCTGGGGGAGCCGTGCCCCGACTGGGCCGCAGATCACAGTTTATGGCAACCCCGAGCTGAGAGCCCGCCACTCTGCTCCGTCTCTGCAGCCGGCTTCCCCGCTCTGATACCTGGGAGCTCTGGCGCACTCAGGCACCCCCGGTCTTTCTGTGACCCCGAGGGTCCTGAGACCACACTGTCCCGGGAGGATTCCACCCCCCGCTTAGCCACTGCAGCGACGTCCCTCTGCCGAGCCAACTTCTAAAAGTTCCGATTTTGTGCTCCGCGGCTCTATCACTTGCCAGAAGCGGCCGGCGGAGGCCCCTCCCCCGCCGTCTAGCCTCCCGAACATCGCCTCGGATTCACTTCTCCGCACGCCCTACCTTCCAGTAAGTGGTCGCTTCTCTGTTCAGAGAGTTGTTGCTACTCTCCTGTTCGATCTCCTGTTGAGTTCGTAGGTGTTCAGAATGGTTTGATCCCTATTCAGCTGAATTCCTGAGACCAGACGAAATCTAGGTCTCCTACTCCTCCGCCATCTTGCTCCGCCCCCCAACATAGATAGATTTCTAATAAACACCAAGGTGACATCTCTGAGTAATTGGAGACCTACAGACGTATCACTGGCCTTGGTATTCTATGAAGCTGTTATTTGGATATAACCCCAGTTTTGTAAGTTCTGGGAGTAGAGCTTGACATTTTTGGTGAGAGAAACTGCTGCTACCTCTTGGTGTAAGTGTACTCAGCATGTCATTTAAACTAAAAGTTTGTTCTAAGAAGTACCACTTGAGAGGTCCATCTTAATGCTATAAACTTAAGCCATTGGACACTTGTCCTGGAGTATGGGTATAACTAAGACTTTGTGAAGGCCAAGGTCACTTGCTGCCAGGGGCTCCATTTGCTTAGATGTCACTTTTTCAGTGAGGCCTACCCCACCTCAGCATCTCAGACCCATTTAACCACCTCTGCTTTTTTTTTTTTTTTAACACTAACACCCTTCAGTGTGCTAAATTATTAATTTATTGTATCTATTGTTTCACTATCTTCCCACACTAGAAAGTAAGGCCCACAAGGATGGAAATCGGTTTCATTCACTGACATATCCCTAAGAGATTGCCCCTAAGAGTTTCTGGAACATAGCAAGTATTTGGCAAATGGTTATGAGACTTCCTGATTATAAAAGTCATCAACTGAAAAAACATAAAGCAATATGACCATATTTATTCTCCATATGGGTAAATTGGCCCATATCAATTGCAGACAGATTTTTCTGGGAGCTATTTTAGGGATATATCATTATTACTATTATTATAAAGATTTCACTCAATGAGATAGTTTTTCCGTATTGTTTGAATGCTTTTTTTTTTTTTAAGATTTTATTTATTTATTTGACAGAGAGACACAGCAAGAGACGGAACACAAGCAGGGGGAATAGGGCAGGGAGAATCAGACTTCCTGCGGAGCAGGGAGCCCCATGCGGGGCTCGATCCTAGGACTTGGGGATCATGACCTGAGCCGAAGGCAGACGCTTAACGACTGAGCCACCCAGGCTCCCCGTTTTGAATGCTTTTATAGTGATTAAACATTCTGTTCAGTATGACAAGAATAGTGGGGAGTTAGAACCGCCAAAGAGAAGAAATGAAATTCTCCCACACCTAAGACTGAAATGTCCTTTGTCCTGGAGTCTCAGGCCCAGGAGGGCCAAGAACCAGCATAGATGGGCTGCTTTCCACGACTGGCTCCTTCTAGATGGAGAAGCTGTGCAAGTACTTTCCTCCCGGCGTTGGAGGTGCTAGAGCCCCTCGAGGCCACATGGGGGAGTCTGATCTTCCAGACATACAGCCTCGTGCCTCCCCACACTACCACTGAAACCCACATCTTTCTTCATCTTCCCGAAAGAAGAACAATTGTACCCTTCTTTTCCCTGCTGTGCTACCCAAGTGCCGTCTCTTTATTTCTCTTAGGTCTGTTTTTCCCAAATTTTTGAAATCTTCTCTCCCTTAACCATGACCAGTCACGAAGGGCCTGAAGCCTTTTCTAATAACACTCCAAGCAGGTTGACCACCCTAGGAAAATGGCTGGACATGTCACCTGGCCAAAAAGTGTCTGTTGCATGCAGCCTCTGCTTGAGAGGGTAAGAAAATATCCAGACCTTCTTGAGGAGCCTGTGACGCTTGATCGCTGTGTCACCTGAGTCTACTGATTGGCCGCAGGTAGGTGTGAGGCTGGACTGCAGTCATAGGAGGAATCCCTGAGTGAGCATGTACTTGTTTCACACTGAGCCCTCAGTAAACATTACCGGTTACATTTCCCGTATGCTGGCTCTGAAAACACGGAATGACTTTGTTTATAGAGGTTCATATTTGACAATCGACTTAATACAATTTTGACCTCTAAGGGCAGGAAACATTTCTACAAAACCTAGTTTTCATGGGATTGGAGGGGTGGTCATTGTAATGTTGATTTTTGTGGAATTTTTGCTTCATAGTTTCTTGTTCTGTTTACTGATGACATTCAGAAGCAGACTGATTTCATTTCCTCTCGAATCTGCTCTTGGTCTGGTCCAGCCTGAGTGACCTTACTCTTTTCCCTGTCACCGATGCTAAATCTTTTCTCCCTCTTTCTTAACCACTAGCCATCAAGTCCTGGAGATTCAAATTCTGCACTTTGTCTGTCACCTTCTCGCCATGCCTCCTACCCATGCCTTCACTATGTTCCAGAACGTAAGCTCCAAGAGGGAAGGACTTTTTGTATGAAAAGCGCCTGACACATCACAGGCCTGCCAAATGTCTGTTGAAGGAATTATCTTGCCACTGGAATGCTGCAACCGTTCTCTTTAAACCAGTCTCTCTGCACACTTGCCTCTTAAACAGATCTTTTAAAGATCAACCTACTTATTCCCTTACAGTGACTCATTTTAGCCCTTGGGAGAAATGTTCACACCCAGCACCTAGCTTATAAGGCACCCCTCAACTCAATCCCAAATTATCCTCAGAATTCTATCTCTTCCTCCATCACCCCTCCCACAAAATTCCACAACCACATTTGCTGGTTGCTGGACCTACTGTGTGTTTTCACTGGTCTTTGCCTTTGCCTGGGCAGTTCCTCTGCTTGGAATGTACTTCCCTTGGTCACCTGCTGAAATCTTATCACATACTACACTTTCAGGAGCCTCAGTGATGCCTCCTGTTAGGCTCCGGATGTTCAACAGAATTATCACCTCATCTGCCCGCTTGGCTTATTGAATTTCTCATCATCCCTTGTCTTCTATTTTGGTTAGTTGTAAATATCTGAGCATATGAGTCCCTTGAAGGAAGGGACCATAGCTTGGTAATTTTTAATCTCTTGTGCCTAGCTCAGTGCATGGCAGAAGGCAGTTGCCTGATCTGTGGTGGAGATTCTGGTTATTTTGGGGGTAGATATTACCCTTATCATTGCAGGGACAGAAGGACCAGCCTGACCAAAACACAGAGAAGGCGGAGTACAGGATAGCTGGGAAGATGTGTGGTGTTGATAAGGTGCTGCCATCATTACCGTCACAGCCATGGTCGCACTGACTGGTTCTGGAGGTTCTCTGGGCTCTGGTCGAGCCGTCATGCCAGATCTGGCCACCAGATGGCACCCGCGCTCCATAGGTGCCGCTACCGTGCTAAACTCGGGCTCCAGCTTGGGTCTGCTGGGTGGCCGGCGACCTGCCTCGGGAATCCAGCGGGGAGGCAGGGGATGCAGGGGGTTTAGCGCTGCCCCCACGGGACCGAGGGGCCATAAACCCAGCCCCCGGCTCTCGGAGCCATGAGCCAACATCCGTCCCCATTACACCATCTGCGTGGGTCTTCACCCAAGCCGGGCTCCACGCTCCTCCTCCCCAAGCCTTTATTTGTGTTTATTCTGTTCCCGGCAGACCG